>NW_024365381.1:9103987-9527321 GCF_014805655.1 Passer montanus | reverse complement strand
CCGCCGCAGCGCCCGCTACGGGCGGCCCGGGCGCGCCGCCCCTGCCCGGCCCCGGCGCCCCTTTCCCCCGGTGCCGAGCCGGCTGCCCTTTGGCGGTGACGCGGGGGAACTTCAGCTCCCACGTCCCGCCACCCCGGCCGCTGCCGGGGCACTCGGCGCAGCCCCGAGGAAAGGCTTGGAGCCGAAGACAAACCTTGTATCTCTCTTGCAATCTTGTTTATGTGCTGAGTCGCACAATTAAAGTGTTTGGCTAAAGTCCTCCATCTGAAACCGGGAAACTCATCTTTTGGTCACCTGCTTCCAACAGCCAGGATTCCCTAAATAACACCTGGGCTCTGCACACCATCATCGATCTTAACAGGCACCACACAAGTCCAACAAAACAGCTTGCAGACGCAGCTCTTTTACACAGACCTGTCCCGTGGGCAAAGTAGCTCTTTTATGTGCTGAGTCGCACAATTAAAGTGTTTGGCTAAAGTCCTCCATCTGAAACCGGGAAACTCATCTTTTGGTCACCTGCTTCCAACAGCCAGGATTCCCTAAATAACACCTGGGCTCTGCACACCATCATCGATCTTAACAGGCACCACACAACTCCAACAAAACAGCTTGCAGACGCAGCTCTTTTACACAGACCTGTCCCGTGGGCAAAAGACATTGCTGTTGGTTAGGATGAATTTCCACACATTAACTTTGTGGGCAAAGTAGCTCGCACACTTCTTAGGGCTATTATTCACCGATTTCTTTATTGGATGAGATTTTTATTTCTCTTTCTCCAGACGGCAAGTTAAGCCCACCTTGCCCCGAGCTCACCCTCAGGTCTGAGAGCCCTGTGCTGGGAGGCACTAGGGCAGACCATTGACAGGAGGTAGCCACACCCATCTCCCTGCCAAAGTTTGTGAATTTCCAAGGTTTGGTTCCCACGCATCGGACTCATTACTGCTGTTGAAACTCTTCACAATGAAGCTGTCAGCTGCACAGAGGAAAGGCTCCTTTACCCACCCGTGCAGCCTGCCTTAAAAGCCCTTGTGTGGTGCTGTGTCTGGTGCCCCGTGTGTGGAGATGCAAAATCTCACCTCCATGTTTCAGAAGGCTGGTTTATTATATTATGATATATATTATATTAAAATGATACGTTAAAACTATACTAAAAGAATAGAGAGAAAAGGATTCATCAGAAGACTAGAAAGAACAAGAATGGAATGAATAACAGACTCCTGACTCTCAGAGTCTGATGCAGCTGCATCTGTGATTGGCTATTAATTAGAAACAACCAACATGCAGCAGTCACAGATGCACCTGTTGCATTGCACAGCAGCAGGTAGTTATTGTTTACATTTCTCTCCTGAGGCTCCTCAGCTTCCCAGGAGGGAAAAATCCTAGCAAAGGCATTTTCATAAAATATCATGATGACAGTGTGATGTCTCTGTTCCCTCATTTTCCTAACATCCTGGATCATACCAAAACCAGGTTTATATTTCAGAAGCCTGCTGACTGACACCAGAAGCTATCATATGCAGGGATGTCATGTTATTTTATGCTGTAGTCTGCCCAGCACAATTTCTGGTGATATCCCGTACACTAAACTGCTCAGTAATTCAAATATTAAATTAATGAGAAAAAAATATTTCTGGTTCAACTGTGCATCCCTTCCATTTTTACTGGATCCATATGTCCATCTTTACCGTTACTGGCTACTCTTTCCTTAGTCTTGCAAATGCCAGTTTCTAGCTTGCAGAGTTTACATGCTTCTTCAGAAAGGTCCTTCATCAACACAGACTATACATTTATTTCCCTGTCACACTCAAAATTGCATCTTAGTGGCAAAATTCTGCAGTTATGCCTCACACAAGCTCATTGACCCTTACTAGACTTTACAGGGTGTTGATTCAATTGATTTGTTTCAGATTTCAGCTGTGGGCATTTAAAAGCTTCTGTGACAGGTTAAAACATTTTGATCTTGGTTGTTTTGTTCAAAGAAAATGTACCTCTCAAACATCACAGCATATTTTTGGGATACTTTTTTGAAGTAAAATTAATCTAAAAAATATTTCTCTTTATATCAAGTTTGAATTTAAACTAATTTTAATTCCCTTTGGATTAAACCAAGCATATTGTATATCATTTGCCACACAAAGCTGTCTGGCAAAGGGAAGAAAGAAAGAATGGCTACCTATGAAATAAAGATTTAATTTTTTAGAGATTTTCTCAACAAAGCATTTTAAATCACTAGTTATATTGAGTTATGCTGGGGTATGACTATATGTAATATCAACAGTATTTCAGTGTCTTATATCAGGTCTGTTCAGGAAAAACTGTTTCAAGACTACTCTACACAGTCTTTGTTCTCACAGCTCCCTCAAAGGAGTGTGCATGCAGTAGCCAACAAATTTAAGTTCTTGAGTATATCAGGTTAACTCAGACTAAAAGGCAAGTTCTATAAAATGGTGTTTTCAAAGTAGAAGACAGACAGAAAATATTTCACATGCTTTCACATGTGTATTAACATTATAATTCAAAGAAATTACATATCTGTTTTCTGGAAGTATATACAGCCTGAGTGTTACCATACTCCAGCAGCCCAGGATGTTGAGAAAGGAAGCTGAATGGAAACATTAAAGTAAAAGTGACGTCTCTGCTTATTTTAATCATGCTCAGCAGAAGAAATTGTAACCAAAAAGTACAAATAAAAGGAAAGGCAAATAATAAATAAATACAATTTAAATGGTATTTCAAGTTTAGATAATATTCCATGTCCTATTTCCCCATTTTATACTATAAATAAGTGAATCTTTGCCTAGTGGCTTCTCTCAAGTAACAATGATTCTTTGGTCCCTTGAAGTAATAAATGGTATGAAGCAAAATGGCATAGCAACATTTTTTACTTTCATGCATTAACTACTAAAAGAAATTATACATAATTAAAACCTGATAAAACTGAGCCAGCTTTGTATTTACATTGATCCTTATGCTGAAAACAACGTAGCCAGAGTTGGTTCATCACAGCAACTGTTTCTTAGTTTAGCCTCTTTCCCAGCGGGAGAGTCCAGCAGTTTGATGAGAATGATTAGAGATGCAGAAACAGTTCCTTTTAGATCAGTGGGACATCTCGAGTTGATGTAGAACTACACACGTACAGCAATGCTAGCAGAAAAAGACCTTGCATCTGAAACACTGCTATGCTTAGTAAGCACCGGAGAAGAATGTGTGGGGAGGGACTGTCATGCATTTTTCTGGCCAGGAGGGAAGAGTTTCATTGTTCCTCTTCCTCTGTCCTATATGATGACATCTGAAAGCCAGAAGAGACCACCATGGTCCACACCAGGGATGGAACACCACTTGTTATTAATGATACATCATTAAAACTGAAGAACCTGAGCTAGAATTTTCATCTTCACTAACATTTCCTATTGAAAATATTTGGTCAGCTTTTCTTTATCCCAGAGACTGATTTCAATGACAAAGCCACACATTTTATAAAATCATATCTTCTATTGAAAACTGCCATGGTAGAAAACTTCCCTCATGCCTAGTAATGCTGTCCCAAATCTGTATGATCCTCATTGCTGTAAAGAGGTCCTTTTATCAACTTCAGAATGTACAGCTTTGAACCCCTGCATATCGTGGCTGACACCAGAGTTACACATGCTCACAGGGCTTCTGTTAACTCTTACTCACAGCTCAACAGTGGGGGTCTCCAGGGTATTCCAACAGATTCTTTACGTGGCAAAGAGTCACAGCACAGCACGTTCCCCTGTGATCATCTGAAAAAAAGGAGGAGTAGATACTGATAGCTTTCTGCCAGTAGCATCCTCCTCTCCTGGTGCTTGAAAAGCTCAGAAAGGCAGAAGCTGCTGCAGCTGCAGTGGTTGCAGTGCTTTGAGGTAGGGCCAGTGTTTTCCTTTCAGTTTTCAAACCAACAGCATTGTTGATCGAATGAGTAAGTGTTACCCCATAGCACTTACTTCATAAATATTCAATAGCTGTTAATTACAAGAAAAAATGGAGCTGCTGGCTCGAGGTGAGTGCTGAAACGTCACTAAAGCAGTGTTTTTTCTCATGAAGGCAATAAAGAGGAGTAAGTGTCTCTCTTTGACAGAGGGCATGAAAAAAGCAAAGAGGTTTTCAGAGTTGTTCAAGGCAGGTTCTATTTTTCATAAAATGTTTAATTTAACAGTGACCTAGTTTTACAACAGCTTTAAGTGTCTTGGCTTTTATTATCTCCTGTGTCTTAGGCTACATCATTAGAAAAGCAGAGCAATAGGTTCTACAGATTTTGTTAAAGCAAACTAAATAAGGCCTTGCCAGGTGGATTAATTCGTCTCTCCTATTTTGTTTCAGGCAGTTGTTATGTTAGTTTCTTTGTAGTTTTAAAGTAGTTTTAGCACATCTTTTATCGCATATATTATAGATTTTTTAAATAAATTTCAGCTCAAAGCCCTAGCTTATTTCATGTTATATTTCTGAGTATCAGGTTGCAGAGGCACTCGAATTCCTCAGCCTTTTTCCAAAAGGATCCTTTGTTTTGTAAACATTAAATTAACTCAATGAAGTTGGTGGCTAGCTTGACTAGCAGAGTTGGACATTTACAGGCAGTACAGACTCATGCCAGATTTCAGCAGGAGCAAGTCGTGGGTGCCATTAATTTTACTTACCTTGCTTCACCTATCAGAAGAAAAAAGTTATTGTGCATCCTGTCATTGTGACAAATAAACAGCAGGTCAAACGATGCTTGCTCCCTTTTTCACTGTGTTCTACATTCAATGCTTTCAGATACTGTTTCACGGTATCCCTCTGTGATTCCTAGGTTGCCCTTATGAAAGTGTGCTTTAAAAACCCCTAAATCTCTATTGTGTGTGCTGTGTTCCATATGGATTCAGCAGAAAAAGGGAGCAATTAGAAAAATGATGCTTCAGCCATGCAGCACCAAAACACACTAACTCTGCTGAAAGACATCTCTTCCTTCCACCTCCATCTCAGAGATTCTCAGGAATTTTTATCCTTTGAGAGTCAAGTGTGAGGTGCCTTGCTGTGGTTGAGTCCCTCCTGCATACCCTTTAAGGAAGGGAACACAGCGTAGGAGATGATGCCACATCTGCCAGGTTTATAGAAGTGTGAGCGCTTTCTCTAAAGGGAGAATTTCCCTGTGGGGATCTCAGCCCACAGAGGTTTCCACTGATCCACGTTAACGTGTTTCACAGAAATTGAATATGTCAGACTGAAAAATGCAAGTAATGTATACTGGCAGTTTCAGAGCCGTGACTTAAACAGTATCAAGCCCAATGTCTACTTCTACACCTACGAGGATCATGCAAGCTAAAAGAACAAAGACAACTTAATAGGAACCATTCAGAGGCAGCGTGTACCGGCCTTGTTGAGCTTCACTTAATTCCTCCCTTTATGTAAAGGGATTTCAGTTGCCTTTGCAAACATGAAATTTGTGCCAGCTCTAATGCTTTTTAAATTTTGAGTCACTTACAACAAACTTCTTGGTGACTTGTTATCACTGGGGGAAAAAGCCATGGTGGTGAACTTCAGGCATGAAAGAACTTGTATCCCACATCTAGGAAAATCACATAACAAAAAGTATTGAGAATTTTTTTAAAATAAAGCTAAAGACATCAGAAGATAATTAATAGCAGCTCTTCTGTTCATTTTTATTAATGAATAACACTGTAGGAAAGTAAAATTCACAGTCTATGTAAATCCACCTAGGAAAGTCTGGAAGACCCCGTTTGCTGAAACTATTGAAAAGAGATTTGTGTAAGAAGCTTTGCTTCACTTTGTTTTACCTGGAAGCCCAAAATGGACAAAAAGCAATACAACTAATCCAAAGAGGAGGGGCTCCATTCCCTCAGTATCCAGGTTCTTGCTCAAATATGGCAGAGGCATGCTTTTCTCTTCTGCCTTGGCAATCTCAAATCTGAGCAAGTCAGAGCACTGGCTGAGTGAGGAAACTAGCATGGTCTCATACTTTCCTGTGTTAAAGAGAGGACTGTAGAGGGGATTTTAGATTCCTCTATAACATCTATAAATTGTTAAGATCTCTCCACATCTTCTTTTAGTTCATCAGGAGATCAGTTTTTTATATCTATCAATGTTTATTCTTTTCTGTGCTTTAGTCAAGAGCAGCCTTCTGCCTGCACTCCATCTGAACTTGTAAAGTTTTCCTGAACATGGTAGAGCCTGAACTTCTGCCATGTCAGGTAGCCAAATATTATAAAAACTCATGGCACTAAGTGGCAGAAATGTGTGAATTCCCATAGAATTCAGGTTTTCTCCAGCTTGTCTTTACCCCCTGGTCTGGAAAAGCTGCAGAAGTAGTACTCACTTTGAGTACATCATAACATTCTTGACTTTTTTCTTCTGTGATATTGCAGAAGTTTCCTTTGGACTTTTTTTTTCTGTTTTAAATACATTTTATGATTAATTACATAAGCAGTGATGGGAACTTCTGCACAGTGGGAATGAGGAACCTGAAGTGTGGAGGAAGGCATGAAATATGTTTTAAAAAACACTTAAATCCAGAAAGATGCAGTATGTGCCTTTCCTATCTCTGATCATACTGTTTGTGTGTTACATCTCTCTCTCCCCAGCATTTATCTGTGTCTTATTAAACTATGCATTTTTCACAGCAGAAACTATATTACCTCATGGTTTTGAAAAAGCATTTCCCATATGGAAGAAACTGCAAACATCACCATGAACCATGTTTCTTTTCTGTACTTGGATGATTTATAGTGCCCACCAACACAGTTCAAGTATTGAAACACATGTCTCTGTGTTTCTGTATCTATCTATATATGTTCACTTTATGTACACAGACATTTTTTTCTATAAAATCTTTTCTCTAATAGTTACAAAAAATGTACAGGGTGTTGATGGTTTATCTAAATCAGATGGTACCACTTCTCCTTCTTTGGCTAATTTATGTAGCTAAACATCACACTGCATGTTCTGGTTTTGGCAGGGAAGTTTAACATTTGACATGCTTTTGGCAAATATTCCCTTACTTCATTTTGTTTATTTTTATTTTTTCCCTATTAACATCAGTTAAACCTGAGCAGTCAAATATTTCTACATTTTCAATTATTGTCCTAGCTTGTCTACTACTGAGAAGGTACTGCACAGGGAAGAGATCTGACTGAGTCAGGGTCAGCTGTACAGCATTCACTAAAATGAATGGGTGGAAGAAGGGCTCAAAACCCAGATAATAGTCGAGGAAACCTGTTTTTTCTAGGGTCACAGTAGGGACAGTGGGAAAAGACACTCAGAGATTCAAAGCTGGAGCATAACCTCAGATGCTCATATGTGTGACAAGAAGAATCTTTCTCTCTGCTGGGCACAAGAGGGTTTGTCTCACTGGAGTGCTGTCATCCTTTCCTAGGTTTGTGAATCTCCCTTCTCTACAAAGCCAGGAACCCAGATGCCAGTTTTGCAGATCTCAGCAGTGTGAAATATGAGATGGATCCCAGGGCTCAGTTCTGGTCTCATCTTCGCCCTCTCCAGCCAGAACAACTCCACCAGCATCTTTCTGCTTGAAATGCAGTTTTTACTTCAATGCTCAGACTGTTAAACTATGACAGTAAAGAGACTAATACAGCCCAATTCAATTCAAACACATTTCAAACTGGTCTGCTCTGTTCAACTAGAATGTGAGAACAAAACACTAGCACAATGCATAATTCAAAATCATGCATAAGGCTTATTTTTAAAAAACATGAGTTTAATGATTTTTTTTCCTTAATTATCTAAGAAACTGCTTTAAATCTGCATTGCCATTAACAACTCCACAAAGCTTTAAAATATGTAATACACATCATGTCAGGATCTCAAAGTGCCTGATAAATGATAATGAAACAGTGAGTCTTCAAATCTTCTTTCAAGGAAGTACCTGTGGCAGGCATGGTTGAGAATCTTCCATCTTTACCTGCTTGGGACACAATGTTTCACTGTATGAATCAGCAAAAGTCTGGATTGATTTTGTTTTTGTTTTCTTTATATTTTTAATCTTACAGCAAAATCAGCTTAACCAGTTGCAAGGAGATCTGATGAAAAAGGGCTTTTGCCCATGTTAAATATATTTTTATATCTGAATATGCCCATGTTCTGAGACTATTGTTAAAAATGTATCAGGGAGATGGGCCTTGGTGACAAGGATATGCTATTTTATGAAAATCTGCCCAAATTTTGACAAGTTACAAATTCTAAAATTTTCAAGTTGTTCCTGCTTACATTCTTAGAGACTGAAGGCTAAATTCCTCAGAAGCTGCTTGCAGTTATGCACATTCAGAATAGTACAGTTAATTTTAACTAAATGTGTAAATTATTCAGTACAAGGTGGGGGTCTGCTTCTTATAAATTTGTAGCCTAGGAGGGGACTAAAAATCACTGAGTCTGTCTCACTGCTCAGGGTAGGCTCAACTATACCTAAATTTACAAGTTCTTACAGACATTCAGGGCTGGACATGCCATATTTATTCTACTATTTAGGGAAATATTATCTGTACAAGGTTTCATCCTGATATTGAAGATTAATATTGTGTTAAAACAGGAGCCCTTTATTTCTTGTCCTCCATTATAGATGTAGAAAGCGGATTACTACTGTTCTCTTAGGAGCAAAATTCCATATTTTAAAGTCTTTTGCTCATTTTTCTGTGTCAGATTAGACACTATAACTTTTCTTTCCTTACAGCTTGTTTTCTCAATGCCTTACCATTCTGATCACTGTCCTCTGGACTACCTCCAGCTGCTTCACATTTATGTTGTGTCCACAACTGTACACACCACTTTTGCTGATGCTTCACCAGTGCTGAGCAGAGCAGTCTGCACCTGCCAAGAGAGCCCAGGGCAGCATCCTCCTGTTTTGTACTAGCTCAGCATTATTTCATTCTGTTCAATTTGGGTTCTAGGAAGCCTGCTAAATATTTTCCCACAGAATTGCTTTGAGAAGAGTTCCTTGCTGTCCTGTGTTTCTGCATTTTCTTGTTCCTGTCTAAATGTAGCTCTTATTCATCCTGAATTCTACCCACACTTTTCAGATCATACCTGTAATTTATCAAGATCACTGTATTTTAATCATCTCCTCTACAATACTTGCAGTCTCTTGCTGCTTGAAATTATCTGCAAATTTAATAATGATTCTTTTTGTGTCATCATCCAACCCATTAATGAGTACTATGAGACCTATAGCAATCTTCTATGGAGCTTCATGGAAGTCATCCTTACATTTTGACAATGAAGTATCTGTAACTGCTGTTTGAACATGGTCTGCTAGTGCAACTCAGCACATATTTTCAGTGCAAATATTTACAGGTTCACAATTTACCTTCTGCAAAATTGTTGTTTAAAACTCAGTCTTTCTTCTTTCTTTTTTTATATTCTTTCTTAGGAAATTATTTTATTAAAACATTAACAAAACTCCAGCTTTGAAGGAGATTGAGCAGAGGTCAAGAGATATCATGTTTCATTCAAATATATAATTGTGGGAAATACCCTGAGGTGAACTTTCATTAGTATTCACAGAACACTAATAACTCTGTATATAACCATAATAATAACTCAGTATCTAACAGTATCAGTGTACTAATAACTCAGTATCTAACTCTGTTCCATACTGCCTGTCTCTGTCTCTCATTGCCCTCCCTCCCAAAAGCCTTTTTCAGATTTAGCTCAGCAGCTGATAGCAATATCATATGAGAAATTGAAAGTATGAAAGATGGAGAAAGAAAGCCCTTAGCACTCCATTGAGCAATCTTGCTTTGAGTTAAATATCTGTATTTGCAGTGACTTAGAAATCTTATGCTAATTTTGCTCCTTTAAACCACGTGTCCAAATGAATAACACCCTTCATGACAGGTAGAACATATTTAGAAAATTCTCACAGATCAGTTGATGTGGTTGTGAGCTACAGTTTACCAACACAAGCTAAAAAAACAGGTCTATTCACCCTGTTATAGTCAGCTGATCCTCCTCACCCTATCAGAATATAAAAATCTCCCCTCCTAGATGCTCAGCTATTCAGTTTTTTGAATGATCAGGAAAGCCCAGAAGTATTTCTATTGTCTCTACCTCTTAAGCAGACTAAGTCTTCATTGCTTTTGCAGGTCTGATACGTTGACTTTCCAAACTGCATAGTGAAAGTACAGTACCACAAATCAAGTCTAGCAACAACATTTGGAGATATAGCCTAGCTGGGAGGTCACTTGTCACTTTGAAATGACAGCCAAGCTTCTGTTCTTTAATAGGTCTCATGCTTTTTTTTGCTGTGTAACCCTGAAAACTCTCAGTGAAGATGAAGTTTTACCATCCTGTCCACAGCTACAAGCAGCTGTGTGTTCACCCAGTACTACGTCCATGGATGTAGCCTCCATCAGTCCTCCATCAGTCCTCCTCCACCAAGATGTGGAGCACAAGTTCAGTGTACACCTTATCTAACACAGGCATCTGCTACCAAAATATCCTTTTCACCCAAGGCCTGGCCACACACATTCCCTGCACTTCATCAGATGACCTAGCAGCCACACAGCTACAGGACAGGTCCATTTGCAGCTGGAACAGGGAACAAAGACTGCATTTTAAACAGGCTACTCGGCTTTAGTTCATTTAGATGCAACTCAAAAATCTATATCTGCCTTCAATCTACACATTTATCTCCTTCCTACCCCCTCTAGTCTCCATGCAAAAACCATGCCCCTGTGTTTTAAGTCATATTTGTTAAATTATTTTCAGCAGTTCTAATTTTTAATCTACAGCTTAAAAACCTATGCTCCATGACCAAACCCAGCCTTGGTTGCACGCTGTCTTCTCTGGCAATGCATCTTTTGAAAACAGAGCCACTTGTTTGATCTTTGCTAGACCAAACAAGTCTTTCTGTATGTTAATCTTCCAGTCAATTTCACAGGAATTTACATTATCAGAAATTGATTTCAGACAGAGGTAAAAATACTCTGCTCATTCTCCAGCTCAGCCGTGAAGAACTGTGTTGTATGATGGGGATGGTGCACAGACTCAGCTAGTAGGACTTCTCTCCTACATGAAGAGACTGATTCACCTCCTGATCTCAGATGGGCATAAAGTTAGGTCCTCCTGCAACAGAATTTCCCAGAGTTCCTCTATAGTCACCTGGGGAAAAGTAACTCGCCTATTTTAGATCCAGATTTTGTGCACCCTCTGGAGTGGGCACCATCTCTTCCTTCTTTTGGTGAGAGACTGAACAACCCCCTCAGACCAGCTGTTAAAGGGTGGAATCTGGGAGAAAAGAAACTCAGATGATTGAACAAGAAACTCAGACTTGTGCCTGCAAAGCACTCTGAACTCTCATTGAAATTTTGCACAAACCATTACCCTTCAACATTGTGTCCTAAACCTGAGAAGATTCCACACTGAAAGCATTTTTGGTCCAAGGCAGATTAAAGTTTTAAACAGTCTTGGGCAGGGAAAAATACTGTGGGGGGATTATATGAGAATATTCTGTTGTCTTAAACCACCCATTCTCTATCCCACAAATTTATGCAGAGAACACTTCTACAGTAACTGCTGAAAAATATCAAGAGCCAGTGAAAAAGAATGGAGAAAAAAATATCCTTTTGAGAAGTGGTATGACATCTGTTTGTTGCCATACATGTAAATATGACTCCTTTAGGAAAACTCCCCACAGTACCACAGGCTTTACTCAGTGTCTTCTTCCTTCAGGGCTTCTGCCTTAGTTTTAACAGGTACTACGGATACTGGAAATATCTGTGTATGTAAGCTATCAACATCTTCTTCTTTTCATTCTTAAGGAGAAAATTGCAATGTCTCTTTGTAAGAAATTAGCATTCCTAGTTAAACCCATGCTTTCACAGATCTGGGATATTTCATGTAGGCTGCTGTTTATTGCAATTAAAATTCTCCAGAAATAAAGACCAAAACTAATTTTGTGTTCCATCAGGATTCCTATTTCTCATTCTATCTTTCTTTGGGAAGAAAATGCAATGCTGTTTGCCATAATTTTTTCCTGTCTTTTTTTTTTCAAAAGCAGGTAGTTCTGGTCCTAATTAATTAAGTCTGTTAACTGAAGCTGAGTCGGAATGGCAACATTAATTCGTTCGTTCGTTCATTCATTCAGTCATTCATTCATTCTCTATTGCCATGATACACCTGCTCTCTCAGATGCTACCCAGTTCATGTGCCCTCCCACCCCTACTCACCATCACCAAGGGTTGTCTCTGACCCTCCCTATCAGGATAAAAACATGGTCTCCCATTCCTGACACTCCTATACATCATGTCACGACTTTAGACAGACCTTTGGACAGAAGTGTGGCACAGCACCACCCTTTGCTTTCTGTTCATCAGACACCTTAATAAACATGGGAAAGTTCAGATAAAAAGTGATCCCCTGAACACTTCTGTTGTTTGCTGTGTGAAGTGCTCAGTTTTTCAACCAACTGTCATATTCTCATACCCCCTGAACACTTCTGTTGTTTGCTGTGTGAAGTGCTCAGTTTTTCAACCGTCATATTCTCACAGTTACCACAACTGTACCACCCATGTCCTGTAAGTTATTTCTTTCATAAACTTAGCATGAAATGATGCATTTCTCTGAAAAGAAATGGGAAGATGTGCATCATGCTTGCAGGAAAACTGCTAATTATGCTGCTGATGGGGCAAGAAAATAGCATGTGTCTCAATTCTGGCACTAGAAAAGCTTACACATTGATTTTCTTTACAGTCCAGAAATGTAACAACATTCCTAAACACAGATTTGGGTCTAGGTTTGCAGAATTCATATTCTGAATTCAGAATACACAGTTCATGTATGAACTATGGCTCATAAATACAGAGTAAATAAGTGCAGTAAATACATCTTACAGAAATACAGTTCATAAACACAAAATTCATAAAATTCATAGTTCCTATTCCCCCCCACCAAACAACTGTGTTCTGTCTGCAATGCTCATTTATACAGAACAATTGTGAAGAGGCCATGACAAGGAGACTGGAACTCAAAATTCATGTTACCACCTAGACACTGAATGCCCTCCCTATTTGGGAGAGTCCGTTCCCTCAGGGAGTTGCTGTTGCTCCCTCTGGGAGCTTCCCTTGGAACAAAGCTGCCAGTAAATATTGTGCTAGAACAAATGCTGTGTCTGTGAGTGTTTGTGCATCACTTTGTCAGGGATTGTGGGCAGGGAGTGCTGCAGCAGAACTGATGTTCTGGCTTCTCTGATGCTGTAAATAAGGCTTTCCAAAATGTCCATTCTCCTGCCCTGGGGCATTTGGGGAAATTTGTCACCCCTTAGTGCTGTACACAACAGATGAACTGTCCTGTACAGCACATGGAGCAGACAACCCTGGACAAGGTCTGCATGGCCTGGGGATCCATGCTTAGGAATGTCTTGCAGCAGCAGTGGATATGAGCTTTTTTTCTATTCCATGTCCAGCTCTTAGGGCTCTGCTGGTGTCTCAAGAAATGGAGTTGTCAGGATCTCAGCAGCAGCTAGAAGTGCACCAACAGTGACACTGTAATCTGGGACTGGGGAATTCAGAGGACCTGAGAAAGGGACCAGATCCAAGAAAAGCCAAGTACTTAAAGCTGAGCCACACCAGACCCCACCACCCATCTTAGAACCAGTGTCACCAGGAAGACACCTCAGAAGTTAGCAATTGGAGATTCTTTAATGAGAGATGCAGCAGCACCTGTTTGACAGACAGGAAATATGTCCAAGTTAGTTTGCTGCACAGCAGGAGCTCAAAAACATGATAACACTGACATGATATGAACTTGCTAAACCCTCGAGTTTATTATTCATTCCTACTCTGCAATGCAGGATCTAAAGATGCTGCAAGTTGCCTTATCTAAAGATCTAAAGTGATAAGGCAACTCAGAAACATGACAGACCGGGGTGCTTCTGCCTGTTTTCTCAAGGAAACCCCTGGGAGGTTCCCTTAGGACCCGAGCAACTGCTCTTCCAGGAAATCAGGCCTTTGGCTGCTCGGGGCAATTAGGAGTCCCAGAGGTGAGGTCGAGATGGAGGGCGGGGCTGGCCTGGCCGGGATGCGCTGTGGCACCTGTGACATCACAGCCCCAGTGTCACAATGGGGGCAGCTGTCCAGCGAAGCAGCGGGGAGCGCTGCCCCAGTACAGCCTCGGCGAGCGGCGAGCGCGCACGCAGACAGAGGTTGTGCCGAACGCTGAGCGAGGGCCACGGCAGAAAGGCGAGTCCCCGGGGAGCCGCTTCTCACCGGGCACCCGGAGGCCGGTCCCGCTCGGGAGTGTCTTTGGCAGGGCAGGTGCTGCGGCTGGGGCAGCGGCACAGGCCTCGCAGTGTGCCAGCTGCCTGGCCCCCGCCGCCCTGCCGCCAGATCCCTGGGGCTCTTGTCCCCACTTCCCCTATCTCCCTACGTCCCTCCCATCCCCACTCAGCCCCTGCTCACCTCCTTAAGGCCATGGTTACCACGACGTTCCTTTTCTTGCTTGCGCAAGCCCTCCTCCAGTACCCACAGCAGGTCGGGGATGGGCTGGATGAAGCCGTGCTGGAGCGCATGCAGCAGCGTGCCGAGTATCTGAACCAGCAGATGACTCAGCTCATTCTGGAGCTGGAGCAGACGAAGCTGGAGCAGAGCGGTGGGACCTGGGGAGCTCCACTTGTGCGGCAGTTCTTGGCTGTGACTGGAATCCTCATCCTTCTCTTGGTGCTGCGCTATGGACTCAAGAAAATTAGAGGCGATCCAGACAACGATGGCCACAAGGAGAGGTCCAGCAGCAACTCAGTGGAGGAGGAGAAGGAGGAGGAAGAAAAAGAAGTAGAAGAAGAAAAAGAAGAAGAAGAAAAAGAAGAAGAAGAAAAGGAAGAAGAAGAAAAGGAAGAAGAAGAAGAAGAGAAAGAAGAAGAAGGACACGACATAGCTGAAAATGAAGACACAGAAAACCACGATGCAAATGTGGAGGAGGACAATAAGAATGGAAAGGAAGAAGACAGCAACCTTGATGCAAAGGCAGAAAGCAGTGTTGGAAATGAAGCAAAAGAAGGCTATGATGATGCAGAGGAAGAAGTAAACAACGATGAGGAAGTGGAGGAAGTCAATGCTGCCGGAAACGGAGAAGACAAAGGCGATGGAAACGGAGAAGACAAAGGCGATGCAAACGAAGAAGACGACAACTACAGTGTCAAAGAAAACCTTGGAAGCCTTTCAGAGGTGTGCATAGAGTTGCCTCCTCTGGATATGGACAAAGGCTGCTCCGTGGTTACGGACCTGATGGACAAACTCACCCACCTCTCTAGACAATGCTTGTGCGACAGCTTCTACCCAGTGCTACAACAAGCCATCGGAGTGGGCAGCGCCTTTGAAGGCTGGAGTCTCCGCACACAAGGTGATGTGTACCGCATGCTTGTCCCCCTGAGTCCTCCTCCAGGACATGCCTTCCACCTGGAGCTGGACACTGCAGGCATGCTCCAGAGGAACTTCTGTGTCCGTGTGGAGCTGCTGTGCACCTGCATGAGGGAGCAGCTGAGCGAGCACAAACTATGTTTCCTCCACCACCCTGAGGAGGAGCTGAGAAGGAAACAGAACCCCAGCTTGCTGCACACCCTCTGCACTGGCTCCTATCTAGATGTGGAGAAAACTGTCAAGTGGTTCTATGAATTCATGAGACAAGCCTGGATGATTTTGCCTCAGTCCTGCTACTGGAGTTTGATGTTGGAGCCCTGTGGCCGCACCTGTAAATTTCACCTAAGCAATGACAAGGAAACCTTTGAGGTTGAGCTGATCTTTGGAGTGCAGCAAGGAAGCTCGGATATCTTTGTGGGCAGCCAGCCTGCAGAAGTAGACATCCCAAGCACAACGTGGTTTGAGACTTATGCGGTGGCAGAGGCAAAATTCTTCAGGCAGGTTTGCAGAGAGTCCAGGACATCTGGCATTGCAAGTGTCTGCAGCTCCTAAGCAGCATCCTGATGGGTGGAGATTTTTTCAGCTATATCCTGAAGACCGTGGTGATGCACCTCCTGAACACCGTACCCCTGACACGGTGGAGCAGGAGGGATTTCCGGCAGCGACTGATGGATACCCTGACGTACTTCCACTGCTCACTGGACACGACACAACTTAACCACTTTGTCACAGGCAACGAGAGGCTTCCTGAGGAGATCAGTTTGCCCTCCGACTTCCGGTGTCTCAAACACCCAACCTCTTCCAGCACCTGGCCAGCAGTCTGGATGCCCACACCAAGGCCATGCAGGAGTACGTTTGCCTACTGCATCGGCTCAAACAGCTGCTGGTACATGGCCAGTGAAAGAGATCCTCACACACAGCTGTGCTTCTGGGGCCTCTTGATAGACCCTGTATATGTGAACCTCCCGTAGTTAGTCCATTTACAGTATATATTAGTACCCTGTAATTAGTGCATTTGCTATACTTACTAATACCCTCTAGTTATTGAATTTACTATATATTAGGACCCTCTAGTTAGTGCTTTTACTATATATATATGAACACACTCTAGTTATTGAATTTACTATATATATTAGGACCCCCTAGTTAGTGCTTTTACTATATATATATTAACACACTCTAGTTAGAGAATTTACTATATATATTAGGACAGTCTAGGTAGTGCTTTTTCTCTATATATTAATACCCTCTAGTTAGCGCATTCGGCAATCCTGAATCCTCTTTGTTATTGTTTCAATAAACCAGAAAATTTCAGTATCTGGATGGTGCAAGCTCTCCTTTAACTCGACCAGACCTACAGCATTTGTAAATTCCACTAGTTGTGAATTTATGAGTGGCTGGGAGTAGGCACTGTTATTAGCAAGCCTTCTTTAACAAACACACACAATTCTCACTCCCTACTTCTTACAGCCTGTCATTGCATAGGCTCTGCATGTCTCACTTGCATACAAGCTCAAGTTTACTTTGCATAGCTGCCTTTTCTGCCTCAAGCTGGGGAGATGGATACCATATCCAGGTCCTATGACAAGTGTGGTAACTCAGTCTGTGAAATTTTTCATGTTCTGGGTACAAATAACATAGCATGGGCAAGATCAGGACATAGAGAGATAAAGCGAAAGCATTTCTCCTTCCAGAGCATAGACTAAACCCTTACAGCATATACTCCTTTTAATGATAGAAGCAAGGTAATATATTCTATATTCATCTCAAGATGACAAAGTGCTAGAGATGAAGATCCTCCTTTGTAGAGCATCAGTCATCCTCTCTAGAAAGATGAGGAGAATCATAGGCAGCATCTGCCAAGTTGATCCTTGTCTCATGTCAGCAGAAAATTGGTCACTAAAGCGCTCCCTAAAAGCAAAAAGTCAATAATTAGCAAAACCCTAAACCTCTTATATATTGTCACGACTAAGTGGAATTTGTATCTGAAGCCTCTCAAACTCATGGCTTCCTGTGCATAGCAAAAGCAGGGAAATTTTTAAAGCAGTCTTCGAATCACGCAACACACTGTTTAATAATTGCCAGGGTTTTCAAAGAGGATGGATAATGATACAATCTTGCTGGTCACAACATCAGTTGCGGTCATGCAGCTACTGAAATGCCTCAAGGAACGCAACTGCAGCTTTGTTAGTGATTGCTGGGCTTGAACTCCACAAACCTCCTGAAGATAGGTTACTTATGGTATAGATAAAAGTATTCCCTTCTCTCTTATTTTTTCATTGGTTGTCCTCCCTGTTGTTTCAGCAAGCTCTCCTGTTACTGCACTCAGGAAGCTTGCACAGGACTCACAGGAAATTCCTCTCTATTATTTGGCACCCTGCAGACCATATATGCTGTAACTCATCTTCTCAGTGAAATACACAGACTTCACCTCCGCCATGTATTTTCACAGGGAAATCTTGCCATTCTCTAAATTGTTCTTATTACCTGTTTTGAAGGCATTCTCTGCTTCATGGATATATTTTGATGGGTAGCCAGATATGAGGGCTGCATCCTGGGAGAAGATACCTGAGAGGTATTTTTCCAGTGACAGCTGTATTCTTCGCCTTCCCAGGGGCAGTGGCTGTGTTTTCTGCTAGTTAATAATTTTAAAAAGTCTTTCAGAATGTGATTTTCTTTCTGACTCCCAATCCCTGGCTTCCCAGCCCAAGAGGGAGTTTTCTCTACCAGATATAGGGAGAAGCTTCGGAGCAGCTAAGATGGGGCCACAAGAAAAAGGGACTTCAGAGCCAGGAGAAGCAGTACCACATCCCCTCCTTGCTTGCTGCAGCTCCTCCAGAGATGCCACAGCCCTGGGACATTGGCCAAAATTGCACTTACCTTGCAGAGACTGGCAAACTCCACACATTGCCTGACCTAATGAAGAACATCAGCAGCTCCACCTGCCAAAAAGCAACGTGCAAGTTTTTGGCTGTTGGTTTGAGCCCTCCACTTCTGGAACCAAATTTCTGTAGCCTCAATACCACAAACCAGCATGAGACTCCTTGTGTCTAAAGAGAAGGGTGTTAAATCATTGCTAACAACAGAAACACACTTTCATCCTCCCCACTAACCACTTTGATATTTCTGAAACTATTTTCCTTCTTTATATAACAGCAAAATAAGTTTTCTCTCCTTGATATGGTAAGTTGAGCATTCTAATGTGTAATGTCACAGAAAGGCATATCTTAGAATAAAACTCCAGTGTCTCATACTGTGCTAGATTTGTGATGAAATAAATTTCCAAAAGAAACTTTTTTGTGCTTTTCTCTCATAATGGGTGGGATTATTTCTTTAGTACTTCAAGTAGCTTGGAAGAAGAAAACCCTATCCCTCTTATCCCCTCAGGGCCCCTGAATCCCATCCAAAAAGGGTAAATATAAAACCATTTAAAAAAAAAAGATCCATAAATTTTCTAACATACTTTATTACTTGTAGGGACAGACCAGTTATCTTTTCCTTGAATTTATTAGGGGATTGATTAAACATAGCATGTATTAGACATTATGTCTCTCTCTTTCTTACCACTCTTCTAGAGATGCTAAAAACTAGAATACACATGTATTCTGTTCTGATCATTCTTGGACAACATATCAAAAAATAGGTTCTCGGGGAGAGCAGTAGAACCTAAAAGTTCAAAGAATCATTTCCTAACATCCCAGTTCTTACCAGTGCTTGCAAAACCTCACTATACACTCATCCAGAAGGCAGGCTGAGAGCCTGCCTTCAGCCTTACTCTTGCTCTGATTCAATGCTGCTTTAATATTTTGCAAAATGTTGAACTGAAAGAAACTAAAATTGCTTTTCTGCTTGCTGAAGAAGATGTATCAAAAGAACATTGTCATAGTAAACTATGGATGAGAAATGGCTGTATTCTTATCTCACAGACATAATTAACCCAGAATATATCTCTATCTTCCTGAAGTGCAAGAATGTACTTTAAAACAGAGCAAGAAGAAAAAACATAGGCAACCAGGAATATTATGAGATGCTCTTATTAAAAAAGGAGCATCTTAATCCAGCTCTGGTACAAGGAGAGAACAGACTTATTTGCCCAAATGAATTGCAGCAGCAAAGTAGCAGGTGAGGTTTCACAGTGGCATTCAGCTGAAGCAGCATGGGCTGGGAAATACAAGCTGGGTGAGGAAACACAAGCTGATGACCGTCCTGATACTTACCACCTTGCCCAAATGAAAGGCTCATTAACCCCAACAAGAAATAACAGAAGTTTGTTAATTTACTCAAAATGCATACACCAGAGAAGTGGCTTGAGGACTGTTTGTTTGATTTTCATTCAAGAATGACACAAGTACAGACAATTGTTATAGGTGATAACTACTAATTTTGATTTGTGCTAAGATGTAAATCTCCTTACTCCAGGGAAAAGGCTTTGCTCTCAGCTTTTGCTACTGGTCAGAGCTGCAGGGTCTCATCGTGCTCACAGTGCCTTGGCCCTGTGAAACTGGGCCCTTCCCAGGCACAGCAGGTACACCTAGTGCCACACCTCTCCAAACCCAGTCCCTGCAATGCAGATGCACGTAGGCACACTGGCTACTCTCTTGTCCTATTTGAGGCCTGCAAAATCATGATGCAAGCACTCATAAATACTTAATAATAGTCCTAAAAACTGCTCTAACAGGCACAATATTGAACAACAATATTGAAGATATCTCTCCAAAAATGGAACTGTAGAGAAAAGGGTAGATAAGTGTCTCTGACCAAAATCCCCTTGGCCTGGTGATAGAGTCTTCTATGGGGGATGTGCTGAGCAAGAGTTTAAATGTCCAACTTATGCAAGGAGAGCTTGGTGCCAAAGAGTACTGTGTGGAACACTGGGGACACCAGTGATTTTTGGCCATCTCTGTTAAAAGCAGAACTGATAATGTAAACAGTCCTGTATTTTCTTTTAACTTGGTTTTAATAGCTAAAGCCCTTCAGAACATAATTAATGTTTATATAGCCACTCTTTAGAACAAATTAATCAGTTCCTCAGAAAGACCATTACGTTTTTTGCCTCTGTGCATTGTAACCAATTATGAATCCAAGATTCACAGCTATTAGCTTCACCTAGAAATTCAGAAGTTGCCAATATATTAATTGCAATTTAATAAAGAATTAACAAAATATGTACAAATTAATTCAGATGGAATAAGAAATTAATTTTGATGAAATATTAAAAATAACACAATTAGAAGTAGGAATGTCTAAGTCTCTCTCTTTTTTAAGTAGTTTACACTTCATTCATACTGACTTGTTATATCCATTTTATTCCACAGAAAAGTCCCTGTGATTCCAAAGTACAGATGGATTGTGCTTTTAACTGTACACTGCACAATTTATGTGTCATAGACAACATAAAGCATAGCAGTTCTTGCTCTGTGTTTGGGGATTCTGTGGTCTCCAGGAATCCAAGCTACTAATAGTAACAACTGAAGCACTGAATCACAGAAAAATGGGAAAAAAGTTCAACAGATGTTGGAGTATCTATCTCAAATGAAGATAGAAATGTGCAAGGAAGAATGTTCATAGAGCTGCCTTTCATTTATTTCTTAAACTGAAGTCACAATGCACAATGTGTGATGTCATAAAAAGCCCTACTGCGAATATTTCTCGGTTGAGATTTCCTGGTAACATATCACAATGCCAACACTGCAGGCCAGATGCTCTGTTTCCATATTCTACCTTTGCAATGAATTGATGCTTGCTTCCAGTTTAGAATCACATTTCATGTTTTCATTATATTAAAATATAATTAATATGCTCTAAGTTGTGTTTTTAAGGGGTATAACTGACTAATCAGAGCTTATTGAAGAGGGCTGTGTTTGCTTTCCAAGGTATCACCTTTAGTGAACAGAGACTGTACAAGCTGCAGGACATGGATGTAAGGGACTGGTACTGACTCAGTTTCCTTACATATTCCTCTCTAGGTTTCTTTCTGTGTTTCCCCATATCTTTTGAATGCATATCATGAATAAGGTCAAATGATGCCTATAGAATAAGAATAGCCACTACAAAAATCCACCTGTCTTACAATGCCCTAGGTCAGCTGGACTAGTGGTGACACAAAATAGGGCCAATATAGGAGTATACTAAGTCTTCACACTGCAATAAACAGCCAAACTCCTTTTGCTCAAAAACTGGGCCAGAGAGTGAGAGATGGAGGTTTGGAAAGAAAGTGGGAGAGAGATTAAACAGCCTCTGGTATCCAATGCCTACAGATGACAGCTTCAAAAATATTTCTGGGGATATACTTGGCAAGCAGTAGCCTGCAATTTCCTTCTAGATACATATAAACAGCTAAAGCACACAAACAGCTTCTTTTTATAAGAGATATAATTATCTTAATTTTCATGCATGTACAAAGATAATTTACAAACTAGCTAAGGCACAGCTCCCATCACTGGCCCCTTCTTCCTCCCTCTACCCCAGGGCAACCTCCCAGAAAGCAGCTGGTACTCATGAAGTGCAAAGTCAAGACTTAAGACCAAGCCTCTTGGCATGACAGACTGGAGTGGTTCATGATCTCCCTGTCCTTCACAACACCTGCCATCCCAAAATTTCAGACAGGGTCCTGGAGTCCTGAGAGATTCAGGGGATGAGTTCCCAATGCTTTCAAAAAAGATATGACTGCCTCTGTGCTCCAAGATTGATTCTCTGAAAATCCTGCAGTCACAAATGTAAAAAAAATTAAAACCAATTGACAATTTCCTACATTGTGCAGAGTCAGTTTGTCTCTGGGCTTGAAATCTAATTCCCCAGGAGAAAAATATGTTTTCATTGCCTGAAAAATTTACAGGCAACCAAGAAAAAAGGAATTGGGGGGTCTGAGACAGAATAGATGCAACCAACTTCTGATGGCTCCCATGCCAGCTGTGCAGGAGAAGTGCACAGGCACCCCTTCCCTCTCATCTGTGCTCAGGGAGCACAGCTCAGAGAGCTGAGGGAAGAAAAGAGGGGCAGAGGCTAAGGGGAGAGAAGACATAGCAAGGGAAGGGGAGTGAGGTGCACAGTCCTTAGGGAGGAAGTCATGGCCTGGGGGGAGATAGTGAAGCAGAGGAAAAGCATAAAGGAAGAGACTCATTGGTATGGCCATACTGCAGTGGCTCCAGGCTGGCTGGGGAAGCTTTGCATCAATGTATGGCACATTATCTCTGCTGTCTGAGATGCTGCTGCTGGTTCTATCAGCAACTTTATCTGAGGATAAAGAACAAAGTCAGGAGAAGAGGGGAAGCAAGGATGCGGGAGCTAGCTGCCTCCTGCCACCTTCTAACATCAAATGGCTGCAAGACTCCAGCCTTTGAAGTGTGGGAAACCTTTGAAGTGTGATTGATCTCATAAGCTACTAAAGTGGGCAAACCCTTTTCATTAAAAAAAAAAAAAATTATCATCAAACTAATCTCAGCACTGCAAATGCAAAAAATGCAAAGCCATATTCCATGAGTGGAAGTCAAGACCTGCTGAATCCAGCAAATAATACTCAGAAAATACCTGAGCTGTATGAAATGGGCAGGAAGAGGAACAGCAATGTTCTTCATGGCTTTTCTCCCAGTTCCAAGGATTTCCCATATGTCATGATCCTTGCCAATCATCTGAAATGTAGGCAGCTCTGGATCCCCTCAAGAGCAGTGCATGTAAAACAAGGAGGCTCATAAAACTAAGAGTCAACTCCATTGTCCTCTTCATACAACTCATGTTTCAGCAGTGCATGGATTTCATGTAGGACTGATAAGCGTGCCTTACCAGTTTGGATGTTGATCTTTTTTTTTTCACCTGATATACTACTGCCACCAAAAAAAAACCCACATAGCTGTAAACAGGCAGAATTCAACCTTGGATGTTGATCTTTTTTTTTTCACCTGATATACTACTGCCACCAAAAAACCCCCACGTAGCTGTAAACAGGCTGAATTCAACTAGAAGTTTAACCTCATAAAAATGACTGTCACACAGTGAACCCTCAGATGTATGTACAAAAAGTACAATTGCAATTAAAATGTGAGATAGTAACTCAGAAAGCAGACTGATAAGTAATATGTACACTGAATTAACTAACCTCCTAGCTACATGAATGAACAGTAATTATAGGTATCATGAAACAGAGTCACAGAGTGTAACTGCACTGTAATTATATTTGCTGTATGAAAGGGTGACCCAGGTATTACACTGATAAATGAGATGAAAACTAGAAGAAAAACCCCAGCTCAGGATCCAAGCGGGTGGAACAAAGCCAGAACGATACCCATTCAGCAGCTTTTACTGCCTTACCATCTCCCTGCCAGAGGAATATTCCACACATCTCTGGAGGGACAGTGCTGGTGCATGTGTCAGTACTGGGATAACATGCACACTGCTCTGCCTTAGTATCATCCCTGGAATCACTACCCTGAGCTATTAGCAGTGACAGGCAAACTCCATAACAGGAGTAAACTGTCAGCCACACAAATTCATTTTTTTCCCCTGCAGTGTATTTGGTTCTATCAAGCTTAATGTTAAATGCACATTTACTGGGCTAATGTCAAGTCGCTCTGCCCCTCCTGGTCATTTCTGCCTAAAGATAAAGAACTGGAAGGAGGAAAAGACATTGGTTTTTGTTGGGTTTATGATTCTTGGGTTTATATATTGCTTTTGCATTAGCAAAGCTTTGCTGTTTATCTCTGACCTTTTCAGTACTCGGCCAGCTCAGAAGAGAGAGGCATGGTAAACACCTCAATACACACTAAAAGAAAATAGAACTGGGAGAAAAGACAGCATGGGAAAGTAGTCTCCAAAGAATACAGGATAGGAAAAGGAAATTAAGGGAATCTGGTCAAGTACATCCCAATAGGATGTATAGATGACCCTTTCAAATCCCATACATTTTCAGTCACAGTCATGCTTTTTGCCTTTATTCCCAAACCTAAAAGAAGCTGTTTGAACTTGTGTAACACTGCCATCCAGTGCTGCTGGCGTGCCCCAGGCTGCAACCCCTCCTCTGCACCCTGAGCTAGCCCATATGGGAGCGAGGCCACCATCTCAGCAGGGCCCAGTTATCACCATCCTTGGGGCAATCTTCCAAGCTGTATTCCCTCACCTGTGGAAGTCCTGGCATGACTCTAACCTACTGGATGAAGAGAGAATTGGAGGGCACAACTATCTTCAGACACCGGGACCTCTGAAGCACTGTAGATCACATAATCTCAAAAAGTGAACCCATCCACACATATTCACCTCTGTTCTCCAGTCTTTTAACAACTCTAGAATGAAGGTTTCTTATTTGATAAATATAATGCTTACAAGTTGCTTGCTCTTGGGCTTGAGAACTGTGATTTAACTGGTGTCCTTCTTCTGGGAAAGGGCATGGTTGTTCAGCCTACAAGGAAGACAGAATAACAGCCATGAGGATGTTGGTTAGGTTTTGCTCTAATGGTCAACATAGTTAAATTTGAGGAGAGGCAGATTTTCTATATTTTTTAATTAATAAAATCTTTCATGTCCCTCAAGCAGCCAGAAGGGATATTCTCACACATTTTTCAATGTGGCCCTGGGGTTTTTTTTCTTTGAACTTGCTAAAACCCTCAGACTCATATTTTGAGACCCATTTCAAGACCTGTCTCATAATAAATATGACAGGTTGATTAATACAGTACCAAATAACTTACATGCAAATTCCTCAGCATATGCAAAAGACAGTCTTTGTCCTTTTGTTGCTTCAAAGCAGAGCTTTTGGTTTTTGCAACACTAGTTCAGAACTCTGTGCAAGTGTCTCCCAGGCCAGTTCACTCCCTTTAGCCGAGCAACAGATTTCTTCTGGATTTATCAACCTTCATCATAGATGTCTGGAACTTTTTCACTACTAACTAAATTGGTACAGTTGCTACAAAATAGCAAAATTACAAAAATAGCTTCCTTCAACTGAACAGCAGCAGAATGGGCTGCAATGACTCACAAAAATAGATCCGCTGGCTTTTAAACATGCTTCAGCAAGAAAGGTACAGCTGAATTTGATAAAATACAGACACTTTCTCTGCTAACTTGCACAGTCAGGAGAAACTCTACCTTTCAAATCAGGTGAATTTGAAAGGAAATCTTTGATGTAACACACAGAATAATGTCCTGTAAAAACAAACAAATGCTTCTTCTCTATTTTACTGTAGCTATATTTAGTTAATATTGATGATTTGAAAATTTAATGTAAGGATTAATAGTGGGGATGGTATTTTTAGTCTTGATCTGAAGAGATACATCATTATTAATTAAAGCAGATACTGTACCTGAAGCCAAATAGATAGCACACAGTATTTTCCATTTCTTTATGCTTCAGATTTTTCAATAAAATTTCTTGAATATGCAGAGTCATAACAATGTTTATGAAAAAAAAATCTAAGTACTGATTGATGTAGATGGAAAGATATAGTAATTATTGTATTAACTTCAGAAAGCGCATCCCAAATATTGGGTTTGTTTCTGTGCTGCTTCTGGGCATTAATTTTGGCTTAATCCATGGAAAAGTGTTAAATTCCAGAAATCTTTCAGGTAAAATATTTTAATCAAAAGCTTTCAGGACTTTCAGGTTTCCATTTTTCCTCAGCCTCCAGGCTTTTCCTGATCTACTTACATCCTTTCACCTGCTCTGATAATCTTCTGCCATTACTTCCCACTTCTGGTAAATACAGAGCCCCTCTTCTAGAGTTTGATAGCAAAGGAGCACAGCACTGGGCATCACCTATGATGTGTTTCCTGCACCAGCCTCATCTAAGATACATAGATTATGGTCTCTGTGCTTCACCAACCCAGCCACTTTCAGATGAGGGTAACGTATGCCAGAATGAAAATGCCATTCTGAGAATTATGAGCAATCCAATTAGAAAAAAACCCCATAATTACCATTACTGTTAGTATGCCAGAGGGCTACTGTCCTAGTTTTCTTAGTTTCCAACTTGGAAGAGCCACTTGGGCACATCGATCTCTGACACTTTGTAACTTCAAGAAAAGTAACATGGAAGAACAGCAGATCCTGGATACTAATGTGTAAGGTACCAAGCCCAAGAATGACAAGGTGAAAATCCTCACTCACAGAGAGCTCATCTTTAAGGACTGAAATGGAAACCATGCACTCATTTGTGTCAAAGAGGGTTGCTGATCCCTGTTAGTATCAGTCTATTACTGCACTGCTGTCAGTGTGGGCAGTGAAACCTGCTGGATTGGTTCCTACCATTGCTGGCTTCCTTATCCCTGCTAGGAAATGTGATAGAGAAATATTTTGTCTTAAATGTGAAGGTGAGCCCTTCTGTTCTTAGGTTTCAAACATCAGTATCTAGGCAGGATCTGATTAACAGAAGCAGTACCTCTCCAAAAATCTGGGGTGTAAAACAGCTCAGCTGGACAACAAGTGGTAGGAAGTACCAAAGCCTGACCTTAGGAAAAGGTCAAGTCGGGTATTTTCCCAGGGCAACACAGATCCACGACAGGGAGATCCTCAAGGCTCACAGCAGCTGGAGGGTGCGGCTCCAGTGACTTCCCAGGCAGAGGGACACCATGACCAAACAAGCTACCCTGACCTCCCTGGCTGCTCATCCTGCTCTGCCCATCTTTATGTCTTTGCCAGATAAACCAGCAAAATAAGTTATTCCTCCATGATAGCAAAGCCAAGCCTTGTACAAATCACTGACCTTGAGCTAGCCCTGCTCATGGATGTCTCTAATGGGAACTAACAGGTATTTAATCTGCTTTAGTCCTTATTTCATAAAATTTTACTAAAGTCTCAATTTTTAATCTCAGCCAACTGATGGTCCTCCAAATATATAACAAAAATGAGTCTTTCACAGACCTTTTTTCTTTTTCTGCTATCATCCAAGGACCATTGATTGCTTTTCCCACCACTGCACTGTTCCCAATATAGCACTATATTCCACAGTTATCTCCTGCAGGAATCTAGACTTTAATACTCCATCTTTATATAAGCCTTCAAAGTCTTTTGGTGCCAGAAATGCTCCCAATTCAATAATGTAATTACATTGAAAGACACAGGAATAAAGTAAAGCAACTAGGTTTCTGTGAAGTGGAATCAATTTGCAGCAAATTTATTTATTTTAACTAATCTTGACCCAGAGTCATGAAGGGTCATGATGGGAAGTCAGTGCTCTGACTGATGGGAAAGGAAGAGAAGGAATGCTGTCCACAAGGCATGTTGGAGAACTCTGTCACATGCATTTCTAGGTTAAACAGTCTTCAGCTTTCAAACAAGAAGCCTGACAGACAGAAGAGCACTGAGGGGAATTATAGTCTTCACTTTGCTGAGACAATTAATACAATATAATGGGCTGCCTCCCTATTGCCTCCCATCCTGCATAGTTATGCAGTCTGAATCTACAGAGATTTTTTTCCTTCATTCAAAATGCAGATCCTCAGAGTCCCTTCTTCAGCTTTTGCCTGACTTTGGCACTGGTTGTATCCCCATGACACCCTAGATCCCATCAGTAAAGTTCTCTGGTTGCTTAAATTTCTGCTTCTGGGTCTGCCCAGACATACTCAAGTCCTGACAGCACTAGAAAACCCAATATTTCAGTTCTATAGGGATTCACAGATAAGGCATTGCTGTTTTAGCAGCTGTATCTGCTAACTGGGATCCCATGGGAATTTCAACCCAGGGCTAGCAGAGAGCTGCAATAAGAGGGTGGTGGGGTGGTATAAACTACCACTGCTACAATAAGGAAGATGGGGAAAGAAAGAGGAGCCAAGGATTTTGAAAGAGCTGGTTGTGGTGTGTTTCTGTCACTCCTGAATGTACCAGCAATTCCTGGTAAGGATTCTTTTGCAGGATGACTTCACTTAACCAGTGAATATGATGGGTAATAGCTGGGCCAGCTGCCTAGGTAATAAATGCTTGGCATGAGCAGCATGAATGAAGGCAAGCACCTACATCATTCAAACTTATATACGTGGCTCCTGCTCCTTTCTTGGCATTTGTTGCTGACCATCTTAGAGAGTCTCTGACTGCATGGTAGCTTAGGTGCTTTTGTAGCTCTAATTAGGCACCTAAATATCCACTTAGCCAGGCTTTTCATTTCACTGGGCATCAGGGCACCTAAGTGCTAAGCACTGCAGCACTAAAATTGAGTTTTCTGCATCACTCAGCCTCTACTTTGCAAGTGAACTTTGCCTGGGAATCCCACTTTTCCCCTTGGGTAATAAAAAGCTTGCAAAGTAGCAAATTAGCTCTCTGGATTCAATTATGCGTATACACTAGTAATGGAAGTAATTGCACTGACTCAGACGCATTACACAGTGTACTTACTTGAAACCAAGCTGAAGAAATACCACTGGCAGCTATAGGAAGACAGACTGGGTAAGAGGACATCAGGTGCAGTGAGACTACAAGATTATCATCTCACCTGCTGTGGTAATTAACAGCCACAACTCTCACCCTGCAGATCACAGTTCTCTCTGCCACTCCCTTCTCATGAAGGGATACTATCACATAGTCATCCCTCTGAAAGACATCCTCCTGTATGAAAGCTAAAGGGCTGCAGGAGGAAATGTATCTCCTTATTGTATAGTCACTAAGAGCCTCAAATTACCTGACTGCTACCTGCAGCTGTCTGTAGAACTGGGGCATGCACTGGGTATTTGTGGTCTAAGCTGAAACATCCCAGGGCTCCTGTCTGCTCTGGTAATCCTGTGCTGCTATGCAAAAGGAAAATCAAATATGCAGGGAAATATTACTCCTCATCCACCAGGTTCTTACAGGACACAACTCTCTTCCTGCACCTAGCCTGGCAACATAATACTCAGCAATACAGGGCTCCAGCCATATATTCACTCCACGAATTATTTAAGTTGAACTGAACGCGGGAAGCAAACCAGAAGTGTTTCCCATGGGCATTGTGTGGTGCTAAGAAGTACTGGACATGGTCCGTGCATGTGACTAACAAAGGCTCAGACAGGGAAGCTTGAATTAGTCTGAATTTGTGGGGAAACATCTCTATTTGCTTCTTGGTACAAGCACTTGCTGTGGCAGAACACTCTCCATCACAGTTTTGCCTAGTTTGCTGTCAAATCCTGCTGGTCCTCTGTGGTCTCCCCCATAACACTCAGCACTGCCACCCTGTTTCAAAATAGTCACTCACCTCCCACGTCCTTCTTTCTGAAGACCTGAAGGTGTTTTCATCTTCTTTGACACCACGCCAGGTTTTAATTCCTTGATGCCTGCAGTAGCCTTGAAGGTCTCCAAACATACCCAGTGTCCTCCAAGCTCACCTTCCTCCTGCCTGTAATTTTATACTTAGTAACTCAGAAAATAGCAAGTAATGGAAATTTGGCAGTTATCTTGTCATTTGCCTTCATCAGATACAGTCAAGTTTAAAGATCCAAAACAAACTACTGAAGTAACATGTTCAGATGACACAAAAGTATATTCAAAGAGGGATGTGTAATTGCACTTGGGAATGAAAAAGTAGACCATACACTCATGAAAAAAACAATGCTACTGTTTGAGGTTTTATTTAAAATAAAAAGTGAAATAACAAAATTTTAGGAGTTGAATTTTTTGCAGTATTGACACCACAGAAGGGAAATTCTTGGGCAGGTCACAACCGTCTGTGCCAACATTATCCAAGTCAGCCATCTGCAGTTTTGGAGTGTGTACATATAAAACCATGCATGGTGATCTGGCAGAAAGACCAATCCTTTTGGTAAAAGTAGTGTGTCTGTCACAAAGCATAGGTAGGTCACACAAAGTGAGGTGCTGATGGTAAGGATTGACTGATTTATGGATCTAAAACATGTAGTGGAAATTGTACTAATTCTAAGGACAGCAAGCAGATCACACGCTTCAGCTGTGGGGCGTGTTGTGTACGGGTGACAGAGTAATAAAGTGACTTGACAGAAGCTCTTTAATGCAAAAACACTTTACTATCTGATTGTCCATCATCTTTAGTGTTTGGCTGACATTTGTCTTGCCAAAGAGAGCTCAAAATGAGCTCATAACACATCTCCATCTGCAGTGAGTGGAAAACTCTGAATAAGTATGTATGTGCTCAAAACCTATTTTCCATAACTATAAGCAAATATAAAGATTACATGACAAGAAAGAGTCAACACATTTATGTTTGGAGTTCAAGTGAGTGGCACCAACCCAAGAACAAAAAAGATCAAAGTGCCACTCTACACACATACATGCTAACTGGGAAAAAACCTATCATATTTATAGTCAACAAAACTTCCGGGCTTTATATTTCAAGTAAATTTGTACACTACTGGATAAAACATACTCATGTCACTTTTTGCTTATACCTATCCAGTAAAGCTAGGATAGATTAATTATCTGCATCACCTTAACTTAAATACCTTTGGCCAAGACACTAGAACAGAGGGGATTTATGAAGAGTAGAAAACCTGTTCTTCATTTACCTAAAACACATCCCTACAGTCATAACTGTGGAGTGAGATAATGCCATTTGGCAAACTGATCATCCAGAGTCTGGCATTTCTCCTTGGACATTAAAGCAGAGAAAAAAATAATGCATATACAACCCAAGATCTAAATAATGGAAGGGACTTAAAGCACAATTGACTAATTGCTGAGGTAGTTATCTGCCAGTGTCCCACCCATCACAAAAGGAAATACTGCCCTTCTTTAAAGGTTCAAAATTTTCCAGAACACAAATGCATTTTATCCTCCTCCGTTCCTCTCCCCACTTCTGCCCATTCCTGCAGAGATTTGTTTTTCTTCTGAGAAGAATGATATTTCACCATCCTTTTTTAAATATTTATTGGTGAATTTAGTGTTCTTTAGTATTCCTTATCATTCCAGCTTTCCCCATCATTTCACCAGAGTACATTACTCTTGATGGGTGAAGATTAGAAAAAATGTCGTGGGTGTTGTTTTGTTGGGTTTTTTTACCCTTGTTCAAATCAGTGTGTTATAAACATCATCCTCAGCCAGTGAATCCTGGGATTCTTCCTCAACACAAGGAGCAAACACACCCAGGACTTACTGGCCTACAGGAAGCTCCAGCTGAAACACTGGCAAACTTCTGCTGCTACCCTCAGTGAGAGTATATATATGCATATTTAAAGAAGGTGAATACATATATGAATATGTCTATGTGTGTGTGCATTCATAAATAGATATATACACACAAACACACAGTGTAAAAAGAAAAGAGGGGAGACAGGTGAATTTGCAACGTGATGGCTCTCTCTTCAGAGAATTATCTGAATAGCAAACCACCATGAAAGGGTCCCATAAAGCTGAAGTGCTGGCCAGAGGGATATTTGCTGCACATATAAGAAGCATATGATCTGCGAGCCAGCAACACACAGAATGAAATAATGGGGCAGAGATAAGCAGAGCAGGCATATGCTGCCCTAAAACTGCTTCCCTGTATTCCCTTGCTGAATTCGTTCATGACATTTAAGAGCTGCCACTGCTATCGGCAGTGCTGGCTAGAGGGCAGAGCCTGCTTCCAGATAGCTGGGAGAAGGTATCTGCCATTTAGAACTGCAGGGCTAAGCAGGGTATGGAGGGAAATAAGGTCCAGCCATCCTTTTCCAGTTCAGGGGACACTCTTGAGGGTCGCTTTGTGTGTTCTTCTAATAGGTGACCTAAAGACAATCTGTTCTGCATTACGCCTTTATTAAGCATTAGTGCCTTAACTAAAATTATTTTAGTTAGACAGCTGTGTTTTGGGTTGTTGTTTTTATTTTGTTTTGGCTCTGTGTTATCCCAGCTGGTGATGGAAAACAGGATGAAGAAGGGATTATAGTACCTCTTTATGCGTCTGACAAGAGACAGTTTATCTGCTCTATCCCAAGAGTCCTGTCCAGCTTTCAGTTCTGCTGCCACCACTGGTACATCAAATATCCTTTACTTTTAGGGTCAGATTTCCTTTCCAGGGTGGAAAAGATGGCAAAGGACAAAGAGAACTCTTACCCCCTCAGCCAACATGCTGGCAGGCAGCTCCATCCCACTGGCACTGAGCTGCTGCACGGTCAGTCCAGAGCTGGCATTGCTCCTTGAGGTGTTTGAAAAAGGACTGTGGTGGCCCAGCCATCCTGCAGCAAAAGAATGGGCCCATGGTGATGCTGTACACCAGCCAGCTGCCACCTGCACCCTCTGCCCTGGGAGCCAAGTCACTTTCTTACATGAAGAAAAGTGCAGCTTGTGCTGTAGCCAAATACTGCAGGTAGGGAGCAAATACTGAATCATCCTATTTAAACAACATCAGACCTTGGAAACTACATGCCTGATGCTGATGTGACATCTCAGGATGGAGAATTTCAGGTTTTCCTCTAGGTGAAAACAAAATCCAAGACTGAAATGGTGACCCCCCCAAAGCAGCCTAGACCTGCTTGCACAGAGACCTTACATTGTTACTCCAGTGACAAAGCCCAAAGGCATCATAGGTTTTATTAGCTCAAAGCTCCATATTTTACCTCAAATTTCTGAAGTGATTTTTCAACACTTTACTGAACTATTGGGTGATTTATTTGTAGTTTGACCTCAAAACCAGTTCAGATTTCAAATGAGTTTCAAAAAAATTTTAGGCAGGTCAAACCCATAAAGACTATATGGAAATGGCTGCTCACAATTCTCAGAACAAATCCCTGGGCTTTCTACAGCTTTTATCTAAACAGTGGACAAAGACTGCAATTGTGTGATACAGAGTCTATGCTATTAACTCTCCACCACCCCTTCAACATATACCCTTAAAATGCAATTTCCAGAATGGATCCAGAAGTGTTGTAAATACAAAATATAGCAAATATTCTAAGCTGAAGTACTAATTTCCAGATATTTCAGACCACAACAAAAACAGTAGCACTCATACAAAATAAATCAGATGAAAAATCAAAGAAATAATTATACAAAAGGGGTGAGAATAAAACAGAAATTATGAAAGAGGGATACTAGTGTGAAGTTCAAGATCTCTTCAGAGCTCAGTTTACATTGTGTCCCAGGTTCTATGCTCAGATAGAGCCATGTGAACCTCTTGGTCTGTCTGCAAAGAGAAAGAAAATCTCTGCTGTCAACCCGCAGTCACCAGCTATATTTATTTTAGTGCTCGGTGCAAACAGATTTTGTGAAGGAGCACTGATGAAGGGAGCAAGATAAAGGCTATCACCTCCAACATCTACACACATTGAAGTGGGAGTTACTGCAGTAACAACATGAGCAGTACAAACCCCAACACAAGTCCTGTCAGTTCTCCTTACAAGTGTCCCTTAGCCTGATTCTTTGCTTCACCTCCTCCTTACCCAGGCAATATTTAGCAATAATCTGATAGTTGTGTATCTCAGAAGATACATGCTGAAAATTTTCCATACAGGAGAAACACTCACTGATAGATCATAATTTCATGTGGGGATCATTCCTTGCTCCCTTGCAGGGAGCTCCACTGAAGCAACAAAGCCAGTGGGATGACACCATAAATGACCTAACTTACATTTAAGAAATCAGCCATGACCATCATTGCCAACAATGCTCAAGAAAACTCAGTGTAAACAGGGTACTCCCTGGTAATAAAAATATGTATTGTAGCCCTGAACTCTGGTGAATGGCATCTCTAACTGCTTTCTGGTATTTTTACTAAGAGGATTCACTTATGGATGATATTTATGAAAGAGGTCTAAGATTTTGGTGACACAAATAAGCAGCAGCAAGAGATGTGGAATGAGTAATAATTTAAACCACAGATCATAACAAACTTCTATTACAGCCACAGTAGAAGGTTACCAAGAGAACATGAAAACAAACTGAACATGAAAAAAATATTTTTTTAATGACAAATGAATTGTTTTGATGCAGTGGTTAGTGTGAGTTAAAATGAACATAGGGTATAAATTATAGACAGTCTTTGCCATTGTCCCTGTATTTTTAGGAAGCACCATTTCCATAAATTTTCTTGGCAAAACAGGAATATCTTTAAGGACACACATTAAATAAGAGAATGTCTTCCACTTCTCTGATAAGTATAAAGAAGACCGGTAAATTAAAAGTGCATATCAGATTTCAAATGCTTATATAAAGGAATTTTATATATCAACTCAGAAAAGAGGATAAAAAGAACCTATGTTATAAACATTTCCAAGGGTTCTCAGGTGATGTCACACCAGTCAGGAATGAAGTGGTGCCACACCTCTAGGAATCTGTGTGATGAAGCTGAGGCAGTTGCTGGGCCTGAAGATGTGCACATCAGGATGTCTGTGTGTGACAGTGCCCAGCTCTCCTGGCTGTGTTAGGCAGAGCCAGCAGGATGCCTCCAAGTTGGTTTAATTCATATAGGTTTACTCCCAGAATGGGAGTGTGTTTGAAATGGTACTGTGTCCGTGTCTTAATCCATCCCTCTATTTCAGGGGACACAAGCAAATGTGAAATGATTCCCTGGTTTAGCCAGAAGCAAGTAAAATGTTCTTAAGCTGCTCAGCCCTGCCAGGAACCTGCATTAGCCACTGGCTCTGGCAGGTGCTGTAGTTCCCCCACCTCGTGGAGGGAGAACTCTGGCAGGGTTTTTTGAAAATCTTTGTGCTTTCTGCAGTTATTGGATTGTGTCATGAAAAGACCTGCATTTATTGTCAGCCTTAAGATGCTTTCAGCTCTCTCCTTGAGCACACAGCTTTCTGTTGCCTTTCCAAAAAGTAGAGCTGCTAAGCAAGGAAATTGCTGGGAAAGCTTCCATAAGTACATCTAGTCCCCAGCAAATCACAGCAATCAGTCTAATAGAGAAATTTAACAGACTCTAAGTAAGTTTGCTGTACTAACTGCACATTACCAGGGTTACAGTAATTCAACCATGCTGTAAATCACATCACTGTAACACCCTGGCTTTCCTGCCACCTGCCTTGCTCCTCAGTCATTAACTGATACAAGGTTCAGACATTCTATCCTTACCCCACTTGCCATGCTGCTCCAGAGGTGAGGAGCAGACACAGCAGGGAGGGAAAGACATTAACAACACAAATGTCCTAGAGAAAGCAGATTGGGAGCTACATTTATTTATTTCTCTGCTACACAAATGCATGTAAATATAAATCTGACTTACTGTCAGCAGGCAAACACTGCTTGAATACATCAAACCCCCTAAAAAGGCGAGAGCAGGGAAGATATTCTGGAGCCACAGGAGAGCAGAATGGACTAGCTGCAAACTGGTGTTAGACCTTCCAACAGGATGCTGCCAGTCCTGCAGCTCAAGATGAGCACAGGGAAAGGTAGGCTGATGAAGCAACACCATGTCTAGCCCACAGCACACAGGACAATGTATGGAATTCCTCCACATGTAAAGTGTTAATGAAACACAGATTGCTTTTGCACAAAGAGGAAAAACTGAGACCTAATTCCTAATTGGAGAACTAATTCCCTTAAGATGACCTAATGTGTATGTCACTATTAAGCACAAGCTATTTACTACATTTTTCTTACACTGCTGTAATTTCCTCTTTTTAATGGCTTTGCTATTGTAAAACTTTCCTATTGCAGTTGATTGTTACAAGCTGTCGTCATGAAGAAAAAAGATAGCCAAGTGTGCAAGGCAAGAGAATGCTCCTAAGTTAAATGCATGCTTAAAGTGCTTGGATGAATGGCTGAAGTGCTCCCCAATTCTGAGTCTTGAGCACAAGAAAATTTCCTGTTCTTCCTTAGTGGGGGAGCTCTGCCTTGGGATCCTGTGACAGTGGCTACAGCACAGCTCAAACTACTCAACAGCAAGAGATGCCAAGGTTGGATTATAAAACTGATTCATGCTTAGACCCTCAGGAAATCAACAAGTCTTTAAGAAACCAACAATAGCAGCCTCAGAAGACTAGCAGTGATGATAAAAAGGAAACTTTACCATTTTTCCTTTTTTCCTCAGCATGGGGCAATCCTGTAAGAGCACTTTTCTAAAACTGGCAGATATATGTGGAAGTGCTTTCATCTGATAGATGCTGTGATTTTCTTGCTCCCTGTAAAGTATGGTACAGTTGTTACTCCATTGATGCTCCCAGATAGGAAAGGGGTGATGCAGGAATCAAGTATCATCTTGTGGCTATACTGCTTCTCCAGCTGGTAAATACTTGCATATACATAAGCATCAATTCACTAAAAATAGGTTCAGAATTAAGTTAACACTATCACAATTCAAACCATTATTTGGCACCATGTGGTACAGCTTCCATGCCAATTTCAGTAGCTGTGGCAGGGAGGTGAGGTGGTCTATGCACTTCTGACTTCCACACATTGTTACAAGTCCCCTTCCAACCTGCCTAATAATGAGAACTCAATGTGGAGTATCCACAGAAGGAAAAAAACCTAAATGCAATTGTGTCATTTCAATGAGCCTAATTAGCTAATAAAGGTCAGTCTCATTTGAAGCTCTTCAGGGAAGGAGCCACTGAAGGAAATTAAGCAGCAAAAGAATTTTAACATCATGTCCTTCCTTGCCTACACCACACAGTTCAAGGAGGATTTGGTGAGAAACCAAATTACTTGAATAAGCGATGAAAGTGTTGATACACAGGTGTTCTGTGACAATAGAAATGCATTTCTAAGCTGCCAGAAGATCACTTAGTGCCATCCAAAGGGTCTCTGCTTACCCCTGCACAGGACATAGTGGTTGCCCTGGGTCCATAAAGGAAGCTTTTCTCTGAAGTAAATATCCTAATTACCTCTCTACTGCCCAATAGCAACAATCCCATCTCCCTTTCCTGTCCCAGGTAATCAAGCTCATACACAGCACCCTGATATGCCATTTCCTTTGATTTCTGCATATTCTTCCTCCTTCAACTATGTGCTACTAGAAGCAGCTCTCTACTCATGGGTATGACATCCTACTCTGGAGTAACTCCACTCACTCCTGTAAAGACCATTCATGAGTTATGACTACCTCCTACTACCCACCTCAGGAAACCTACTTCCAGAGGTTATAATGTGCTTCAGTACAAAAGCATGGAATTAAGTTAAAGAATTTTTTTTTTTTTTTTCAAAACATAGAATGGACCTTTACCAGGGTCTCCACATTTATCAACTCAGCTAAAGAAATGCTTTTAGCTTTTTTCCTGCTCTGGAAGGGCTTAAATCAGAACTAGGTGGGTTAGATTTCCTCCTCCTGTGATATTAGAAATTCCTACAGCATAAAGGAAGGCAAACAGGCCAGTCCAGTTTTAAAGCTGGAAGTTTAACTGAGAAAGGAACTGACACCTCTCTGGCTTGCATTGGAAAAAAAATGCAGTGGGGAAGGAAGAGAAAATGATCCTCTGTTGTTTCTACTGCTAGACCAGAAGAACGCAGCAGCAGCAGCACTCCTAATGTTCTCATTACAGCTATTCTCTCATTTTTTATGGTCCTTCTGTCATGGGACTAATGAGGAAGCAGTAGTTGCTCTGGGCCCAGAATGTGCACTGGTGTTAATGAAGACTCATAGCACCTCAAAGACTTTGATACCTATACATTTTAATGAGACATTAAGACATTTTTTAGTTGGTGGACCCCCATCAGAAGACCTTTACCATACTGTGCTGGATTTGGCTGGGGTAGAGTTAAGATCTGTTTCAAGAGAAAGGTCTAGAAGAAGACACAACTGGTTCAAGAGATCTATAGATGTGAGATGCAGAGCTGCCACACAGAAAAAGGAAGGAGTAAGGGGAGAGTAATTTCTTTATCAACACTGAAGGTGAACTTTCTTACCACTGATCCTAGAGTGCTCAGCAAGCCCTGAGGATCCTGGATCAGGCTTCTTTGGACACCTTCTCCATGGGATGGAGCTTTTGGTGGCTGCAGTATCACTTGTTCCTGTGGGTTTTTTCTCTAGATGCTTTATGCAACTTCAGGGGAAAAGAAAGAGAAAAGACTGTAAAAAGCTCCTGAGTATTCTTTAAATGTGACAGGATGCATGTGGGAATGTCTTCCATACCCTACTGTGGAAATGTTTTGAATTTGTTAATTTTGTGGTAATCATAACAAATATGAGGAAAATTTATCGAAGTTGACATTTTTAGGTAGCCAACATTTTAAAAAATTCCCTGCAATCTTTTGCCTGAAGAGGAGAATAAATGAAAGAATCAGGGGTTTATTAGGCAAATGAATAAAGTGACCTCCCTACATTCAGATTTTAAAAATTACCTGTCAAACTGCTTTTTCTTTTCTTTGTTTACTTCTGTTGCTAAAATAAAAGCTTAAAATCTTCCTAAATATTCACCTTAATATCCCAATTTTACAGAAAATTATTTTGATTAAACCATCTTGACTAGATCTTTTCATAGCCACAGAGCCCTTTGTGGCTGATGCCCTGCCTTAACTACTACAGCACGTAGTTAATGGGGTCATGGGGTTTATAATAGTAACATTTGTGAGGGCTTTTATGCTTGCTTGCTTGCTTGTTCTTAAAGGCAGATTCAAAGGGGCTTTAGAGCCCTGTACTGACTCTTGATTAATCAATAGCTGTTCATAGACACTTGTTTTCCCTACCTTGTTTTTATACTACATGCCAGCCTTTTTTTCTGATAAAATTCAGCTTTGCTCTATCTGGCCAGAATACGTTTTTCATTCACTGTTGCTTTGCCCCTTGTCTGCCTCTGCTTTCTCTGTGATTTTTTGGAGTCCAGCCTTTCAGGACAGAGATATGCAGGCAGCAGACATTAGGCAGTGAGCTGCTCCACCCAGTGGGTGCAAGCAGCAGGCACCACACGGCTTCTTTAGCAGCAAAGCGCATAGGAAACCTAGGGCGGAGGTGTTTGAGCAAAGGACGCATACCGCTGTCCCTCGGGGAGATCACATCCCATCTTCAGCTGCTCCAAGTGACACGATGCAGCTGGGAAATCAGGTCTGAACCCACAGAAGAGCTACACCCAATACAGAGTTACTCATAATGCTGAATGCTGGTTTCTTGCCTTGGGCCTGTCCAGAAAGGCTGGACAGCTGCACAGTTCCTCTCCCGGACATCCGAGGGTCCCCAGGCTGATATCAGTGGGTCTGGAGCCCCAGTCAGCCGACCCAGCTGAGGGGACATAGAGCACATAGCCCTGGCAAGGGAATGCTGGGGCTGCCACAGCTGAGGCCAGGCAGGGCTCCTTACACCAAAACCAGCACAGTGCAAATATCTTTGAGCTAGTCTGACCACATGAAACCAGGCTGTGAACCAAAGAAGCCCTTACTTTGAGTAGTACAGCATATCAAAATTTCTGTGTTGAGCACACATTCCCAAAAAGCATCACCATAATATACTAATAGATGAGGGCCAGGAAAACCTGCTTCTGTTCACAGCCTGGCCCTTCCCTCTTATGAGCCTGGCACCAGGCACAGGCAGGCAGGCTTTTGTATCAGTCAGTACTGGGGGCTCTGCAAACAGAGATGTGAAGCTGGGGCAGAAGCACCTCTGCTCTGCTGCCTCAGCTCAGCAGGCAGTCCAGGCCAGTCTCATGAGCATCAGCTCTGAAATGTTAAGGGCTGAGTCCCTTGGGGGGTGGATAATAACTCACAGGAGGGACAAGGTCAGAGTTTATAGAAATACTCTAAGGTTGTAACTAAGTACAGCACTATTTTGGGAGGAAGTAAACTTGGGCAATAAACTACTGAACAACAGAGGCTACTGAGAATTAGCTGGATTTCTGTCTACCTCTTTCTGCAAAGAGATAAACCTAAGGGAGATTTTAAAAGGTGTGTTGTGTCACAAGCACCTCTGGATATAAAGAAAAGGCTTCTGTGTTCCTCATGTAAAGCAGCCAATTAAGGCTTGACCCTCAAGTATACTTTGCAGGAGACTGGAAAGACTCCAGGCCACCCTCTGCCAAAACAGCTCTTAGTTCATGATCTAATCCTTGTATTTTCAGCCAAGAGTTCACAGCATTATTCTGTTTCCTGTGTTAAAGCAGAGCACTATTATTATTTTATAGCTTTATACTGCAATGGCTGTGAGAGCATCAGGAAAGTTTATCTGAATTGTACAAGATATTGCACAGATTTATAATTGATGGTGCCCCCTTGAACCATCTCCAATGCCTTACACTAGGTGGTTCAGTTTGGTGCATAACAAAGCATTGCATAACAAAGCATGGCATTGCTCTCTGACCAGAAACCAAGACTGGTGCTCTTTGATGCCTTGCTCTCTCATAGTAAATAGATGGTCAATCAATATCAGGCAACTTCTCTGCTCCACCAAGCTTATGAAAACATGCTGAACACAACAAGGCAGAGATCTGGGGGAGTGCTGGCACCTGGGATTCACTTCAGGATTAGAGGTTCACAGACAAAAGGCTTCTTACTCCTGAGAGGACCTGGGCTAGAGAAGAAGGGTAATGAATCAGGGGAACCCATCCCAAGCATGCTGTGACTATATCATTAATGTACGGTTTTAAGTGGGGCAGCCTCTCTCCACTCCTCCTCTCCAAATTCACATCAGGCTTCAACAGTGCTTCTGGCTAGCTGGCCTCATGGACCACTCACACAACTGACTATTTTTGCATAATTAATAATCTATTCACTGTGGCAATGTGGATGTACTAAAAACATGTTAATTTCAGACCTGTGGTGTTAAGTTTTATGAAACTGCTCTCCAGCTTCTAGCCAGAGGAACAAATCGTTGTAGGAAGGTGTAAATATTCCCAACCTCAACTACATGTGTATTTGTTCTCTGTTCTGTAACACTGTGCAGTTCTGGCTGTGCACTGACTGCCCAGTACTTGTGGGACTGATGAGCCTTTTCAAACAGGTTTCAAATGCTGAGAATTCTGTGGAGCAGAGGAACACGACCTGTCAGAGGTGGCTAAAGAGACAGCTTTGATCTGAAGGATGAGCCCAGCATGAAAATGAGATGATGAGTTGTTGTCAGTGACAGTGTGATCTCTGGACCAGCCTTACTCAGAACATAACATTTGGCCTTCTGACAGGCCCTTAGGTTCCTCATGGTGCAGCTGAAGGCCTCCCCAAGAACAACTAGAGGACGTCAAATATCTTTCATTTGCTGAGCAGAGAGAAAGACCTCTGTGTTTAAATACCCCGTGTCTTCCTTGCTGGTTGCAGCACTTGCAAACATTATGTAGGATAAGGACCAACCTCATGTCATTGTGGCAGCACTGATGATAAGAAATGCTGCAGCTTCCAGGAGGACAGGCAGGTCTCTGCACGAGTTGCCACTGGTATTATACAGTCTCTTTCCCACAACAGCACATTAGCAGGACATCAGGAATTGCATTTGCTCGCATGGAGTCCAAGAATTAGATTCTCAAAACATTTCTTACAGGCAGGAGGATAACGAGGATAGAAGAAGCAAATCCATCAGAGAAAGATAGCAGCTTGGCAGGTTATCTGTTGGCATTCTTTGACCTCCTTTTTGAAGACAGGAATGGAGTTTGTTTTTGGAAATACTTTGAGTTTTGCTGAGCCACATTTTCTTTTAGCAGAAATGAGATAGGTGTAGAAGGATAAGCTTCCAGCAGAAGGTGAGTTAAGTTTTGTCTTCCATTCTTGCTGGTTGTTGCCAGGAAGGCTAGGGCTCACTACATACAACTTCATTACTGAAGTGTTTGTCTTGCCCTAGGGGGACCACAGAGAGAGAATGCTCTTCAGCCAAATCTGTAAGGACAAATTTTTCACCACTCATCAAACTGCTTGTTCTTTTTCAGCTTGTTCAACTGAATACAGCTGCATGCTTCAGTTCTGAGCCTATGAAGAAAAAGGGCTGAAAGAATTTGATGGTGATAGCAACAGACATGGACAGGGGGAAGAGAAGGCTGGCCTTCAGGACATTGGTGGGGCAGAGGCGTACAGAGTGCACCTACTCCTGTTGCCTTTCTTTTTAATTAATATACCCAGTGTGGCTGCCTATCTGTGGTCACAGGCAGCAGTGGTAGCCACACACAGCACCCAGCTGCTCCTTGGGCCCAGTGGACTGCCAGCTGCCCCTAGGAAAGAACATTCTAATCAGGAAAAAGCTCTGTTTCATAAACCCTGTGAGAAAACCAGCTCTTCACATACAGATGAATGCATTCCAGCATTATTTTTGTACTTACCTTCCTTACATAACTGAAATGCATCGAAAACCAGTCAGCAATTTTCTTTTAGCTGGCAAATATTTGCAGCAGCAATTTTACAGATGATGCTTATTGGTTAAAGTGACCACACCTCCACTTTACACCCAGCTGAACAACTGAAAACTTCATCTCAAGAAACACTAAAGTGCAGCTGAGGTAGGTTGTGCTGCTGCTTTAAGATTAGCAACCACATCCATTAGTCCACAACAGTGAAGGTAAAAAGCAGAAACTGCACATTTCTTATCACTTGACAGCCGATTCTACCCGCTGAGAAGAAACTCCGCTGTCTGCAGCCTTGATTCAGCACAGCAGGAGAAAAATGGCCTATGACAATCACATTACACATCTAAAACTCCTTACAACCTTGAAAAGGTAGGAGGAGAAAGGGATTGAGCAGAGCTGCTGCTTACAAGAAGTTCAAGGAGCATTCCTGAGAAAAGTGAGTTTTGCTAGAAAACCAGGATGTGTAATTCTTTTACTCTCCAGCCTTCATCTGTGGAAGATATGGAACAAGAGGAAAATAGGGAAATCATGTAATAAGATCATTATATGCTTTCTTTTACAAGGGAACTGCTGCCAAACTACCAGCATGTCATCTCCTTTCTCATGACAGCAATATAATATCAAGAGCATTTACTTGCTGAGAAACACAGTTACCCCTCAGGAACACAGCTGAAAACCAAAGATAAATCAGCCCTGGTTTCTTAAAGAAAACACAATATTTATTCTGCAAGTAACATGTGGACACACCGATTAAAAAATATAATTGTAGGCTTTGGGATCTTTTTCCCAGCAGACAGGATTTAGGTCTCAAAGAAGAGCAATTTATTTTTGTAATCTGGGCTTCAACGCAGTCCCCAGGTGTTGCTGCACCACGTCTTTTCACAATTCCAGCAGTAACATGCTCCTGCACAATGGTTTTTATTAGCAGAGAGCACTGTTCCTACTCGACATCTTTTACAAGCAGATTTCAAAACACTTCACTGCCCTCACCGGGAATCCGAGAGCGTGAAACGACTCGTCCAAGACCGCAGCCCCCAAAGCGGCGGCGCAGGCCGGGCCGGGCCGGCGGCCCCGCTGCCGCCAGGCGCCAGCAGAGGGCGCCCCGCGCCTTCCCAGCCCTCACGGCTCTTCCCAGTGCGGGAGGGCTGTAGGAGCCTCCCTTCCCTTTTCTCGCCTTTTACCTCGTGGGAAAGGAAAAAACTCCTCCACGTGGCTTAGCAGGGTCTCTGCTCCCTGCCGCCAAGCAGATCTGCACAGCTTTCCTGCCGGGCTTCTCCGCGCCGCTCCCTGAGACGGCCCGTAGCGAGAGGAGCCCCGCAGGGCAGCGGGCACAGCGAGGGAAGGACCCGCCTGATCCCACCGGCAGTCTGCTGCCCGGCGAAGTGCTGCGTGTCCGGCTGGGAAAGCTCCCACCTCTGCATCCACACGTACTTTCAGCTGCCGCGGCGGGGAGGAGGACGGAGTGTCCTGCAGGGCCCGCTGGAAAAGCCTTCAGGGGCTCCCGGAACCTTGAGGGCGGCTGAATCAGGAGCAGCTGAAAGTAGTCTCTTACAGAGCACCAGTCCCACAAAAACAGAACTTCTCTGATACATTAGACACATTCTGGTCATACTGTCTGACATGCACTTACACAGAATACACCCTGATTTCTTGTGGTCAAGGTCAGATCACTGAACCAGTGGACTTCAGCTAGAAGAAGTCCTAATCAAGCTGCACACAAAAAATATTTCTAAGACCTCCTTGTGGCTGTATGCAAATATTGCTTGGCAAAGGTTGGGACTTTCTCAGATGTTACATTCTCCATTTTTTCCAGTGGTCTGTTGTTTCTTTTTCCTTGACAGACTGTGGTCAAAAAAACAAGCTAAAGACAAGGCTAGGATTTTGTGACTTGTACTCACCTCCCATTCATCATTACACAAGTTGGTGTTCTCAGCCATGTATGATCCCTCCTACTGCATCAGGCGACTTCCCAGCTGCCTGGCAGGCCACAATCTGCTCTTCTCCCAGTTCCTGTCTGCCTTTGAAAGCATATAACATTGCAATCTGACAGCCATGCAAGCTGCCAAAATCCTACCCAATGTGAGCCAGCACATCCTGAATTCAGTGCAGATCTTATTAGCTTCATCCGGCATGGATCAGAAATCCTCTCCACAGCTGAAAATCCTTTCCAAGTCAAGGAGTTTTTGCCACCATCTGAGCAGCTCCCAGCCATCAGAAGGCTGTTCCCAGGACTGGGTGCTTGGTAAGGGCAGTGACTGGAATGTGAAACAGAATCAACCTTGTGGCATTCCAAAAGCCTCTTGGACCTGGCAATATCCAAGAGCTTTGAGTACATCTGAAGAAATCATTGTAGTGATGGGAGAAGCAGCTAGGTCCAAATTATTATGAGGCCAAGGAGATTGAAAGAGTACTGAAGCCAAGTTCCTGGGTCTGTCTTGGCAATAGCTTACTGCTTTCTCCTGCCTTTTTAAAAAACATGGAGGAAAGCTACCACGCATAAACAATTTTTTCATCATCTCTCGATTTCCACAGTACCTGACACAGCAAGAAGAAACCTCTCCATGGAGACCACACAGTCCTGAAGCACATTGTGAAAATGGCTGTCAAACCTCATGAATAAAAAAAAGTGAATTACAAAGTGCATCAGAGAATCATTGTATTGGCTAATAACCTATAAAGGGTTTCTGGTTTGATCTCAGACAATAGGTACAAAAAAAGTCTCATTATGCCTAACTCATCCTAAGGGAACACAGCAGGATTAGTCTCTCTGGGATAAGTGCAAGTGCTTTGTTTTACCCAGACAAGAGAGAGCTGTGATTTGCAACTGGAAGTTCTAAGCACAGAAGTGCCAAAGGGCTCAGCTGGGTAAGTGGCCCGTATCCAGAGCTTTACATCATTACTGCAAAGCTAAAGGTTAAACAGTTCCTTGCTGATCAGCTGTCATTTCACTTCACTGTAACCCTCCTATACCTACCTGGTTTCAGCTACATCCTTGTCCCTCCATCACCTGGTAGAGTTCATCCCTGCTTTCCCTTCCTCTGCAGGGGGTTGTGAATATCCACAAGACACTTGCTCAGAGCAGTGACATCCACAAGAAAGGGAAATGCTCTGAAGATCTAAGCAAGGCCAAAAAGTGGAGCTGAAACTGGCTTGCAGCTTGCCAGAGCGTTGGGGGAATCTCAGACATGGTGAGGGGTTAACAGGGGGCTCCCAGGACATGACACTAGCTCAGAGCTCTTCATGTCTCTCAGCATCTCCCCACTTATTTTCCTACCTGCTACATCCTGTTCTTGATTTCAAGGAATACTTGCAGGTCCTGCACCAAGGCAACTGTGTGTGCCTCAAACCTACCATTTCCCTATGCTGGTTTTTAATTGGGTTTTCCAACTTCTTCAAATGCAGCACAGGATTTGGTAATCCTGTTTCTCAGGTTTCTCCTTCATACTTAACTGCTAGATGTTAGGTCCCCATCCCTTTCCCCATTGTAGGAGTTCTGTGCATGCACATCCCTGCATTATTCCACTTCCAGTTTTCTCTCTAACTTTTTTCCCATGTGTATCAAAGTATCTGAAGACACTGCATGACTGTTCAATAGTCTAGGTGTTCTCTGGGAGGAAAAGGAGCAGGTGGATGATGGAGACTGGACTTCATTTGAAGGGGGTAGTTGAAAGAAGCCTTTTCAGTTCTGTATCTTTCACTCTCAGTCTTCCTCATGCATGGGCTGCATGCAATTCTGTCAGTCATTTTCATTGCAATTGGTTCCACTTTCAACTGGAGGAACCCAATGCTCACTGAAACACCAGTGGATAAAATAGAACTTAAAGGACAGTCACCAGGCTATAAATTCCCATCCCTGAGTCAATGCATATTTTAAGCCAAATGAAAGAGATCTGTCAAGAAAACCTGGGAGAAAATAGAAGCTAAGCTAATAGTCTGGTAGCTGGGATGCTTCACTGGAAGATGCAATATCAAATCCCCTTGAAGAGAGGAGGCAATGAAACAGTCTTCCAGCATCCTGCATGAACTCTGTACCCACTGGGGTGTCTGTAGAAGAGAGAGAGAGAGACAGACTGGAAGAGACTGGCATATTCCCTGTCTCTCACTTTTCATCTCCCATGTTTTCTTCTTGTTGGAAACTATTAGAAGCCTTTGAATTGGCCATGAAGTGCATGGACAAAAAAGATTCAGTGCATAAAAGCACCTGCTTATCCTACTAGAGGTCCATGAAGCAAGCTGCTTTCCCAAAGGATACCTAGGAATATAAACACGCAGGGTAATGAGTGGATGAATGATTAAAGGACAGGAAATAAAAGGTGGATATAAGGAGCAAACCTTCATGACAGAGGGAGTTCACCAGGGCAGTATCAGAGGGATGAGTGTTGAAGGCCATGATGTTTGGAACTCACCTGGCAAATAAGTGAGTAATAAATGTGACAAACCTCCTGGTGGCATGAGAATATGCTGAGTAAAGCAGAAGGGTTATCTGTGAAGAGCTTCAAAACAACCATATGCTACCAAATGACAAGGTGAGAAGACAGCAGGAAAACTGCCACCTGGACTGAAATTCGAAAGAAAGGACATGGGAAAAACACTTCTGACCTCATTATATCAACATGGGCTCCTGGGCCTATTCTTAAAAATAATGTCAACTTAGTTTATGTTCCATAGCAGTTAGAGAATTTAGTGTTTGTGATACTTGGGGAAGGGCTAGTGAACGCAATGGAGAAGGCACAATGGAGGATTGCACAGCAATGTATCTGCATCTCAAAGACTGTGCACTTCTGGTCCTGCCATCTGCAGATCTTAGCAGAAAGTACAGGGCTCAGAGAAGACCAGTGGGAAAGATTTAAAAGTGCTTCCATACAAAAGGAAAGATTAAGGCCAGACGAAGATTGGAAAAGAGACAACTGAAGGTGTTTATGTACAAACCTGAGTGACTCCTTTGGTCAAGAAGTCCCTAAACCAAATTGCTGCAGGTATAATCTAGGGAAATAACCGTGTCTGCCTGCCCTGTTCGTGGATCTGTACCTGGATGCCCAGTGCTCAACACTGAGCCAGGCTGGCTTCCATCCCATCTGCTACTACCAACCCCTGAGCTCAGCTGCACCCCAGATGAGGAATACTGCTTCAGATCAACTAGACTACTAGATCAAATAAACAAAATTATTTTATTGGGATTTATTCATGTCCAGATAAGGATAACAAAGACTTTTCAGTTAAATAAGAACTAATTTATTGATATATCTGCTCTCAGAAATTAAACCTCAAAGCATAGATATGGCGTCAGCAGAAACTTTCAGCTGCCATCAGACAAAGCGTTAAATATACAGATGGCTACAGACAGGCCAGAAGCGTAACATCCCATGTCTCTATATTTTGATTTCTTTAAAAAAAATTATTTCAAAAGCAATCTGCTTCTGTCTGTGATGCTACATCATTGCCTGAAAATTGGAAACCAAATCCATTAGAACATTTTTTTCATGGCAGGAGTGTGAACACAGTATTAGGATTTAAGATGCATATGCATGACTGGCTGATAAATTTGCCTTTAAAGGGCACCAACATTTTTTTCATGGCAGGAGTGTGAACACAGTATTAGGATTTAAGATGCATATGATAAATTTGCCTTTAAAGGGCACGAAATAGTTTCATTACCAAGGTCTTGTATGGATAGACAGTGGATTGCTGTACATCCCACAATCTGCCTGTCAATTGGCTTCAGGTATGTGTTATCAGACCAGGACCATAGAGAACTTGGAAGAAAGTGGAAGACACTAAGATTAAGGTGTCTCAGAAGTTGCTACAAATTTTGAATGCCTTGAGCTGTGAACTTATTGCAGGAAAGGATTTTTGGTCATGCCTTACATACAAGGCTTGGATGTGTCTGCGTACACAGTAGCAGTTACATAATGAACACTGGAGCCCTGAAGACTGGGTGTACAGAACCACTGAACAGCCCCAGCGCCCAATGCAATGGGATAAGAGGCAGCTCAGCCAGCCTTTCCTGAGCTCAGGCTGGAGCCTTGGCCCAGGACCACTGGAGCACAGAGCTGCCCCGTGCTCCTGCCAGGCCTGCCAGGTTTGCTGCCATCTGGGTACCCCACCTGCACCAGGCCCTTGGAGAGATCTTTGTTCAACTCCATAGCCAGCCCTGTGGTGCCTTTGAAAAATCTAGGCCTGTTTTCGCATTTTGCAACTTTTCTCAAGTCCCAAAGGACTAAAATTCTTCTGGTTTCCTTCCCAACCCAAAAAGATGCACTTCAGAAAGCATGGCCCCTTCCCTTCAAACCTCCTGTTTAGAACTGATTGTGGCTAAAATCCCATAAGTACAATGCTATGTAAGGGAAGCCCCATAAGTACAAAGCTTGGGGAAATATTACTGGTTTTCTCCCTCATGTGAGGACAAAGGTGAAGTTCAGAAGCCAGCAGAAATTCAGCATTTAACCTACTTCAGCACCTTTTGAAACTGATCCAGCCTTTATCTGTGCATTTAGACACTGCCACTTGATCTTTTCAAATCTGCCCTGTATAAAAGCCCTAAAAGTAGTCTATTTTAAAACAGACTACACTGAAAGTATCCCTTAAACTCTCTCCCCCGCTCTCAACACCTCACAAAGGTTAACTAAAATGTTCTGTTTTCCCACAGGCATGCTCTAAGACTACTTGGCCACTTTCTACTTGAGAAACTTCAGTGAGAGAGAAACTAGTGTGCACTTACACGCAGAGTTTCATTCTGTCTCACCCTTTTCTTGTCATGAAATGGTTCACATCTCACACCAAGCAGCCCTGGTTTTTCCTGTTCTGCTGGCCCCTAGATTGCTGGGAAAACACCTCAAGGGCTCTTGTCCAGGACTGCTGCAGCTCCTCCAGTGATTGTTGTGTGAAGAACTTGTCTACCTTTTCTTGACCTCAGATGGGGATGTCTTTGCCTGCCAGCACCTTTCTCTGAGGCACTTCCCATCATTTCTGCCCACTCCAGCCACAAAGACGACAGGATGCAGGTTGCATGCCTGAAACTGTAGGCATGCAACCTGAGGATGAGATCTTACAGCAGACCAGAGACCCACACTACATGCTGTAATTCCAATGACTCTCCCCTACGTAAGCTATGACCCATATTTTGACTGTCCAATAAATGGCTCACTTAAAAATCAAATATGGCTAAAAACTACAGGGTTTTAGTGGGGAAATGAGATATAACTGCAAAATCAGACCAAACAGCTGTGGAACTAATGCTGGTTTGAGTGTTGCTTTTAGGCCAGGGAAGCACTGAAAAAAAAAATCACAAAGAGGGAGACTCACATTTTCATGCTATAGGTGTAACCTCATCAAGTTTTCACCAAGGAGGAAATTCCTTGTTTGCTTGAACAGTTAGTGGCACACAGTGCTGCTCTCACATATTTGGCCTCCATGCAGGACTTTATAGCAGACTAGATCAGCTAGAAAATGTCACATATGTAAAATTCTCCAATTTCAACAGCTCTAATTATGGCAGAACACAAGAAAGCATAAAGAGAGAAATACTGAGTAGGCAAGAAGCCAGTTCTATGTACTCCTCTCTGCCCCTTCTTTTTCCCTGACCTGAAAGGTTTCCAGGTTGAGCCTGACCTGAGGAAGAATATAAAGCAGAGGATGTCACAAAACAATCTACTAGTCAATAATGCTATTAGAACTTGCAGATGGTGATGACTGACCAGTCATCACCATCTGCAAGTAACATGGAAGAATGGCTTTTGTCAGATGCTTGTGCACAGCTTGAAAACACCTAACCTATTTTCCAAAAAATATAAAGGTGCTACAAAGAATGATAAAAGCAAATAGACATACACTTATATTATCCCACTATTAGGATCAAATGGCATGGGTCATAGAGGAAACAAGAGAGTGAGGTGTCCCCAATCCCCCATCTATGCAATGCCTGCAGCAGAAGCTGGCACTGCAGAGATCTGGGCTGCTCCTTGGGGTAGAGCTGGATTGAGCCAGAAGCCTTGAAGGAGGAGGGGCCAGGCAAGCACACAGTGGTTGTTTCTGCTGTGCGTGGGCAGACACATCCCAGGCGTTATCCCTGGCACACTGCAATTTGGGCATGACATAGCTTGTTCCTTCCACACAGCGGAAGTTATCACTGAGCCTCTCAGCTCTGGCTAAGCAAACTCCTTACGGGTGTGAGATAGAAAGAGATGCAAATGTGCCCCAGCTCCTTTCACAAAATCAGTGAGCAGTCAAGATCTTCAATTCTGCCAAGTCCTTCAATTGCTCAACTCAGTTTCAGCTCAGCCACAGGCAGACATAGCTTTGCTGCCAGGACAATTGGAGCAGCCCCTCTTCCTGCATCAGATCCCAGGAGGCAGAACAGCGGGCAGCAGCCACCAGACAAAGCGAACAAACTGCTGGAAAAGTGCAGGAGAGAAAGCAAGAGGAAAAAACAGAAATGAACTTTCAAACAGCACTAGGACAAGTCCCTGTTTTTTTGCCTTGTGGTGTGAAACCTCATTTTAGTTACTAGTTGGTGGCATTTGCCACTATCACAAGAGGTTAGGAAACTACATTTAGTCCTAGTCCTGGAATACACCCTCGTTTCAGTCTCTGACATCTTTGCATGCCAATAGCTGACAGGCTTCTTCAGCTGCCAGGAGCATCCTCCCCAGCATATGTGTCCTTGCAGGCAGCACAGAGTGACGGACAACCAGGGGGCTCAGTCTAGGCCCTGATTAAAGCATGAGCAAGCAGTACCAAGTACAGAAAAAAGAAATCCCTAGAAACTAATCAGAACTGGACTGTAGGAAGTTGATTAATGGAGTGGAGCAAACAGCACTCAGCATCCACCAAGCTGCAGGCTTCTCCTTTCCGCCAGGCTCACCAAAGGGAAAATGGCCAATGTGAGTGCTCTGCTGCCAGCCACAGACAGAGGACATGTTGTGGACTTTCAAGGAGGGTACAGACTCCTGTATCACAAGCTTTTGGAATGCAGGCAAAACACAGCCTGCATCTGCTGGTGAGGTTACATCTTTCTTCTAATAACCCTGAAAATAGAAACCTTTTCATGATGAACAAAGTAATGCATTGCCCAGAGAGACCATGCATCTCCATGCTCAAAGGTTTTTCTTGAAGACTCAACTGGGTCCAGAGCAACTGGCTGGACAAGAGACTTCCTGAACCTGAGCTACCTTGCGAGAGATCATAAATTCTGCAGCCCCCAGCCCTGCAGTTTGGTAAGGATGTACAGAGTACTGCAGCACGCTGGTTTTACTTCCCATAGGTCTCCAGTTGTACACACTTTGCTGTACCACAGACAGCCCAGTCCACTTCAAATCACTGACACAAAACATTGGGAAAAACGCAAGCAGGTTGTGATACTCTGAAATTACCTTCTGAAAGGAGACAGGTCCATCCATGCAAACACAGGAAAAGCTGGACAGAGGGACTTGATTCCTGAGATCTTGCTTACTGGGAGGGGCAAAATCCCACAAAGTCCCCAGCACCTCTGTCTCACCAAAGCTGACTCTGATTCCTGAGGCTGCTGCTGTAGAAAGTGGGAGAGGATCTGCCTTTCCCAGACAGTGGCTGCAGCTGGTCTTCCTTAGAGAAAGGAGGTGTAAGGGGCTGCCATCAGCCACAGCCTGTCTTGGGGCTCCAGCAAGTTCAACCCACAAACTCCCAGCCCCACTCCCCTCATGCCCAGCTAAAGCTGCTGGGCAAAGGGGATCTTACTGCAGAGGTTTGAATATTTCTGTGACCTTCTTTTCCCCCTAGCACTTCCTTTAAAAGCCCAGCAAGGATTTCCTCACCACTGCCATTATCAGGAAGAGGTGGAGGCATCTGTACAAGCCTTATCATCTCTTTGCTTAATTTCCCTCTATTAGTAACCACCTCAGCACAGCGCATGTCTGCTCCAGCTGCAGCAGTGGAGAAGGGACAGTATCATCTCTCCTCCAGGGAATCCAGCTTTGGATGCCATACCAGCAGATAAACTGCAACCTCCTGTTTCCCTGCTGTCTTGCAGCAGAGCAAGTTGCTCACATACAGGACTAACACCATGCCAGGAGAGAGCTGACTGCTTAAAAAGAGGATTTGTTAGCTGTCAGCCCAAAGGAAGGCTCTAAGAGATGAGAGAATTACATAAAGGTTTTAGAAGCAGATCAGTCAATCCTCCCAGGCTATGCCTGGTTTATGGGGACCTTTCACTCAATAGAAAGAGCTGGGGAAAAGGCTCTCACACTACATGTTCACTGAGTTGGAACACAGCCTCCCACAGAAACAAACTATCATCTGTAACCACGCCTTTTAATGAGTGAAACCTGAATGTGTTACACATCATCCCATCTCCTCTCCCTTTAACCCCATAACAAGCTCCTCCAGGCCCCTTCCCACCAGCCAGTCCCCTCACAATCCCTGCCCCTATGTGCCTCACAGCTCACCCCTAACCACACCCAGTTACCACCCTCTGACCTGTTAGCCATGCCCAGCACCACTTCTGGGAAGAGTATTACCCATCATGCAGGCTGCAGCCCCTCTGTGGTGACATCCCCACACCCTGTTGGGGGATTTTGAAACAAGGCAGATAGCTGGATGTGGCTGGTTCAGCAGCAGCAATCCAAAAACCTGTCACACTGGCATGTAATCATGGAATAGTAGTAAATTGTTTCCAGGAACATGAAACATTACTCTCTGGGAGAAATGGGTGAAACAGGAAGGCAGTCCTTGTCACCCACACTGCTTCCACAGCCACCCACCTGCTGAGGCCAGTCACTGCTCCAGCTGCAAGGAGATGCCTGCAAGTTGGATCCTGCCCTGGCTGACCTAGCACTGTGTGTGGTGGAGTGTGGGAACCTCTAGCATGAATTCATTATGAATGTGGACAGGGCAACTCCTTGACTTGAAGGAAGCTTTCTCCTCCAGCTCAGCTACCAGGATCCAACTACAAATGGTAAGACAGCATCTAGTTTTCTTTCCAAGATTCAACCTCAATTTTTCATCAGATGTTTCTATTTGCTCTTGCTGCTTCACAGCTCTCTTGGTCCAGTAACTTCACTGCTAGAAAGATGAATTTTCTTTCCCCACATGCCTTGTAGGGATTTATTCAGTGAACTGGAAGACACTTTCCCGCAGACTGACCTAGTTCCACATTTTTGAGCTGTGTGGAATGCTGATCCGGTGGGCCAAAAACACATCTGTTCAAAACACTTCCAAGGTCATCGCCCAAGTGAAAGATGGAGATCTGCAAAACAAAACAAACGGATTATTTGCCCCACCCTCCCAAACCTAAACCCTGATGTTGCACACTTTCAGGTTTGGCTCTGGGATGCTGAAAGCTCTGTGTGTCCTTGGGCAGATGAGCTAGGACAGTTTGGTTTTCACCTACATTAGCTTCAGTCCAAGTCAGTTCTAAAATCCTGATAAATTTTAAAAACACCCACTGCCTCTGCTTTACATCACTCTGGTGAAGCCCAGAGCAACTGTTAAAGGTAGCAAACCCTTGTAAATGGGAGAAGAAGATATATTTGTGCAATAATACAAGTAAAAAGCCAAGGGATTAATTTTTAACATATCAAGTAATGGCCTTCGAAGGGATAAAAATTAGATATCTAATAAGAATGGAACTCCTGTATCAATAAGTACTGAGAAAAGTGGTACATGAAGAAAGCAGGAAGAAATGGACACTCTGGAAAGTCTTAACAAATCCAACAAAATCAGAAAATGGTTTAGAAGAACCTTTAAAATGAGTTTTATTGTCAGAATTTTACAAGTAGCCTTCAGTGGCATCATACAAGAAGAACTCTGTTGCAAAACTCTAATAAATAGTCTGCCCCAAGTCCCAAAATATTTTTTGAAATAAAATAAAACCAAACTTAAAAAGAAAAGAGAATAAAAGCAAGACTTCAGGATGCTCAGAGATGTTAGCAATATTTCCCATTTACAAATAATATCAGGCATTTATATAAATCTCCTTCATACAAGTCATTAAAAAACCCAAGACATTCTAAACCTTTACAAAAGCACTCCAGAAATAGTTCCAAAGAGATCCATTTCCATGACAAAACATTAGAGAAGAACTCCATGGGGATTAGCATCACAAATGAAGTTTGAGGTTGAAGTGTAGTGTGTACTTGTGTGCAGCAAGATTAAAGATCACGAAAAAGGGATTTGAAGAGAGCATGGAAGTCTTTGACAAGACTGTGCCGGTGATTTTAATCTGTGTATTTGAGAATGTGATAAAGGGGAGTGACCCCCCAAATACACTGCACTTTATGGAAGGCAATATTTACTAAGGTAGTAACTATATCCTCAGAAGGGAGTAGAAAAGGTTTCTCAGCACACTGCACAGTTCAATGCCTGTGCAGACCGTGGTGCTTAAAAGCTGTATTTTGACACCTAAAAGGTATTTTCTCTAGAGGTAACACGTTGTGGCAAGTTAGCTGTTCCTTCAAAGAACAAGAAATCAACTTTGCTGGCATGAAGCAGTTTGGGAAATCTCGTGAGAGACAATTTCACTGGGGACTCAGGATTTCAGAGCTCCAATCCTGTCCCAGTGCTTTGAAAAATACACTTCTCTAATTCCCCTTTACATATTCCTCTATCTTCCATAGTAAAGGATTTATCAGATCTCTCATGCAACAAAACACAACTTGAATAAACTTTTTTTCAAATCTGCTGAAAACAAGGGAAACAGAATGGGAGGGAAGGTACACAGTGATAGTTTGTGTGGTTTTTGATGGTGACATTTCAGGGGGGAGAAAAAAAGAATCTTAATCTCTTTACAACTTCAGCTTAAGTCTCCTGCATGTATGCAAGCACCAGACTCCCCTGGAAGGGCAGGGTGCTGTACTGAACTGAGCACTGCTGCTGGATTGCTGATGTCCCAGCCTGCCTGATGGGGTATGAACCGCAGCATGCCTGGTTTTGCTGTTTGTAAAGGTACTTGCAGCCATTGTTTCCACAGGAAACAAAGGCCACCAGAAATGCTAATGCAATAGATGTGTGATAATATGCCTGACCCATGGCTCACCTCTCTAGTCTCTCTCTAAGCTGTGATGCTGGTTGCACTGTACCATACACTATGGACACGCGCTCTCTGCAATGTATGGGAAGGTAGCACTGGTAACCAAGCGCAAATTGCTAAGGAGACACCTAAAACATTGCATTACATCCCCTTGTCTGTGGCATACTTCAGAAAACAATGTCAGAAGAGCAGTAAAGTAAACATTTCTTTCTAATTTCCTAGATGTCGTAATATTTGCCAAAGCTGCAAGGAAAAGCAGATTACCTGAAACAGAGAGAAAGGAGTTAATGGAAATAGAGGCAGATGGAACAGCAAGCCTGATCCTGGCCTCCAAATAATTTTGTACATAACAGATAAAGAGACAATGTGCAAAAAATAGACATTCACATTTTAGCAGTTAAACTTTTATTTTTTTATTTTACCTTTTTAAAATTATTTACTTTGTTTTTTCTACAAAAGGCAGACATTGATTGTTGATCTGCAATTGTTCTGAGTGCGCGCAGAGATGCAAAAAAGGGTTATTGGAGGATGAAGAACAGGGAATTGCTCTGACTATACTTTCACATGTCATAATTAAGGTGGCATTAAAGCTTAAGTCCCAGTAATAATATTCATAACAGACAGTTTCCTTCCCCGTACACCGTTCTCAGTTCATATCAATTGTGTTGAAAACCCATTCGGTGAATTTCTTCAGCTTTTCAGTTGCATTCTGGGATTCCTCCTGTAACCTCAAGTTGTCTTCCCGCAAATGTTGCACTTCAGCCTGAAGGCTGGCCTTGTCCTCTTTTTCCTTAGGCATAAGGAAAAACACAGATCTTAGTGGAAATTTTAGGTCAGGCTTCCTATCTATCTAGAGCAGCATGAATCTCTTAAGAGAGCATAAATCTCATTCTTTTTAAGGATTTTAGGTGCAGTAACAGACAGGTTTATATTAGTGATGTTTCCTTGCCCATGTTTTGATTGCATGAATGGGAGTTCTTTGTATTAGATCCCAATACAGAAGCTGACTCCCCAGGTGATCCAATAAAATTGCCCATGACCTGTTCTGTATGCACAAGTGCTGATGGTTAACTAAGTAAAGGGCAGGGAATCTTCCTGCAAACACTTTCCCAGCTAAGAGACTTCATCTCACAACTGCAGATCCTTATTGGACCAAGTAGGCATTAAAACAATACAGGAAGTTTCCACCGCAGAAATTACAGGTTTAGATAACACTGCCAACTTTTCATCAGCAGGATACATTGTAATGGACTAACTTCAAGCCTTCTGCAGTGTCACCTGAATTAGGAGTGGAGGTACTGTGAATCACCCTCCTAATTTAAGCAGAGGAATCAAACGCCTACAAATTCAGACACCCCATCCCAGCCGTGCATAATTAGAAGCCTGAGAAAAGTAGCAAAGATGTCTTTTTCTCATACCAGGATGAGACTGTCACAGGCTCAGGCATGGCAAAGCAGGATTACACAGTTATTAGCACCACCAAGCATCAACTAAATACATGTCTTACAAATCCTTCTGTAGATGAAATGCATACCTTCCTTAAATCTTCTTGCAGCATCTTCAGCAAACCTTCCAGTTGGTCCACTTTAGAGGCGAGAGTTGGAGGAGATTCCTTACTGTTGAAAGTGGGAAACAAGAATAGGTATTGATATGATTTGTTTCTTCACATGGGGTAGCTAGAAGCTTTGTCTATACGTAATATCTTTATGAAGGTATGCATTTGTGTGCACCAAGAGGTCACAAAATGAACATAATAAACAGTACATGGAACACTTGCAGCACATTAAACAACAGAGCAAATTTATTTTGTGATTATTTAGGGCCATCCCATCTCTTAACTTCTTTCTACTTGAACTCACTGTATATGCCTTGAATTACCATTGCTTTGGACAGTTTCATGAACATCTCAGACAAGAAATAACCTGCAAAAAGATTCAACTGGACTTTAAATTCTTTTATTTTCACCTCCTAATTCCATCTTCATGAGAACTTGGGAAGAGTTACTGCATGAAGCCTGGAGATGGCTTCCAAATGAAGACATTCCTACTCTTTTCCTTGTTTTCCCCGTTTGCAGTTGGGAAAGCCTACACATCTGGTGTATTTACTTACCCTGTATAAGGCTTTATCTGTGCAGTAAGCTGGTCCTCAGCCTGATCACCGCTGGAAGCAGCACTCACAGGTCTGTGATTTTCATCAGCAGCAGCAAAGAATGAAGCTCGCTGAACTGAGAAGGCAAACATACAGAGAAAAACAATGGCAGCAGTAATGCTTATTTGTTCATGCACAGCACAACAGCTACACTACAGCATCTCTGCAATTTCAGTCTGTTTCAAGCAAGGTAAAGTGATGATATGACATACCAATGTCCACTTGATGGAAGCAAACTGGCAGTGCAAGTGTTTTTTGCCACTGGTACTGGAGTCAGGAAGTACTGGCTCTGGCACAAGCAGTACTGTGCAGATCTTTCTGGGTACAACTGAATGATACCACCCAATAACTTAGCAACTATATTTTAGCTTCTTTCACTCTATAAAGAATGGCTTTATCTTGAGGAAAGAAAAGCTCACTGTGTGCAATTTGACCAATACCATTTTTTAGAACCTGAATTTTTTTCCTTGTCTTATAAAACTTTTTCAGATTGAAACATGAAGCCTCTTTCCTGCCTTGTGTGTGCATTTCTTGCACTGTAACTGTTCAAATGTTCTTACACATCTCTAAAAGAACGTCACATGGTGTGACAAAGAGGAGTATAAAGACTTTAGCTTAATCAATTAAGCTCAGCAGCTGTTGGGCTCTCACTGGAAACAAAAGAGTATTTTCTTTTACGTGTGGCAAATTTTTATACTACAGATTGGTGTAGCTCAGGAATCCAGGCAGTTTTTCTTTCAGCTGGTACAGATACCACAATTTGTAACCTCAGGGGCCCATGCTGAGGACACCAATCAATGGTGTAGAGGAGGTGTTCAGGATCACAAATCAGAATTTAGGCTCTTTGGTATGTGTCAATCCCTACTGGCACTTGTCAGAGACTAGAGATTATACTAAGACCAGACAACCAAACACCAATGGAATTATACTGAGATCCCTCTCTCCAAGTCAAATTTGAATGTATATTTATAGCAGTGAGATGAAGCTGCCAGATAACACATTACTCCAGCTTTTCTTCATCTGAGCTGTCAGTTTGTTATCTTGACCACAGTGACTGCGTTCACACTTTTGAAGAGAAACACAAGTGAGTCTGGGGCCTACCAAGTGAGGAATTCAGGTTAATGAGGACAGTCAAATAAATCTCACCAAAAACCAGGGGATCCTTTAAAGAGAAACTGCCAACCACAGGGAAACGTGTTAAAACCAGAGTTTCACCCATATGTGGTGATGAAAAAAAATCACTACAAATTCATCTCCTCTTGAGGACCATGTCTTACATTGAACACTCTTCCCAAAACTGCACAGCAGAAATACGAGCCAAGCTGCTCCTACAACTCCTGTGGCAACAGAGCAGAGGACACGAGTACATCTTGAACACTCAGAGACACCCACTGTCCTAATGATAACTATGGCTACCACCAGAGAACAGCCAAGAAATCAAATTACTTCACAGACTTCTCCAACGTTGCTGAATAAGGTCTAAAAGAATCAAGGTAAGTGAAAAAACACTTCCATGAAAGTGGCACAGCATTTTTATGCAGACATTAGGAATAGGCACTTCTGTTTCACACACTTAGGAGACTTTTCCATTGGATTCTAGTAACAAATCCTCTTTCGCCTAAACTGCATTTTAAGTTGAAATGTATCTGGACAGTTTACAGTTCTCTTCAGTTTACCAAATGTCATGGAGATGGAAAATGCCACAGGATGAAACAACACTTACATGCAAATCTACGTTTTTGGGGTGAGCAGAGGCAATGAAAAAGCATTTACCAACAAGGCGTATTTCCCAAATTATCTTGTAGCAAACTTCAGTTGCACTAGATGTACTTCTCACTAGTGCAGTAAGCAAGCAATCTTTAGTGTGCTTTTCCCCTACTATATGACGTTATTTTTCCACTTTCGTGCCTTTCCCAGACCAGCTGCCTGCAACTGTTTTACATGAAATGAAAAGTGACCAGTTTCACAAAGATTTGGCCAAATCCTACCACCAAGGATTTCCAGTATGAAGAAATGGTATCTGACTATTACATGCAAAGTTTCAGCCTCTTAACACTTGAGTTGGTATTTTAAATGAACTTAAGCCTCAGACTAAATAGAAAATTAAGAACAAAAAAATCTAAAAGTCAGGATTAAAATAAACCCAAACACAAACTCCACAGTTCTTAAAGTGTGCACAAAGACCAGCTTCCTAAGTGTTGTATTCTGAAAACTTACCTTCAAAAGCTTTGGCAGCATCTACCAAATTTGACCAGTCCAGATCAGAGGCAGAATCAGGCAATGGCATAAGACCAGGGTCTGGCATGGGCTGCCGTCTTTGCTCCTGGATATCGGTGAGGGAGCTGTCTGAGGCAGAAAACTCTCCTGCAGCAATGCAGAATAGATTACAAACTCCATAAAAATACCTGAAACTTTCTTTCTTAATATATTGCACACCCTAGTCTTAACTTTTCTGGCACAGCACTTTTCAAAATCAACCAAAATTCAGAAGAATGATGAACTGCAGTTCACCAGTACAGCCCTTCACAAAGCAGATTTCTAAAGCCAGCACATTCAGCTCCTTTCTAACTTGCCTTCATGTTTTCAGCTGAGTGCCTCAAAAAAACCCAAAAACCCACCCAAAACTGTGAGGATTTTCCTTCCTCTTTACAATCTTGTAAACCAATGGGAGCCGAATTAAGCCTACCAAGATGAATCAGAAAAAGAAAACCCTTAAAATTACTTCCAGAGCATTGCACATCTCTCAGCAGTTCAGTGAAGCCTTCAGATCTTTACTAAAACATAGCCACACCCACCTGTAAGCTGTTACATGGCTCACTATGGAAAAAAAAAACATTGGCAAGCTTGAAAGGAGGATTCAAAATCCCTGTAATTTTTGTGCAAATTAAAACAACAAAAGTGAAACACTTAAGATTTTCACCACTAATTAGGGCAAGACCAAACTGAAAACCAAGAATTATCTACTTTATTTCAGTTCACTGCCTGGACAATCAAAAAATGTGCAATGCCTGGTCCCATGTGTGAGTTCAGAAGCAGCTTTCTCTTGCCCTCTGTGACAATGTAAAGAAGTTTTGAAAACCTTGTAGGCAGCATTAGAAGAGAGAGATGTAGGGGTGAGAAGATGGACTGGGCTTGGGAGGAAGCTGCTGAGAAGATTAGAGAAAAGAGACTGCTTGGATCATACAGAACAGAAAGACAGTGTGACAGGCAGGATATAATCCCAAAATGCCTGAGTTGTGTTGTTTATTTCCCCTCCCCCCCTATTTTTTAAATTTAGGATAGTCTAATAACTATGTAACTTCAATAACTAAAATAATTCATAAGAACTTTAGCTAAATCATATTGCTGCCTGGGGTACAGTGGCCAGAAAAGCTACACTGCATTCACTTCTTTGCTCAGAAATCTTGAAATTCTTTTGTGTCTGTGTGTATTTACTTTTTGTAAATGTAATTTCGTTACATTTTATTTTGTTACATTCAATATTATTAACATTGAGGATTTTTATCTTATCTCTCAAAAGAGTTATTTTGGAGGCTGTTAACAGGAAAATATTTCCAATTAGTGAAAAGATACATGCAATTAGACAAAAACCTAACTATTTCAAGAGGTACTTGTTTTAAAAATGTGAGTTGGATTGCTAAGGCAGATGAACAAATATGAGCATTTTTAGCTCAACGTTTTTCCTCTAAAAAAATGGATATGCTCTGGAATCTTTGAATTTAAACAATTTTGGATAATTGGAAGCCAACAAATACTTGTGGTACTAAATATCTAGCTTACTTAATCCTTTTCTCAGTGAAAGGTGCGTGGGAAGACAATTTGTGTGCCAATCAAATAGCTGGTCCTTTTATCATGCAGCTCCTACGTTTTATAGAAAATGGAAAATCTTGTTTTGTTGACAGAGGTAGAAAGGTTATGTGCCAGGACGAGTTATCAGTTTAGGGTGGAAGAGAACATGATAACAAAAGAAGGGTTTGTAGTTTCCTTTTTGGAAAACACAGCATTTAAATGAAAAGAGATAAAGTACTGCTTTCCACTTGCACTCTGGTGGCATCATTAATCTTCTGACCCCAAACCCTCAGAAACCAAATTCTCCATGCAGTTACAAGCATAACCAAGTCTACAAAGTTATTTTAGTACATATAAAAAACAGAAATGAAAATAGCTCAGTTTCCTAACTCTTATGTAAGAAACACGTTATACAGACACAACAGCTCAGAAAAATGTCAGGTTCAACACTGAAAACTGATGCCTGGTGATCACAGTCAGATGAAAAGAATTTAAAATAGATTTCTTCATCAGCCTTCACTGTCAAATGTATCCTGTGTAGCTAAATAGAGACTGTGCTTAGGCCCACTATAGTGAGTCGAATCTATTGATAGCCTTGCATTTTCCTCTTGAAACATCCTAAACCATGACTAAGTCAGAGCAGCTATGTACTTCTTCAGAAAACACTGCAGAATCCTACCCTGAGATCTACCTCTATTTCTGGAAAACACACTCAGTTAAGTACAGTGGGAACCTGTGAAAATTCCATTTCTCACGGTGACATCCACGTGCAGCAACACACAGCCCATCCAATAATCATTCTGAGACTTTTCAGTAAACTAATGGCGGAAAGCTGAGTGTCTTCTTGACAGCACTTTACAAATAACTTTTTCTGGTTAACTGCGTGACTAAAATAAGTAATTCACGTGCTGTGACATAAATAGGGTAAGGGAAGGAATTTAAAAACAATTGAACAGTTGGCACAATAAAAGCTGTACCTGGTGTAGCTGTGTATCTAAATGTCCAGTACTATTTACCCACTTCTGTATCATTTTCCTAACCATATTTTGTTCCTGTAATCCCACAATAAGGAACTGACACCTGAAGTTCTCTCTGGTGAATAACCAGGCATACATTATTTGTTCATTGGTCCAACTGATCTAGGTGACTCTTGGAAGAAATGACAGAAACTTGCAGCCAGTGAGGCAAATTTCTGTGCTCCCTCTACAAGGCAAATGCATGACCAGTCATGCCATCTTACACCCACTGAAGTGAGGGGGGAAAAAAAAAAATTCCTGTCCTTTTCCACATTTTCAGTCATGTGACTAGACTCTTCTCATCTGAGCAAAATAAAGACGGAACTACCAACTGTAACAAACATTTTCCCCCCAAGATGATTCACAAAGGATTCCTCTGGAAGTCGAAAAATGGGAATCCACTTACCATGTAGCGATTTCATTCCCAAAGTATAGGATGGTCTCCGTAACGGCAGCGACTTTGGGAGAGAAGGGTAGGTGCTGGTGAAGAGAACATCATTTGGCATGGCTTGGTCCAAGAGCGAGGCCCGCGAGGTGAAGAAGTGGTCCCTTTGACCACTGTAAATACTCTCATCTGACAAAGTCCTTTGCAAGGCACGCCTTGTGGTAGGAGTGCTGGGAAAGGGAGACTGACAGGACAGAGTGTGTGACTATACATTCATAAACACAAATAAAAAGAAATGAGAAAAAAAATAATCAATAAAGAAACTTTTGAAATTATTTTAACAACTTTTTTTAAGAAAGAAACCAAGTGTTTACATAGCATTTTTTCAGAGTGGATAGGAAAAGGAACTGAAGGAATTGGCTTTTAAGGAGGTTATAAGTAGGTAACATATACAGATTTTTTTTTAGCCTCTCACATTCTTACTTTTAAACACCCGTCAAACTTCTCTTGAAGTGGAAATCTCAGGCAGCCCTTGCTAAGTCTAGAGCTGATATGTAGCAGGGAAATGGCAAGAGAAAGAGCCTGAATGCTGCACAAACCAGAGCTGCCCCATTGCACAGGACTGGCTGCCTTCCTGCAGGCACAGCACCAGCAAATGCCAGCTAATCAGAAGTCTCCTGTTACTGAACAATGAGGAACACCCACCACTGCTGTGGGTCTTCAGAAGTATTTGAATCAAAATCACTCCCATGAATAAGAGAGCTTGTGTCTTACCCTCACCACCAGCCCAACTTCCTCCATGCTCCACACAGGAGAAAGCAATGCTGGGGTAATCAGGAGTTTTGCACTGTCAGGCCAGTGCTGGAGAGCTGCTATCATTACCAACATATCATTCCAACCAGCAGAGACACTGATTTTCATGAAACCTGTAGCAACGTAGCTGTCTCTAAGGCATAACATTTCTTTACAGTTTAAAATTTGGTCAAAAATTGTTATGCTGTAAGAGTTTTTCTGTAAGATGGAATCCAAGTCATACAGTGGGCAGAACTAAGTTACTTTTAAAATGCCATTTTACTTTTAAGATGCAATTTATTGGTGTGACAAAGTTTTTAACTTGCTGAAATTTATCAAAAGTGCAACCAGGAAATAAAGATCAGGGTAAGAACTGATTCACTAACCCCACAGCAGAAAAACAGCAAACTTGGGAAGATATCTTAGAATGAGAACAATTCTCTTGCTCAAAACAACCAACAGGAGGTATTTGCATCACCCATGTCCCAGTTCCCCTCAGAACTAGCACAAGCCTAAGAAAATGTTATCTTGCCAATAACCAAGTTTTTTCATCTCTGGCCTCAAAAGCAGCATCTTAAACAATCTGTGCATGGAAGTCACACTTACAAGCTTTAACAAGCCACTTCAGGTTTTTACCAGCAAAAAACCAAGTTACAGCTCTGTCTTCTGCATGGTTGCTGTGGAAACAATTTGGGCTCTGGATGACAAGCACTGGCTGTACATGAAGACTAGAAATCAAGACATTCTCTTCCGGATTATGGATTCTAAAAATTAATACATGCACTTATATGTCATTCAACGTATTTTGAAACACATCAGGAAATGTTTCTAACTATTCTGCAAAAAAATAGGCTCAAGTTTAGGGATCATTTTTGGTAACAGGATCAGTGAGGCATAAAAGTGTGCTTTTTGCAAGGAGTTTCAGTACTGTCAGTAAGTCATTGTCTAGTGATGCAGTCAAAAAAGAACAGTTAAAATATGTAAGACAACACTACAGGATTTTCCATAACCCAGCAGTACTAAATGTTCTTTGCAATTTGGCATATTAGTCTTCTAAATTTGCGCACAAAGTTGTAATAACATTGCAGAGACTGTAATAATGAAACTTTTCACCAAATCGGCTCTCTAGTAATCAGTTCCAAAGAGATTATTTTCTGTCCACCATGAGAGTTCAGGAAATGCCTCGCATTTTATTTTTCTACTATGTGTTGAGAATAGAGAAGATCCTATCTCTCTCTCTTCAACATACCTTAAAATTCTTCTGGGATTCAGGTGTTGGGCTATCAAGATCTATCAATTTCTTCAGCTCTTCTTCAACAGTGGACTTGGAGGCTCGTTTTGGGGACGCCCGCAGGTCTCTTGCTGACGCGCGCAGCCGAGGGTGGGCCATTTCATTGCCATCACTCTGGTGACGTCTTAAATGAAACGGAACAGACACATTCAGGTCTCAAAGCCCTGGGGCAGGAGGTATGAATGAAACAAGAATTATAGCATCCTCAAGTTTTTAAAATCAAAGAACTAAGTAGAGGCACAGAGGATGGAAGAAGTCTCACTACTATAGCAGAAACTCACCTTAGTGGATACCTGTGGAAGCACTAAGCTTGTTTAAAAGCATCAACTAGCAATACAATAAAGTAATTGAAAGGTTAATGTGATACATTTTCCCAATAAGGGACTGAATCCATTGAAATAACATGCATTCTATACAAACATAAAAACACATGTCTTCAGTAAGCCCATAAGTAGCAAATCACCAAGTTTCTTTAATACTTCAACTGGCTTTTTATAATGTAGTTATCACAAAGTTTCACCATTTCCTTTTGACAGCCAGTTATTGGTATCATCTAAGGATACTGTGCCTGACTCAGTCAAGAAGGTTTGAATAAATTACTTTGAAATAGGCTTTCTGAACTACTTACTTTTTGAGTCATACTTAACAATATTTTCACTAGTAAGTTGTTTCTCAATTTCTCTTCCAAAAGAGATGTTTGCATATTGTAAAGCTCAGATATCTTGGCTTGCTTTAAGCTTTAAGCCAGTTAGACTGGATACTGGCAGCAATTTTAACAAGGCAATGTGGAATGCCAGAGTTAATGCACAACATGCACGGTACTACTACATGGATGAGAGGTTTAAGTAAAACTCAAGCTCTACAATAAGAGGATTTTTAATATTTGCTCAAATAGCATTTTGAATCACCTTTAAGTAGTCCGGAAAAAAGATAAGCTTTAATAGGACTGAAATCCATAGAGCTTTCTAGAAATGATAAAACCCCCAACTTTTACAAGTTAACAGGGAATGAGATTAGCCAACTATCAAATACTTAAACTATATTCCATGAAGACTAGATTAGAGATTAAGTTCTACAGAAGATGAAGCATTGTATTAAAGTCTTGAGCTCTTCTCTACAGAGAACTGTCACAGATCAAAATGCTTCTTTTACAATTAAAGCAAATGATCAAACAAAAGAAAAAAAGCCAGTCTTACTTTCTTGAATCCATAAAGCCCACTGAGTTTATTGTCCCTTCTGGCTTTTTCCATCCGATCAGATACTTGCTAGTAGCACCCTGGCGAGGGTAGAAAGTCCTAGGACCAGACGAGGAGGAAGAGGAAGAGGAGAAAGAAGGTGCAAGCTGGGGAGAAGTAGCAGAATGAAGCTCTTCTTTAGGTGAGCTTCTGGCACTGGTGAAAACAACAGGGCTGGCAGAGTGTCGTGAGCTCATGGTACTAGGAGAAGAACATAAAGACAAAAATTGCCTCAAATATGTGTATACAGGCCTTGTTAAATTGATTTTAGAGCAGAACTCTGGGCACAAGATGTTATTCTTATCAACAGGAGATAGAGTAGCAAAACCAGTTTGCTCTTCTTAAGAGACTTCCACCAATGTGTCATTAAAAACACCACACATAGTAATGGAAAAATTTTGCAAGCAACCTCTAAGTATACAATACAACCACCCTTCACAAAATGGGAAACTGTCATTAGGCAGTTTAAAAGTAAAAAATAAGATTTTAGTTGAATTAGCAAAAAAGAACCAAAGTCCAAATTGTTGCTGGAATTCCTGGCTTTAAAAGAAAACATATTTTGAACATAAGCAACAAGAAAATCTCTTTAAGACTCCAAAACAAACTGAAGAAGAAACTAATACAGCTCTCAAAATAGGGCTTCCCTAATTTTACCTGAAAAGCATTTATTTAGCATTTGCAAGGAAAAAAAAAACAAACAACAAATTGAGAAGTTTGAGCAGGTCTCTAACATATATCACCGTTTGTCAAGACAGAAAATGGAGCTGGGAAGACCAACTGCAGCTTGTTGGGAGAAGGCGAGGGGCTTCAGAAGGAAGATACTCTTTAGTTATGCTAATGCTCAAATGTGATGGAACTGCTTCCTATGAGGAGTGCTAGGCCTTAGACAATATTTACTGCAACAACCTTAAAAGGTCAGTCATCTGTAAGCACCATAACAGGAAATCACTGTGTACAGCTTTAATATTGAAACAGCATTACATATCTGGAGACCAGTTTTCTACCAGCTCTCTACGCAACTTAGCCGCATTTGCATCCCTGAATCCAACACTGCAGTGAAGGAACTTGAAACAGATGGCCCCATGGTAAAGAACAGTTTCTGACTGAGGAATAAAAATTAGCTGGAAGGCTAAATAAAGTCACAGAATAGTCTCTTCTTCCTTTGCACAGCAGAAAATTCTTCATCAATCTTTTAATAACTTAATAATACAATGCATTTTCACATCTAACCCTCTTAGTGAAACAGACAAAAAAAGAACTTAAGGTGAAATTTATGTTGCCACCTGGGAAAATAATACCACCTACATTTAATCTTAAGCAGTCAGTTATCTAATTTATGCCACTTGTCTGGCTCCTGTTGTAGTAGTCAATGAAGAAATATCCCAAGGAGTTAGTTCTACTTGTCTCAAATTAGGTATCTCAGATATGCAGGGAGAATTAATGCTCTGGAGTTTCTTCTCTCTCTTCATTGACAACAGATGGACTCAAAAGAATCACCCTGAAATCTGTTTCATTTTCATGTGGCTCAAGTTAAGCACCACAATTCCTAGCACTGAAGTGCTGTGGGCTTGATGAACAGCCTGGGTGGACTGTAGCCTCCTACTGCAGCCCGGGGGCATCACACCAGGGGCAAGATGCACCTCTCCATTTGCATACAAATTAAATTACAATAATACAGATTTTGTATTAAAGACTTTTATTTCTTCCTTCCCTTCATCTCTACATTTGAAAGGCCTATAAAAAAAGACAGCAGACTGAGAAAACACAGGAAGATATTTTCCTGTCCATCAATCCCATATATTTGGTGCTACACAGCACCACCTTCATATTTGTAACAGACAAAAGGCAAGCATAATTTACAGCAAGAAAGCAGAGAAAATTAAGGGCTAGGGGAATAGGCAGTACATTTTTCTTCATTCCCCTTTTGTCTCTTCCAATACTGAAAAAAAATCTCCTACCCATGCTGAGTAAACCAACCCATCTGTAAGGTATCACTACCACAGTATAAACCGCCAGTTTTACCCCCTCCTAAATGCACTCAAGAAGCAGAAAAATCTGCTTCAGTGTAAGGAAAAAGGAGAAAGGAATCTCTGTCCGCACTTCAGAATTCTTCAACCCATCAGGTATTTCTTGAGGAAGTGCTGGTTGTGACAAATAGTTTGTTAATAAAAACCAGTACAAATAAATATCCAGCTCCAGATAGGCTACTGGTGTTGATCCTTAATGTTACTGGGGAAAGAAGGCAACAATTATGTTAATTATGCTTGACATAAAATTTATATAAAATGCATATGTATGTATAACATTTATTATATAACATACTATAAATACACATTGTGCATTTTAGTATTAGTATTTGAATATTTATTATAATATGCATAATATAATAGGCGCCAAGAGCAGCCTGGTAAATGCTAGTAAAATTAGCATACAATTTAAAATACAGTTTTCTTTAAGGTGCATTGCATATTTTGAGGTGTGGTTTTTACAATATAGTATTTTTGAGAGGATATTCTGCTTCAAGACTGTGCACAGAACTCTGAATATGACTGAAGCTTTTCACCCTACCAGTAAACACAGGCCAACAGGACACTGACAGGCAAAGAGACACAATTGTTAAATGAGAGCATATCTGGGAGAGCAAAAGGCTTTGGATATACTCAACAGAAACTAAATCAGAGCTCAATCACTATGGTAGTGATGGAAAGTTATTAGAATATTTGACACCAGGAAGCACGCTGTTCATCATACTGCAACAGATACCTAAACCAGCTGAGTTTTACCTGGAAGAGAATCAGTCCTCTTTCGAAGGACTCAGAGACGGTCACTAATGGTCCCCTATCTCCCACCTCAATTACTGAGACACCAAGGACTGAATTATAAAAACATTCAAATACTACATGACTGTCTGCAAGAATTTCAGATGAGCCATTTATAAAAGCACTCCACAATAAATAATATTTCAAGTACCTTAAAATAATCAGAATTAATGAAAAATGTATTTGATTACAAATAGTCAAGATTATCCTTTTAATTTTTGGTAAGACCACTGTAAGAAGCTGTATAGCTTGGGTAGAAATGAAAGTTTGATTTAATTTTTTTTTGTAAGGAATTCATGCCATCAGCACATACTGCTTCATTTAATGACATTCAGCTATAATGATTCCGTATAATTACTGGCCTACATAATGCAGTTCTCCTGGGATGCTATGAGAAATCTGCACCATCATCAGGAAGGACTTTGGGAATGGGGGTGGAAAAGAAAAATAAAACCCAGCCAGAAGCTCTGCTATAAAAGTTAATCACTATAATTTACATTTTGCCACCAGTTCTCAGGTACAAGTTCTTTTATGCACCATTAAATGATCTGAGCAGTAATTATCACTCTTGTCTTCTACAGACACAAACACTCTAATTTGTAGTTATTTTCTTTTCTTTTGTCACAGAGATCTTTTTAGGGCCATATTCCTTTTCTTCTTGCTCAGAAACCTAATTTTAAAGACATTCCAGACATTATGGCATCCACAGGCAAAAGATAAAAAAGTGAGAAGCAACAAAGGATAGCAATTTAGAAGTTGATAGAGAAACACACCAATTAAGCTGTTCATTTCTCATGAAAAGTAGCCTGTTCAGAATCTTTCTTTCGTCTTCCCTCCTTCACCTCCTTGAAGCAGGCATCTTCATAATAATCTCCACAATCTGTGCTTGTCTTTTAGAAGTGCCACTTTAACCAGCTTCCAGCTCCAAGCTTTTGTGCCTCCACAGAAGAAGCAATGAGAAAAGAGTTGGGAGCAAACAGCTGGATGACCTAGGGTTCCACTGCTGTTCGGTGTGCAACCACCAACCGAGGATGCCACAAGAAACCAAGTCAAAGCTTTTTATCCTAGACTGTGCCTTTGTGAGGCATCAAACACATGCTCTAGTCTTCAAAAATAATAAGTAATAAAAAAGGAACGTGAGTCAATCTGTTTATAATCTGCCACAACAAACAATGTATGTGCAAGTATTTCTGCATTTCTCAAGTATCATGTTGTACAAACTGCTACTATGCCTTTTTGCAAAGAGCTGCATTATTAACACCTCTGGTTTAAATGAAACTTGGCCAAAAGAAACCTCAACTCTTTTCTCCAGAATAAAGCCCAGGAAACCTTTATCTGGAATTTCAGTGACAGCCCCAAAATGACAAGGAGAATAATTTCAATACGATCAGAGAAACATTATGTTAATTAATCCACACCAACTAGAGAAAACACCGTGTTTGGAGACACGATGTTAAAATGTAATAAATAATGAGACAACAACCTAGACACGGGTTTGCAGTCATGTTGCAAAGTATATTCATGGAAGAAGAGAACTGTCATGGTGTGCCTGCCCTGCAAAGTGTTTCTTTCTATAAAATTTTCTCAAGCTTTTCTAGGGAACTAACCCTATTTGGTGCTGGAAGAAGAAAACCAGAACCTCAGATACACAAAGACACCGTTCCATTAGGCTTTTACCATAAAGCTTTGAAGACTTACATAAATTTTCCAGAGTTCTTTTAGTGGCTTCAGAAAAAATCCTTCCCAATGACAATGCTACTAACTTTATTGCAATCAGCATTTTGTATAATAATCTCAACACTTGATGTCACTTCCAGTTACATTAAGACAAGTACTGCAGGACATGTGGTAAATTCTACTGAATGTTTAAAAATGCACATAAAACATGCTTATCTTAAAATAAAAGTGTAACACTGCAGACAAACATCATACAGACTTTTTAACTTCAATAAAGGGAAACATGCCGGAAATCTAGGTAAGTCCCTCTGCAGAGTGCCTTCTCCAGACTTGCTCAAGTCCTTCATGCATATGCAGCTACTGGAAACACACCAGTCCCAAACACCTGAGTGGGATTTCTATCAACTGAGCGTGAGCTTTGGTGCCAAAAATGGCCAAAGAAGAGAGGGAATAAACCAGAGTGGGAACACCATTAATGGATTACTAAGTCAGAATTACCATGACAAACACATGGAGACCATTACAGTCTCTATGACAACCCCTTATTTGCAGCTACTGTATGAGTTAATGAACTGTTCTCAAACATCTAGTCTTGCACAGTGGTTTTGTTCAAGACAATTACCAGAAATTGGTTTGAACTTCCAGTCTGCAGGTATTTTTGCTACACACTCAAAACAGAGGTGCTTTAAGAATAAAAATGCAACAGTTAAGCTCCACAACGCAAACAAATTACGATGATCCCACATCCTCCCTTGAAAGACCTATGTTTTTGTTCTTGTTGCTAGTACGACAGAGGAGGAATATTTTTTTAAAAGCACACTGAATACTTCTTGGAAAATGGGTTAGGAAAATGGTCTAAAATATCTTCTGCTTCTAGCAGCACCAACTAACTTGTAAAGTGGGTATCTTCCATTTGAGGTGTTTAAGCACATTACACACATACTTGATATTGCTGATTTTACAAGTGGCAAAACTGAGGGAGAGAGGGAAGGTGACTCTGACCTGTCATATCCACAAGCTTGCAGCAGAATGAGATTAAGATTTACATGCTAGCACTCCCAAGCAAATTGCTCTCATTATTGATCATACCACTTGCGAGCAGATGTCCAAACACAAAGATGGGGGGAAAGAAATGCAAAACATCTGAAATGAGTACTTGCAAGAGTAAGAATAAACCCAGTACTAAACTGTTCATTAATAACATGGAGAGATCTCCTTCCTGATCTACACATGAACTGCAGTTGTTACAAGGTATTTCCCATGAACACATCAGACACCTCTGTCTTACGCATAGTTCAGTAGCAGCAGTCTAGTAGAGAGTATGCTCTTAAAGACTTTTAGTACTATAAAGAGTAGCAGATGTGAAGACTAAAGGTGGTCTTAATTTTCAAGCATTCTGCACAGTGAAATCTTTCAAAACACTGATTAATGTAAGCAGAGCTTAATGAGAACTTCTGACTTTTGAAAGGTTACAGAGTGAGAATGGGAAAATGTCGGGGGGGGGGGCAATCATACAAGAGGTGAAAATTACCTTGTATGTGAGACAGCATCACTTAAACTGTAAGCACTGTTCTCCCTTGTGAGAGGGTTGGAGGCTGGCTGACTCTTGCTGTGAATATCCAGGCTGAGTGAAGATTCAGCTTTCCGGTCCATGTGGCTGTCCTTTTCTAATGTCCTGTCTGCAATGGAGACCACTTCGCTGGAGCTGTGCCACAGCGGGGCCACCTTCTCCTTGGTGAGCCCCGTGCGGGGCGACGTGGCAGCGCCCAGGGAGGCGGTGCTGCCGTGGCTGGGGCCGTAGGACGTGGTGTCGATGCCGCTGTCCGCGGACGTCCCCTGAAGGTAGTTGTAGCTGTTCAGCTCCGACTCCGTGCGCTCCCCGCTGTCATACCACTTCTCATCGCTGTGAGCACTGGAGGCATTGCTGGAGAGTGTATTGCTGCTGGAATGGCTGGAGTAGTGGCTGTCAGACTACAGAAGAAATGACAAAATTATGACAATGAAGAGGAAATAAAGGGTTACAAATGCCACCACTGTACAGTAGGAGCTCTCCCACCTGGAGGTATTGGATAGATACACTCAGGAGACTAATAAACTCTAAAAATTGGATTCCAATAAAATCCACATCCTCTGTGCTGGGTGCACATAAAAAACCTTTTCTTATGGATTTGGAAAGCAGGGAAAGCCTGAGTCCATTATATTTTGTCCCAAAAGACCCTGCAGTGATTCCTTTCAAGCATAGTTCTGCTCAGCCCAGTCCAATGAAATTGGCTGAACTATGCAGACGTTGACTTGGTTTGTAACTACAATAATTAAAAATATTCTAATCTTAAGACTGCAATGTTTTAGATCATGAAACATAACCAATCCACAGAAAGTGAATGCTATTTTAGTAATCCCATTGCCTATCAAAAATTCAAAGAAGAGCATAGCCACTTCTCTTCCTCCTCTTTCCTCCTCAGCAGAATGTCCTTTGCAAATGACCAGTGAACCATCATTTAACTAATGTGAAATCGTTTTCCAAAAAGCAGAGCAGCTGCGTGAAAAGAAGCTTTAATGTAATGCTTCTAAATTATTCCATCAGGTCATGTCAGTGCCTGGCTGGTTTGTGTGTCCTGTCCTTGGTTACAGACCACTATTATAAAGAAAATGAATGTCCTTAATTTCAGTTATGGAATATCCCATTTCAAGAAGAATTTTTTGTCATACACTTACTGCTCAGTAGCTCACCTACCTTTGGGGTATTTATATCCATTTGAATTCTACTGAACTTATCTATGTTCTGATCATCTACAGAATCAGAAATGAGTAGTAGGCAACAGACCTGCTGGAGTTCCACACAGCCTGGGAAAACGGGAATTGATGGAAAGGAGACATAAAAGTTTTCTATTTGTCTATCCATTTTTCTGAACAGACATAGAGATCCTAGACAAATACAAAAAATAGATACTGCTTCTGTTTTCAGAAGGAAATGGGGAACAGATGCATACTGAGAACAAGGAATCATCAGCATCCATGTCTTTCTTTAATATAAAAAAAGAATTGACAGGAAAATGGGGGAATATGAAGTTGATCTGGACTCCTAGTTATCTCCAATTAAAGTTACTTTTCTTCATTAAGAACTTCATCACTTGCCCATCCATCTGTCCACATAATAAAGATTTACTTTAACAATGACTAAACCAGAAGAATGCAAGCATTAATAATTCCAGTATTGCACTTGGCACTCAAGCTAATGAGTTATGTACTACATCACTATGCAGTCAAATACATCTCATGAAAAACAGGTCAATCTAAATTTAAAAACTAGTCTGGGCTTCTAAGAATACAAAGACAGGTATGTTACTCTTTGGGTTTCTTTGGTGTTTTCTTCTTTAAATAATAAATGTGTTGTTATGAATTAATAATCTAAAAGCAACACCGCCAATTTCATTGAAAGAATAATGGTGGCAAGCAGGAGCAAATTAAAGACTTGGAACCAATTAAAGGCTTTCACACATCTAAATAAATGCAAGTAATACTTTCAGTAACATCATGCAAGACAACTGCATTTTAGCTTGCTGTACAAATAAAAAGTAATACAGCTTACTGAGTAATTTAAAGCTTAAAGTGTACTTCTTTTATTACAGTGACTTCAATAATTTCAAATACATTTTAAATTCATGAACTTCACTGTATTTATCTATCTCTATACAAATTGGGAAGGGACGGTCTCCACAAAGGTATGAATAGTTAATTCTGCAGAGACAGAATTTACTATTTAGAACTTCAAGACAAATAAAACAAGTAAGTTTTTTTCAGCAGGATTCCAGGAGACAGTGTACAAGCTATGCTATGAAAAAGGAGAAAATACAGAACCAAAATCACCATTCTGTCTCAAAGCAGCAGCTTTCTGGCCATTGCATTAGAAGATACACTAGTTAAACTAAGTCTTACATGTGAAGTCTAGGAATAGCTCTGCAAATTTCTACTAATCCTTTACTTCTCACAAGCAAACAGACAAGAGGTTGCTGTTCACCTGGCAGCAAATCTTTATTAACTAGTAAATATCTCAGTACACTGTGCTGTAGGATTTAGGCACCAACAGGCCTGCTCTGCTGCATCCTCCATGTTCTAGCAGGAAACAGGATTTAAAAAAAATTTTTTAATTGACACTCTAAATATAATTTTGAACAACACTTTGGTATCAAGAGCTTGTGGAGCAAAAGCAAAACAATAAAGAATTCCTTTTTTTGGATAACTTACATGACCCTGCTTGTTTGGAGACAAGTGTACCACGGGATCCTGTCTCATCAGTCTTCCACTGGGGCTCTCCCGGAAGGATGGCAATACTTTTGAGACTGCTGGGAGATGGCACGTTGGCTCTGCAACACAGCACACACCCGTGGACTGAGAGAGCAGTGCTACAAGCTAAGAAAACATCTAACCTTGTTTTACACTGCACTTCTTCCAACACTGCCTTAGCCAAAACCAGGTACAGATTGTGATAGAACACAGGAGAGGAAGTAAGGGCCCATTCCTGCCTTGTGTAAATCATTAAGGCTTCAGGAAAAACCAGCTGCCACCATTCTGACTTTTGTTAGAACAACCTGAACGGTATCATGTCCCCACTGTCCAACAGCACTGTATCAGAGCATTTGAACAGCAGACTGTTCACTCTACAGGGTATTGACATTGGATCTCTAAATGCTTGATACCTGCTGACAAGGGATTTAAAAGACTCACTCACATTTCCTTAATTGGCATTCTGTGCAAGGCAGGACAATAGTAAGTCTACAGTGATCACTTAAATGAATCCATTTCCCCCAGTACAACTACTACATATATTTCTCACCAAAGCTGAGTTAAATAAACGTTTTCTAATTTAAGAGAGTGCAAAAGAAAAAAAAACAACCTCTTGACATAATACTATCTTAAACACTGCTGGCTGTGAATGTGTAAACTGCATAGATGTACAAAAGGAATACTTACTAAACTAAACCTGACAAAAGTGAATGGAAGTCAAATCACTCATCTTACATGAACACTCAGAGGAATGCACTTTTCCAATAAAACTTATTTTCCCTGGAGATAACTGTGAAGATCTAGAGGGTGTTCAGGCACACCCTGTTAGGTAGGTAATCGCCTTCTCAGAGTCCAAGGTCAGTATGTTAAAAGAATCTCTCTCAGTTATGAGTTTTTACATATACTTCTACATATATTCTGCACTTCTAAAAATGCTCCTTTTAAGTAGACTATGTGCTGACAAATATCAAATACTTAACAATATCCATTGTAAACAGCAGTGTTTTCTCCACCACAGCTGCAGTTTGTTCATCTTGATCTGCAGCATCATGAGCTTTTTAAAAAACAAATAAAAGCTGTGAGTTTTTTTTATGAAGAATAATCATAATACCAGTAGTAATATCATCTAACTTGATTTCCCCTAGCAAGTGGTAGCTAGCAGTGCTGGTGAACACAGAACAAAGGTGTTCTGTAGCAAAGGATAGGCCAGGAAGGTGTCAGTATGTGGATTCACTACACCTAAAGCCTTATTTACCCTGAGACAGATTATCCCAAGTGGAAATGTACTTATTTGTCAAAAACTAAACTTCCACCTACATTCACCAGACTGACAATAAAGTCTCCGATCAGAGATGCAGCTTCCAATTCTATGAATGCAGGACAATACACAAGAGATAAAACACAGGCATTTCATGTCACTGTGCATTTCTCATCCTTTTCCAAATGCTGGAGTCATCTCTCCTACCCTGCAATTTTTCCTGTTCTTTATGGCTTTATTTATTTTGCTAATATCTTGACACCTGACACTGTAGAACAGAACTTGTTGGCAGCTCCACTCAGTGCCAGCACCAACACTCAACTGTTGGTCTGCAAAAGTAATGCTGAGCAAAAGATCATTTTTACATGTGTCATTACCATCACACAGCTTCAAAACATATGTGATTAAAATTGTTCTGTCAAAATGAGAACTGCAGATTAGTATAATCACAGTTTTTTACTGAGAAGTATGGGGGGAGTTGTGAGGGAGGGACTGACAGATGGCTTTGATAACAAGGCACAGCTCACTGAGGTTGTGAAGGTGTGTGAACCAAGAACATCTTCAGAACCAGAGGCTGGCAGCATATGCCTTAAATTCCTCATGTCACTGAAGTGTATTCTCCCTTGAACATTAGACCATTTGTACAGTGATGCAGTAAAGTGATGCAATAACAAAGTAGGGAATTGTTTAATCTAGGGTAAAAAAAATTAGAGAAACACAATCTAGCAACCTTGGCCAGGGTCATCATGCTGGAAAACTGCTGTTTGTAGATAGGACATTTTCACTGGTGTCACTCTTACTGGTAATCCTTTCAAGTCAAGCCATAGCTGTAGCAAAAGGTCTATGTGCAAGAGCTTCAAACGAAGGCCTAACAATATAAATTATCAGTTCCTAGCTGTTTTATGTAGTTAACGTGTTCCCTCAGCTGACAGCTTAATTGCCACGTGCAATGAAAATGTATACATTTGTGGAAGGTGATTACCTGCTTATAGATTTACTTTGCTATTTAAACTTTAATTGCATTTTTTCCATTTTATACATGGTGTTTTTATAGCTTCAATGATCAAACAATCAATTTGCATTTATATAGCACCATATGAAAAGGAAGCATCACAAGCACTTCAGCCAACTAAGGAAACATTGAACTAAGCCAAGGCACTCGGGAGAGCAGGTAAGGTCAAACAAGTCCTCAGCAGCAAGACAAATTAATAAGTGTGTCTGCCCAGCTGCTTCTAAAAGGACAGAATGTTTCAGAGTAAGAGCATTAAGGCAGATTTAATCCCACAATCAAATAAGGAAATGAAATCAGTTCTTCCTCAGGTGATACTCCCAGGTCTCAAGGAAGCAGACTGCAGATGCTTCAGTGCATGCTCCAGACCTAATCATTCATCCCAATGAGCAAGGCTAACTTTCAGCAGAAAGCTGCTGAAAACACTGTGCTTAAGAGGGCTCTGTGCCAGGAGAGGCACGGCCAAAGCCACCCTGAGGCCCGAGCAGAGCCCGTACGTACCCAGCTGGTCAGCGATGCTGTCCTCGCTCCTCTGCCAGCTGGGCGTGGACTTGCCGCTGCCGCCCGTGTCCGACTGAGTGTTCTGCCTGTCAATGGAAGCGGGGGATCTGCGGCTAATTCCAAACCTGTTCTCCCCAAACACAAAGCAGATAAGCATTTTAAATGTGCATAAACCTCACACAAGTGGAAAAAGGGAAAAAAAGGATTTTTAAGAAGCCAGTGTCAAATAACAGGGCAAACCAACGCATAGCAAAATGCTTGAGGATTTATAATGCTTTGCCATTTCATTTCTGTGGTAGCTCCCCAGTCCCTTTTACCAGCCTTAATGCATACAATTACAATACACATTAATTTATTGACCATCCTTGGGCAAGAACAACTGGTTACAATGCTACAATTGGAAAAAAAACCAGATCAAAACATCAAGAAAGAAAATTATGAGTTTTTATTTACACAGATGTTTACATGAAAAGGTGACCAGACTGTTACATGGTAATAGAAAACTCAACACAGTGAGTAAAATGTATAAGTTTGGATAAAAACTACATAAGAGAATGAAGTGTGTTTATTGGGGGAAGATCAGATCCTTTCAACTACCTCAAAGCATTACCTCAACTAGTCAAAGAAAGCATCAGAAAGTTTGTTGGGACAATCCCATGTATCTCAGCCGCTTCCCTGGGTTCCGACAAGAGAGTGATGCAGACATATATGCCAACAACATGGATTTGTTTGGGACAATATTAACACTGCCAAATATTTTAAATAAGCCTCTATAAAGTTGACTGTTGAATATGGATTCCCAAACCCTGGGGTTATATAAATCCTGTAAATTCTTACGTTATTTGATCATAAAATTATTTGAGCGGATTAGTGCAAACTAAATATAGCTGTGAGAAAGTAGTGAGACATACACCTATTGCTGTAAAAGAAAGTATACAGAGCAAAATGAAAACTCTGACCAATGGACTTTGTAAATCCTATCAAAATAGGCAGATGGATTTCAGAAAGATCAATAAAGACACAGTAAACTCAAGGAGATCAAGGTAATGACAAGAGACACAAGAGACTGTCCATGTGCCATAGTGAGCCTACATACCTCATATGCCTAAAAGCCTGTAAGACTTGAAATCTACAGTTCTGTGTCACATATAAATCACTTAAAAGTCCGCAAGAATTATAGCTGGGTTCAGAAATAGCAGATCAATCATTAAGAATTCATCAAGAATAATGCATTTCTGAGATTTTTATTTTATTTTAATTTCCTTCAGATATGACCTGAAGGAAAAAGAAAATCCTTCAACTACATGCAAAGAATAGCACACAAAAGAATTACAATCCAATATAGAATCTTTATATCAATGAGTTTCTCTGTCTGTAATGTCTAATAAAATGAGAGAAAATAAAATAGCCCAGCTGTGCTGTCTACTCACGTCATGAGCTACAGACTGCTCCACACAACCTCCAACATAATACACCTTCCCAGCTCTCAGAACAAGCTCAATGTCATTATCCTACTTGAAGTTCACACACTTGATTAACTCAAATGAACCCACCACAGCAACATTATATGGCTCAGAAGAAGAAAATCCCACTCCCATGCTCAAAGACAGGCAGCTGGAACACGTTTGTAATGGGCAGCACATATTGAAATTTCAGCCTTCTAAAAATTCACCCAAATGTGATCATACCTCCCTTTTGTTCACTGCTCCCTGATACAGTCAGCATACATTTTGATGAATTTTAAAAAGGAAAACCTGTATATATCTGCCTTCTGAATATAAACACACTGCTCCCTGATACAGTCAGCATACATTTTGATGAATTTTAAAAAGTAAGGAAAACCTATATATATCTGCCTTCTGAATATAAACAATTTACATTGAAATTATGCAAAAAGTAACATTTTTCCTTTTCTATTCACACAGACTAATTAGGATTTCTCTTATCAAATACTTAAATTAAACATGATTTCAATGCCAATTCAAGATATGTATAAAAAGTCTAAATACAGCATTTCAAAGGTGATTGATTTCTTAAACACTGATCTGTGGTCTAACTTTTGAAGTTTGTAAACAAACTCTCACGGGAAGAATCTATATTCATGATAAAATAACTACAAGCTGTATCTAAAAGAAAAAGCTAAACCCCAAACAAATTTTGGTACAATGAAGTTGCACTGCATCAATATTCTGCTTTCTCTTGTGATGTCCTCTTACCTAACCTCCACTGTGTTAATATGCATGTAGGCTGTCTATGCATTATTAAATTTTACTTTCTACAATAACTTATTGTCAATGCAATAGCAAACACACAAACACAGTGTAAGTGTACAGAACACACATATACACATCAAGATCAATCTGGATATTCCTGAAGGCAGTGAAGTTTTTGCCTAAACCCAGTTTAGGATATGGATCAATAATCTAGAGGCAGCAATTACTGCTTGTATCTGATGGAGGCTGGACTCACCTATTCTTCTGGTCAGTTAAATTTCACAAACCTTCCAAATTGTCTCACTGTGTAATGGCCCTTACTCCAGCCCATCACTCTAACATCTTAAAAACTCAATGTTACGATTTCTCTCCCCTATTTTAATAACACATCCTGGGTAATGCTGACCAGCCCTACCTGGGATACCAAACATAGCTGCAGAGCTGCCCTGAACTTGCTCTTTCAGACCAATCTCAACAGAAGATGAACGTGGAACTGCATAGGCTTTTAGTAAAGGGACAGACATTAAATTGCTTCTTGAGGCAAGGAAAACATCCCTTCACAATCACATTTTTCATGCTCTCCATTCCGCCTTTACATGTTTACCATTTAGGCAGATGTTTGGGAAATCCTGAGTAAGTATGATTCATGTGTACAAGGACAGCATGAGAGGCAAACTGCTTTTCTTATAGGAATACAACAGAATAGTAAAATAATTTGACTTAAGAAATTGGGTTTTTTTCTAAAGAGCATCCAGTAAAGAACACACAAAGTTCACGTATTAATTGCTTCTTTCATTATTCCATTTAAACTGTCTTTCCTGGCACCGAATTAAAACTTCAACTCCAAAATGACAGTATAGTCAGGACTTCTAGGACACATCTCTTTGCTGAAATTTCAAAATGCTTGAAGAATGCTGTAGTGAACATATGCTTATAATTAACTTGAAAGATGCAGAAGGGTTGGGATTGGTGCTGGTGTGCTCTGAGGACAATTCAAAATAAACCTTCAAGCATGTCTGAAAATCCTTTCTTACTCAAGCAGTTATGGTTGTGATGGTCTAAGGACATATGGCAGCAATACCTTTTTTGTAGTGCAAATGACGTAGCTGGAAAAGAGCACACGATAATGGGAGCACGAGCTACTCATCAGAATTCAAGGTAACACAGAAATCCTTCTGGTGTGATGTGAATGAGACAAAGTCTACAGAGTAAGTGCCCTTTTCCAGCTGCAGAGGCCTGGATACACCTATCTCTAGTGTTTCCTCACAGCGAAGTTTAACAGGTTTAAGAGCAAATCTCCTAATGTCAGGAGGACTTGAGCACAAACTTAAACAATGACCAGAACAGGCCTGGTAGTGTCATGAATCAAAGCCTTCATGAAGGTGAGCAGCACAGAAGAGATTGACTCTTCATAAAACCTCAAACTGAGCTGCACGAAGGACAAGGGAGGACAAATCTTCAGTGCTGCGGAGCAGGAAGACTTTTTCAAACACACGCTCAGAAAAGTGTTCTCTGGGTTGACACAGAGCACCAAGATGCAAAAGACAGTGCCCTTGTACTAAGCAGTTCTGGACAATGACACTTAATCCTACTAATAATATATTTTTTAAAACAAAGGTATTTCTACTTTATAGAAGACCCAAACCAAAATGAATTACACGCAATGATCTGCAAAGTACTCAAGAATACATCAGAGGGAAGATTTGCAGTGTGAACTATCAGCAGTTTTGCCCCTTCTTCTCTATAGGAAGTCATTTGGAATGTAGTTGACAGCTCTTCTGCTGCCAATTTTTTTTTTCCTCTACTTGGAAATCTTTGATTTATTGGTCCTTTCCGTGCTCTCTGAAAATGATACAGATTTAATTTCTTCCTCTACAAGGTGCCCCGTACACTGACACTTCAGAGAGTTTGAAGATTTCTGGAAAGCTGGAAGCCTTAAGACAGAATGACTGTGAATATGTGAAAAAGAAGCTAGCTGTGGATTAATTAGCACTTTTGTGCCTACACATCTTAGCTGCACTCAATACTACTTTGCTTCAACTATTAACTGACTGCAAAGTCCCAAATCTATTACTTCTTTTCTTTTAGAATCTAAACCTGTGAAAGGAAGCAATTTGCCACATGAAACCAGCACCTTTAATGAAGATTTTTTCAATATATAAAAGTCCTTCTGTGTAGTAACCTGAACAGCTGTAGACTAGTATCAGAGAGTAGTTAGGCTGCAAGGTAAAAGTGGAAGCAAGCGATTTTCAAAACTGGCTTTTTCAAGAACCATGACAGTGTTATTTGAAAACAGCCATGGTTTCATCACGTATGTAAACAACAGCTGACAGGAGCCGGTGTAAGCACTCCTTGAGCACACATTACAACAAATTGAACACAGAACAAAAAATCTGCTGAAACAGAATATGTAAAAAGTCTGGTGCCTACCCTTCTGGCATAGATTTTTGTCTGTACGTGCCTCCAGTAGAGCCAGTGTCGCTCGAAGAGGACAAGTTGCTTGGAGAGTTACGGCACTGCTGCGACCTTGCTAAGGCGATGGAGGAGACGGTGACGTAGACATCGGAGCCAGGGGACAGCCTGTTCAGAGCAAAGGAAGCCTCACATCAGCAGGATCACACTGCAAGGCACACCCAACAACACCCTGCAAACTGCACGGCAATGGCATCGTGGAGACGCAGAAATCCTATCAGCTGAAGGGTCACATATTTCCCCCTTATTCATCTACTGGAAACCATGAAAATCAACTGCAAAACCCTAGATGCACGGGAAGAAATAAAGGCCAACGTGGGAAGAAAATTCTGGCACACACTAGGAAAACATTCTGGTTTCTAAAGTCTGTTGTTACAGATTGATTGTAAAGAATAACGAAACATGACATTCCTCATCACAATACCGACTAGAAGAAAATATTCCTAATTCTTGGAACAAACTCTTGCCTAGAACTTAGACTAAAAGCAGTGAGCTGCTCTTCCAAGAGCATCAAGCTTACCTCTATGCCACCAAACTTGTCCACATTAAAACACAAGGACTAAAAAAACGCAATGCAATCTATACATACCACCCTAAAAATTAACATTCTAACACAAAACTATCTCAACAGATCAAGAACTCTGTTTGAAAATGCAGTCCTGAGTCACATAAAGCCTTCACCTGTCAGAATAACCATACAGCAAATAAACAGTCTAGAACTGCAATACAAGCAGCTGAGTAGAATGGCTGGAAGCAGCATGCTTATACTGCCCAACTCATATCCTGTTCTGTAGGTCAAAGGCTTTTTTAGATAAGTGCTTTGTGCACGTTGTTTCCCAAACCCCAGCACAACTCACTGGTGTTAGCTGGTTCTTTGTTCTACTCAGTCGTGACTGAAGCTATTCAAAACTTTTACAGTGCTTTGAGTGAAGTTTGTATTATGTCATTGACAAATATCTAACTCCTACTGTGAACAAAAGCCTTTATTCATTTTATCTAGGAAAACAGTAATTTGCACAAGCTAAATAATTTAATATTTGAAAAACAGATAATGACTTCAGTCATATAGACTGAAATAATGACTTCAGTCTATATAGTCATATAGATAAATTGCCTCAGCACCCAGACTGGATCTTGGGCTTTAGAAGATCTTAGCCTGGCCATTTAATCTGTACCTCTAAAGGCAGGTTTTAAATTAGCTCTCACCACAAGACTGTAAAAACTTGAAAAGTTTAAAAAAAATCTTTTGGAAATTAAAAACAATTACTGAACTGATTAATGGTCTTTATGTAAGCATACATATTGAAACATTGTGTGTACATATATTTATATTTACATTTATATCAAATGTGCATTGTCCTCCTAAGTACTTTGCAAGAAAGTAGTAAACTAACAAAATCTTAAAATGGAAAGAGCAGTATGACTGGTTCAAACATTTTCACCATCTGCAATTTCATGAAGTGCATATAATTAATAGTAACTTTTTCTGAGACAAAAAAGGAATTATCTAAGGCCTGACTATGGTAAGTACTATAGCAATTCCAGTAATGCCTTTCTAGTCTACCGAACATATTTTAACTTATCCCGCATTACCAAGCAACTATTCTGAAATATTTGCTTGCAAAGAACATGGTTGGAGATTTGAAAACTTGGGGACCCATTAATCAAGCAGTTTATTTTCCCAGAAGCATCCCTCTAAAAAGGAGGAAAAATAGTCTGGCCACACAAAAATACACTTTCATTAGAACTCACTTACATACAAAGGCACACACATTTAAATTCAGTTACATTTGCAGAGCAATACACAATTTAAAATCATGACCTTTTTTCCCAATACTGAATTGGAATTGATGGCAAGGAAATCAATTACTTCTCAAATAATTGCTTTGAAATATTTTGTGTTGAAAAATGCTTACATTTTCATTTCAGCTTCAGCTATGCCATCCTATGCCTTACCAAAAAGTGACAGTACTATTCAGAAGGAACATCAAGATTTCAAAACTATGTCATAGAGTTCTAACTCATTTACAAAGAGGAAAGACCTTGAGGGCAAACAAAATTGTATTATAAACGTGGTCTGAACAAGAGAGATGAACAACCAGTCAGGTAGGACTTATTTAAAGCAGAAGTATATTTTTTTATTAGTACAGTTCAAAATTGCACTAAAACACACTAATACTATAAGACATTTCATTTTGTATGAAACATGTAAGAGAAAAGAATTTAAGAGCAAATTAGTTCAAATTGACTTTTTGAACTGCTTTGAAATCTTTTGATGAAAGGCACTTCCCAAGACAAAGGTGTATTGTGTTGTGTTAGCAGTATGCCCCTATAGCTAAAATAATCTGAGCCTGTCTTTTGTTTATAATTAAAAACCATACTAAAGCAAGCTCTTATCTATTTCAAAAGAGAGTTTTAAAAAGAAATGCCAAAATGGTTAAGTGCATGAGTCCCACAATTGAATTTAAAAATAGGCCAAGCGTCCATTACATTAAACAGATACAATTACATTGAAGTCAATTGAACTGGGATTATCCCATGCATGATTTACTTCTAACAGATCTAGTTCATCCTGAAAGAACTGGTTGAGTCTTGCCAAGTATGGGAAGAACGTCATCTTTTGTGAAAGCAGAGAGTGGAATGGGCATACATTTATTTTGTTTAATATGACAACACAGACATTGAAAGCATCCATCTTGCTCTTAATAAATTAATTTCCATGTCATTAGCTGTAATTTTCCCCATGCATTCAGTGTGCACAGGTATGTAGTACACACATCAGAAGAAAAATGTCCGTCTAGGTCACTTTGTGCCTACGGCCTAAGGCAGTCTAATTACAAGACCACACACAGGTGCATTTTCCTGTAAAACTGTACAGGCACAGGGCCTGTACTGTGCTACAACTTCTCCTGCAAGACTGCAGAGCTCAGAAGCACAGGAGGGTCAGGCTGGCAGAAGAGGGAAAATGGCCTTACACTCAGTGCTGACTTGGCAAACTGAATCCTTACTTTACACTTGCTGAAGCACTCTGATGTGACCACTACTGCATTTGTTAATGACAATTTTTTATTTGTTGTTGCTAATTTTAATTTTTCAAAGGCCTTATTTGATTCCAAGGCCCACTATATCTCTGAGCTGAAATATTCCTAAAGCAGCTGAAGTCAACTGAGGCTACAATTTGAATATATAAAATATTAACAATGCTGGGCACACTTCCAAATATGAGATAGCCAAAATAAGCAAATAATTAGGACATAATTTATCTCTCTACCTTTGTTCTTAATCAGAAGAGGGCCAAAGACATCTCTTCTCACACAAGAATTTTGAAAAGAAAGTTTAATTAATACCCATGAAGCATTCAGAAACGATAGCAATGGGTGCCACTGTAAAGCTTAGAGGGGAATTAGCAATGGCATCTTTACAACAGGATTTGAATGTCATCCAGTAAATAAGGGACAGAGTAATGAAGAGGAAAAAAAAAAATTAAATAGCTCTTCTTTAATGAGCTGCATCCACTGTGTGAACTGAATGAGGCAGATGTCCTCTAAATTACAAGAATTTCTTGTAACAATCAAAAGAAGCATCTGAATATACAGTTACACAAGAGTTCTGAAAAAACAGCACAGCACATCTTAATTCTGGCATGCTTACCTTCCATGTGTTTGAGTTTTACAATCCAAATAATAGTGCAAGCCACAACAATTCCCAGCAAACACCGTCTCAAATGCTCTCATGTTTAAAGGAAAACAATCAATTCCATTCAAAAAGGAAAAAAACCCAGCCATTTTGAGGAAGGAGATAGTGAATGAAACAGAAAAGGTAATTATGTTGTCGTGTTGTACCTTCTCAAGTTTTGGGTTTTTTTTCAAGTTGATCATCACCTTTCAGATAAAAACATATTGTAACAAGAAAAGACAGAGGCAGGCAGTGGGATATCAGATATATGGAAGAGTTTGTGTATGAAGACACACTGAAAAGCTCTGTGGCTCCAGGGATTATAGAGAAACATCCTCTCTCCTTCACTTAATCCAAACATGAATTACACTGGACCAAGCAAGCAGTGCTTACTCACTAACCCACAAGAGAAAAGAGCAAGTAGGAGGTCTAGAACTACCAAGAGACCAATTAGCAGGAACCTGGATGAAGAGCCAGCAGCCCCAGCAGTACAGGTGCACTCAGCTCCAGGCACGCTTACATGCACACAGCCAGGGGCCTGTCAGACCTGGTGAAGAATATTCCTTTACACTTGTAAGCATTTCTTATGCTTTTCCCTGGTTCCCATTGATGGCCCTTGTCAAACAAGAATGGTCAATCTTGACAAGACACAGCATGGCTCTTCTCAGATGTTTTTACATTGCAAGAGTTTGGCTGCACAGGTATGCATACCAACAAACCTCTGGTTTCTCCACTGCTACATCCAGCTCTAGGTCCTGGAGCTGGCGGCAAGCGTGTGGTATATAATCTCATGTTGGTACAGGTTTTAATTTGAAGAATGTTACAAGAACATTTAAATAACAAATCTTCAAACCCCATGAGGTAGGCATTGTGTGTACTACAATGCTGACTTGACAGGTAGCAAGATGAGCACAGACACCTGTTTGTTTATATTGGGAAAAATGTCACTGATCCAGGATACACTGCAGCAGATCAGGATTTTTAGGTAATATGGGAACAGTTTAAAATAGAATCTGCCTGCAGGAATTAACCTATTAACTACAACTGGCATAATTACTACCACTGACTACATGGGCATCATCCAAGTAAGTATGGAGTCTTAGGGCAAGACTGTGCTTCAAAGTCCTCAATATGACACAAAACCAATCAATGATATTGTTCTAATGCTTCCACACTGCGGAATTTTACTGCCACTGTGTGACTGCAGTTGTGCTGTAATTCATTTTTCCATTTGGTTTAAAATATTGACTGTGTTCAGAAATTTTCTAGTTAAAAGCCTTGAGTTTTCATCCAACAGTACTCAACTGCAGACTGAAGTGCTCAAGTCCAGACTGGGGTCTTCAACATGCTTTCACCACTGATTTCCATACCTTTTCAAATGTCTGTCAAATCAAATTTTAGTTAAAACTGGTTTCAGTTTAATTGACAAATTAAGAACAGATAATTATCTACCATTATCTCCTCTCCTTTCTTTCCACATTGTCTCTTAATAGAATATGGAATCCAAGTGTACATAAAATCTGAAAATTGTGAGAAGGGGGAAATAAATTTAAAAATCAAATGCTATAATTACATGTTCTCCGAAAACATTAGCTCTGGTTTATTTCACACATATGCGGTTTATTGTTTTTTCCTTAACATGTCCTCCTGATATTAATTCTGGGTAATAGGCTATATAGTATCCCACATGGTAATTAATACTGTGAAATAAGCTATGACTTGGGATTTATTGAATTTATATTATTAGATTTTTTTAGTCTTAATGTTGCAGTAACATGAGAGATTTATTTTAAGATTTAAAGTTCTGGGTTATTTTTCCTGTCTACAAATACCCACCCACATCAATAACGACTACATTCAAAGATCCAGATACTGTGAAGATCAGGGAAAATGAGCTGGTAGGTTGGATATATGAAGACAATCCAAAGAAGGCAAATTTAAGTATTCTTCTGGACGGGGCATTTGTCTGCCTTATCAGAATAAGGATTGTCAAGCAACATACTCTCCCACCTACAATAGCAGTGTCTATGGGGAGATGATGTTTGGATAATTATGAAGTGAAATCCTCCTGTTCTCAAGATTGCTAATGCAGATTTTTATGTATTTCTAACATACTTAAATGGACTAAAGGGAGCAAAGCACAGCAGAGCATAATCACTGCCGCCTGCACCAGAAACATGCACAGATTTCAGCACCTCCTCCTCAGTGTTTTTTAGGGTTAATATGAAAACTAGTGGTGAAAAACTAAATGAGACAGCAGTTAAGAGGGCTATGAGAAACCCACCTTTGTTGATTTTAAGACTTTGCACAATAAGATACATCTGAGCTTACTGAAAACCAAAGCTTTCTTTTATCGTGTAGAGAAAAGACAAATGAGTCTTGCAGTAAGCTTATTGTTGAGGTTTTCCCCTCCTGTATTTCTTTAAAATGAAAAAAAAATATTTCTTCACTTTAACTGGAAAGACATTAACCTTATGCAAATGATGATATATTTAAACTTGATTAATCCAAGACTAACAACTTTAGCAGACTGGAAAGATGACAGAAGACATTTTTCAAGCATACAGGAAAATTCCCAGTGAAATTATTTAAACTTTGATAATATACTTTCAAGGATCAAAAATCCAATAGAACCCTTTTTGAATAATAATAAAAAGAATACTTAAAAGAATGCCTAGAGGAGGAGGAAAAAAAAACCCAAACAATCAAAAAAACCCACCAGCTATGTGCCCTGAAAATGAAGGAAATGAAAAGTCAAAGTTTCACCTTTTGAAAACAAACACTAAGAAAATATAATTTTCAATTTGCAAACGTTTATCAGGACAAAACCCCCCTTCCAGAAGCCTCCAGAGACTGGATAAAACTTGAATGCCTTAGGTATGTGATGTTGCCTGCATAGAACTTTATGCACAAGGAACACAGAGTTGTTAATACCCCTTCTCCCAGGGCAGCCAAAGGCTCTCTCTTCAACACGAGCCAACTCCAGACTGCAGCCAAGCTCTCTGGTTAATACACCATGACAAGATGGAAGCATCTGGAAAAACCAGCAACTCCATGGAATCTGATAGTCTGTCACTGCCTTAAGCTTTTCCCAGCTACATAAGGAGATTGTTCAGCACTAGAGAGAGCAAAAAACGCCACCAGTTCAGCTGCTCTTCCTTCCAGTCCAGCATCAGCCTGTCTTTAGGTCTAAGAGGCAGATACACCCTGCAGCCATGCAATTTTTATGTTGGTCCAAACAGATCATTCAAGAATCAAGTCCAGCATTTCAGTGGCTTCTGCAACCTTTTCTAACAGACAATCCAGTCAGGTTGTCTGTGAAATTATTAGTGCCTTCAGTGTTGCACTTTTTTTTTTCCAACTCCCACAGATGGGAGCTTTTTAAGTATATATTTAAGAAACAGAAAGTAAGAATATTAAGTCCTTAGCAACCACTGTAATTTCCTAACAAGGTATCCAACACAGAAGTTTCAATTTCAACTTAGTAGTTTCCTGGTCTTGGCTGTATCATCTTTGAACATGTTTTTCCATTCCCAGTTCTTCAGGACATGAAAAAGATTTTAAGTTGTTTCATTAGAACTCTTACATTTTCTACAATATGCATCCTATTACCACTACTTTATAATTTGCACCCATAAAGATGATCAGAACGTATCTAAAACTTTTTTCCCTAGGAATTGTCCAAAATAAGAAATACAAGCTATTAACTTGCTTCCCCCTTCACAGATCTCATTGCAAATACAGAGACAGATTTGTATAGATAATCATTCCAATGACAGTTCATCTGAATGCTATCAAATACATATTTTTCCATGAAAGAATAAAAATACTGTCACATGATGGACCTGATACCTTTATAATAACAATCGCTTTCTTGTTTAAAGAACTTGAAACAACAAAAAACCCCAAACCACACTGGAGAAATCCAAAATTAGAACAATTTCTCCTCTAGCCTAAAACGTATGAACACTGAACACTCCCTAATCAGATGAATTTCCTTGCTATACTAGTCAAAATTCTCTTGCTAAAAACCCTGTCAGATACTATTTTTGCTTTGGGTGCTTTAGGCAATTCTACCAAGCCTATGAACAAGATAAATTTCTGATTTACTTTTTCAAAATGCAAAAGTTCATGAACACTTAGCTCTAAAACTCTGACTGTAACTTATTTAAAACTTAAATAACAATACATCAATTTCAGAATACCATCCAACACAGGGAAACATCCCAGCATACTTCACTTTGTGGTTAATTGTGCCAGGAAAGGTATTTCCTTTTGATTATTGTTCCACTCATAGTCATGCTGTCTTTTGACTAATTAAAACCAAGATTAAAAGCAGTCTTCAGATGCTTAGATAAAACTCCTGTGAATTTTCCCAGGCAGACTCAGAGCAACAATGAAAAACCATTTGTGCAGAAGACGCGTACCTGCGGCTCTCCAACGGGCGCCCGTCGCTAGAGATGCTTCGGGGAATGTTGGCTCGTTCTGGGGGTGGCATTTTTCCTTCTCCTTTTCCAGAGCTAATCCTAGATGGTACTGGGCTTTGGATTTGAGATGGCACCTGAGCCACATGAGGTCCCTGTCCTTTGCTTGCATTTCGCTGCCATTTGTTGTTATTTCTGAAGGGAAATTTGAATTCATATGACATTCCTTCATTCACCTTGTACTCCATCACCGGCATACGGTAGTTTTCTGAAGAACTCCTGGAAATGAAGGAATTAACATGCAGCTATAAAAAATAAAAACGTGTCCTGGTCACAAGAAGAGAAATCTGAAGACAGAAGCTGAATCAATTCTATGAAAGTATGAGATTTTCTTTTTAAGAAAAGTTTATTTAACAAATTTTAGAAGGATCACACAAGAAAAAGGACTAGTGAGAGTCTGTCTCCTGATCCTGGTGAATGATGCACAACAGACTACCATGGACTGTACCTTGTTGGCCTTTCCCCTGATTCTCACACAGTAACAACCTTATTGTCACCATCACTGAGCCCTAACCCAATGGCTGTCCTTGTCTATCCTTCCAGAATAGTTTACAGCCATCCATTCCAGTTGGTCAAGTTGATACTCTCCATCGGCTACTGGGCTAGAAAAGCTAAAAAGATATGTGAGAAGGGTAGACAAATAAGACCTGAAATGTTTGCTCTTTTTGAGACACACCTTTCTGATGCACAGACATTAAAAGACAAGAGTCACATGAAATAAGGCACCATACATAACTTCCAAACCTTTGGCTTTGGAGTACCCCAGTTGATAAATTTGCACATTATGAAAAGACCTGCTGGAAACTGTAGATGTCAAACCCCAAAGATGCCCATTGCTTCCTGAGGAACAGCACAGCATAAAAATCTGACTAGAACAGGACATAAGCTAATGCAGCCTACATAAGACATAGGGCAAACTTCTGCATGTATTTCAAATGAGGCACTTGGAAAAAAGATGTGATCTTCCACTTCAGTAAGGATAATTTTGCATTTCTCTTGACAAATGTATATATATCTGAGTGTATACTAAGTATGTTTTATCATTATTATTTTATCTACATACATCACTCTCTAATGTAAAGAAAAATAAAAAAATCAGTGCAAAATTTTGAACCCACAGCTCTTCCTCTAAGCAATTAGACCATTAGGGGTGAGAAATATTAGTATATCTTCCCTGCAATAAACAAAAAACAAGACAGAACTTGTTATCTGGCCATGCTGACATAAGCAAGTTGTATGGTCCAGTAGGAACAGACAAAGTGAAACAGTCAGTGCAGAGGTCTTGCTGCCTACAATATGCTCATTTTTTAGTTTTATGCTGCTCTATCCTCTTGTCTTAATGTATAAAATTATAACTTGGAAAGCATGAGATGTGCTTCCAAAGCACATGCAGGTCAGCTTCATCTGAAAGACTCCCAGGCCACTCTGACGTGATCCACTGCATGCTAGACAGGGATGAGCAGGAAATAAGGCCACAATTGAACTACAATATTGATAATTGATATCCTTTGTTTTTTCTTTTCTCTTCATATTTTATGTCCCTGGTATTCTTTCCCAAGTGCACATGTGCTTAGCTTGGTTTTCTCTTTTTCTCCCTGCAGCATACTTACAGTTTAACAAGCAAGAATGCACAATTTCCTCTTAAGGCTGTGTCCTTAGATTCAAAGTCAGCAATCAGCCCACTAAATGAGTTCAGTTGATTATGAACTTATGAAATTATGATTATTAGGCAATGTTTTAATAACTATGGTCTAGTAGAGACTTAACCATAACAAGGCCTGCCTCTGCTCAGGGCATGAGAATGTGGAGTATTTGGATGGGATATATTTTTGCATCTCCTACTGACCTTGTACACATGCCTGTTGCCAAGTCAGCTTATCTAACTGCACCCCAACTTCATGCCAAACAATTTATTAGGATAGGGACTGCTTCTCATATGAATGTAGTATTCCAACCAGAACACATCTTCATTTTAGTTATGGTCTGCAGAATTTACTGTAGCAGAAATACTCAATGACCTCCAGAGGACATAATGAAAGGACTCCAGTTGCAGAAAACTGATTGCCAAAAGAGAAACTGCTTTGTGCAAATACTTAACTGAAGTCTCTAGTAATACATGTAGGACAGCTACAAATTCAAGACACAGTTCTTGAACTTTTATGATTTTGGATAGAATAAATGGGGGGATCAAGAGCTGCTTTATGGAATTTTATAGCTAGCAATAACCCACCATGAACATTTGCTCACTAGACAGCAACAACAAAACTTGGAGTATCTCACAAAGTGCAGTCATTTCTCTTTCTGCTATGGGTTTAGATGCACTAAAAGTAAGCCTGTTTTTGGCTGTACTTAATTTAGTTCAGAAATAATAGGATCTGTGCTTTCCACACTGATTTTTCTGCTCTAATCCTTTCATGATGATTGCAGCTGAACTTTCCATTTGCTCGGGCTGCTAAATACTGCACAAAAGCTTTCCAAATATCTCATGAGTGACCTTATGCCACTCATCATTTTAATCCCTGACATGTATTCAATTTTCCACTGACAGCTAAAAGACAAAAAAATCCCTTTCTCTCTGCTTCTCTTTTGCTAGCATTTACAAAATGAGTTCATGTTGCTTCCAGTGAAAACAAACATGGATTTTTCTTTTATACAAGTACCAGGTCTTTTCTCAGACACAATTTCATATAAATATAATAAATATGTGTTAAAGTTCAGCTCCAGTATTAAGTACACAAAGATTTAGCAATTACACCTACAAAGGTATAGACTGATTAAAAAAGAGCAGTGCAAAAATGCTGTCTCGGTCTCTCACTCCAAGGAGTCCTCTGAACTTTGGTAACTGTACTTGCTTCTTGGAAAACCTATCCTAAGCCTTCAGCTAGCCTGGGGGCAAATTTATTCTATTAAACACCATTCCATTTTAATCATATAGCAGCATTTCTAGGATACAAATACATGATGTCAAGAATATGCAATTAAGATTAGTGATATGGCTGAAGGCTACAGACAACACTGAGAATTCATAAAAATTATAAAAGCTTTAGTGTGAATTCAGGAAAAATGTCCAGTTTAAGAAAAATGCACACATTACTGCTTGTTTATGATGAAGCAACAGTTTTAAACTATAAAAACAGCAATATAATTGACATGAGCTTCAGGCTTAATAGAGATGGGAAGTGAGAGAGATGCAACAAGATCTATGGAGTCAAGAAGAATTTGCAGCAATTTCTCTGGCCAGATCCATACCTTTGAAAAACCCTCGTCATTTACAGCCTTACTGTGAAAATAGAAGCATGTAAGTCTGTTCCTAGCTCTCAAGAGTTATATCCACAGGCATTACAAATTACCAGCAAATGGGAAAGCAGGCAGGAATGTGTGCAATGAATTCTGATGCACGCTCAACACACAATGATGACTAAAAAGTTGTAAATGAACGTTCAATTCCATGGTTCCATGAACTTCTTCACACGTTATCACATTTTAGTATTCAATGAATATTGGGGGGCATGGAGACTGAATATGGGCAGTTTTTCCTGTTCCCTTCTTCCAACCTTAAAATACTGGATGCTGTATTATAATTATACCACATTTTTTGGAGACTAACACTCTGTGGCAGTTCTTCCCCCAAAACAAGATACAATTTCAGAACAAACACAGCGCCTGCAAAATACCTGCGTGGTGTGCAGTCCTCGTAGGGAGGGACAATGACGACCTTGACCGTCACCGATGTCCTGAGCAGATCGATCATTTGCTCGTGGCTCAGGGTGGCCACGGCCACCTTGCAGATCTCCACCAGGCGGCTGCCCTGGCGCAGCCCCGCCTGCCACGCGTAGCCGTAGGGCTCCACATCTGCCACGATGCCCTCGTAGTTCACGTGGAAACCCAGCTGGCCCAGGCCATTCCTGCGCAGAGTCATCTCCACGGTTTCACAGCCCTTGGTCACAAGCTGGGAATTGAAATGTAGACGGAATTTAATGCTTTGAGACACCTCAGGGGCTATAACAGAGGTTTAGGGGCTCAAGTTTTGAAGAACCAACTCCCAAGGATCATGGTGGGACCTTATCAAGGGATATATATTGCAGTCCTAGGTACATAATCAGCTGAACGGAGTCTTGTTGCTCAAACAAAGATTTTCAGTAGAATCTAGTTAGTCAAGCTCTGCCTTGGAATTTTTACTGCAACCACAGGAATTTTTGAAGATACATGGCAGCACACAACAGAAAAACACATGGAGTTACACAAGCATCTCTGCCTTTTACACTTTAGTAACCAAAAAAAGCATTCTCCATTTCTGGCTGCTTCAGAAAATGGCAAAATTACTTCTCGGTCAGAAAGTGGTAGCATGCAGCTACTAAGCACAGCAAACTGGGGACTGTGCCAACTCTTCCACGTACCATGAGCATCAATGTCATCGAGAGCAAGCTAAAAGGGCCTGGATTTGCTTTTTTCCTGGTTGTTATACAACCACAGTTGTGAAATTACAGGAAAGAGAGTGAAATGTAGCACATTCTTTCGTAAGTTAATTGGATATAAAATGAGCATGGACAGATGTTTTATAGGGAGACACCATGATTCACTGCATTTTTAGTTTATCACATGCGTTCAGAGTATATCTGAAGGTTGCAGTGAGGATTGGGACTGCACCCTGCTGGCAACATAATAAGTTAGTCTCAAAGATATTGCAGATTCATTTGAAACAAGATACAGCAAGTCTGTAAAACGGAGAAAGGGAAGGAAAACAAGGAAAAGAAATAATGTGACACTTCTGTACTTGTGGTGTGGGAGTAACTTATGCATCTGAAGGACCTGGTCTTTTTAATATATTAATATATTTTTCACACACACAGAGAGCCAGCTGAGACTAGTTGATATCAGATAAAAGTGAAAGCAATATTCAGTTTTGAGAAACAGAAGCAGGGTAGTCCTTATAAACTTCACAATAAAAAATTTAAATAGTTTTAGGAATCTCAGGTGTTATTTAAATTGAAGCTTTACTTGGTCAAGGGGTGAGATAAGAAAGCAAAGAAGGGGAACCAAACAAGAGAACACATTCTAACCTCCAGCCTTTTGACGATCTCTTTGATGTCATCAATGTTGCTGATGAAGCTCTCCAAAGAAACACATTCACCTCTCTCATAGAATATTTTGATATTTGTGTCTGTTGAAGTCCACCCTATCACATCTCGACAGGAGCAATTGAACACCACGCTTTTTGTGTCCTGTTCAATGAGGACTACAAACTCATTAGAGATGCCTAGGAGACAGTCTATTTCCATACCCTTGCTGTAGTCTTTTGCATGGACACTCCAGACAATAGCACCAGAACTATAGATCTCTGCTCCTGGATAAGGTTTGGACTTTTCCTTCTTTTTTGAAGCAAGTGAGATGAAGGGGAACTTGCCGGAAGGGTCAATGGGTGTGTTGGTGACGTTCTTCTCTGCCAAGTCTTTCAAGTACTCCTGCCGGGTCCTGGTGGCCATCGCACGGAACTTTTCTGATTTGTGAGCAGCATTCTCTGCATTAATGACTTTGGCCAGTAGGAAGTCCCTGAACACGTTTGATTTAGGAAACGTCACACCTTTTGGAATAGGTGGGCCAAAGGATGGTACATCTCTGGATCTTGTCACAGCAACACTATATGAAATAAAAGAATAAGAAACACAGTGTTTCACTCTAGGCAAATTCAGCAGTTTTTCCTTACAGACAATACATTCCCTCAAATTTTATTTTATTTTCTCAGCAATATGCCTAAATTTACATATTAATATTGCCAGTGTGGAGGTTATGCCCCCTTTATTATATAAACAGAAAGCCACTTTTTGCATATAAGCAGTTTTGAGTCATTCCCAATCCCACAGCTTAAAAAGAGCTTAAAGTACAAAACTGTAGGGGGGCTTTTTTGATAAGCAATCACTCATGTATGGCAGTTCTGAATTTTGTTTGGTTTTGGTATAAAAGGAAAATTTCTAACTCAGACTATGAGAAAGGCTAGCCTAGACTGTAGCTACTTAATGCTGAAAGGCTCATCTGAAAGCAGTGCCAAGTGTGTGATCAACACTAGAAGTATAGATTAAATGAACACATTAAAAAGATAAAGGCAATGAAGTCATCTCACAAAGCCAGTTCCACTGAGAAAATCATCTGGTGACTGAATGCATATATACATCACATCACATTACTGTTTTACATTTCTGGACTGAAAACTTCACTAGCTGATACGGCATGCCAGTGATAGAAGACAACTCTGAAAATACCAGAAATAAGAAACTTCTGAGAAGTTCAGAGATACCCTGTAGAAACAGATATATTCTTTTTCAACCCTTCCTTTTAGTTCCTGCACCAAGTGATGGTCTGACAATAAGATTGCCTTAGGCAACAGGGACCAGCTTAGCCATTCTTAACTGTCATTTCCCATTTGATATAAATCAGATGAGAGCTGTTTGAAAACTTTGAAGATCTGACATTCCAATCCAGTATCATTCACTTGGCAAACTATCCAAAGAGACTGAAACTCTACTTCGATAGTGACAAGAAATGTTCCAGCAGTTCAAACAGGACTGACCACATGTCTGTAACTAGATCTGGAAAAGGATTAACTAACTTTGGTCAGGATACCATGGTAATGGAAATAAAGAAGAAAAGGATAAAACTTGACCACATTAGGAAAGTATGTGGTGTTTCACTTAGACTGGCTAGTATTATTGTCACATTTTTCTTTTATCTGAATTCTTAAATATAATCAGAGAAATTCCCCCTCAAAAATCGGTAACTAAGATTTCAGAGTAAATCTTTTGAGGGATCATATAGGAACACCAAAAATAAAAATTTAGTGACCCAATATACAAGCGTATCCCCTTCTGGTTATGAGTGGTAGGGTGTTTTGTTTGCTTGCTTTGCTTTTGCTGTTCTGAATTGCTTGGAGTGGTTTTTTTCCTTTGGTTTTTTGTTTGTTTCTTAATAATTATATTTTCTGGCAACTGATATTGAAAGATGTCATTAGTGTCGTATTTCCTCCCAAGGTATATCAGTATATCTCAAAGTATGCAACAGGGGGTGCTCAAGAAGCAACTGACTCATCTCTAGTGGTCCTGAAGTGTATGTTATTAAGAAATGGAAGCCTAAGCACTAAACACAATTACTGGATGCAATGAAAACCTACCAGAAACTACCAGTAAGATTTTGTTTGGTTCAGTTTTCAGTGTCATGAATCACAGGGATAAGAATTCAATCTTTAACACATGCTAGAAAAGTTTTTAAAAGTGAGCAATGCTCAGAGATGCCAGACTTTTGAAATATTGTTTATCTTAGTTGGGAGAGAGAATCACTGGCCAAGACAGTGCTTTACTTTATTCCTTTTATGTACTTTTAAAATATAAATTCCAGTACAATTTTATGCTATATGGTTTCCTGTTTTGTCTAGAATTATGAATCCATGAAACTGTTCCAAATAATTCAGTGAAAAAGAGGTCAAACATACTTTGAAAAGTCTCCTAGAAAAACTTTTCATAATAGAATTCTACAAATTTAAATCAAGTGTTTGCACTGAGAGGACAGGAAAAAATAGTATTTCAATCTTAAAGACAGTACAGAAAACATACAATGTTCTGGTGGTCTTGTGTATCAAAATGAACACTGACATTCTCCCAACTATTGTTCACACTGTTTCCTCTTCCCTTAAACTTTAAGCCTGTACCATCACTAAAGCCAAAATTACCATTAAGCAACCAATGAGGTTCCAGCCCTTATAGTTGTAAACACTTGAAAAATGAGGTGATTCAGGAGTCTGAAGGTCAAAAATAGAATCCTGAGATACTTGAATTTATTACAGTTTAGCAAGTATCAATTTTTCCCATGCCTTTGAAAAGGAAGAAAATATATGCAGTCATATTACTTAAAGTAACAGACAAAAGCAGATCTATGTTGTAATATGCAATTCAAGTGAAAGATGCATCTGCAGCCCTTGTGGATGCATTTCCTACATTCCCTTTGCTTCAAAATCACTTTCTGTACTGGGTAAGAGCTGAAACATATGTCTGAGAGTTTAAGAACAAGCTGTGTTCACATAAATTATGCAACAGTTGAATTTTTCAATAAGCAGCCTGAAAAAGAGTATCCACATGAACATTCTTAGTCCAGGAGAGTTAATACATATACAAAGTTCAGCATCAGTTTTAGAAATGCTCTGTGAACTTTACCAAAAACTTCTGAGGAGAGAAAAGCCTTTAAGCCATCTATATGTACTCAAAAAATAAAGAATACACCAACTCACACACAGCAGTCTTAGATTTTCCTCTAAATAAGCACTTGCCTTAATAAAATACTTAAATGAATATTTGTACTTCAGCAAAAACAAGTTAATTCTAAGGCTACCTCATTTCAAGATGCATTCTCTAAAGCCATTGGTCTGACATTTCATATTTGAAATGGAAATGCTTTATAGAGGTTTCCTGAGATGAATCAACATTTAAAAATGAAAATATTCTAAGAGTTCAGTATATAACAAAGGTAAGAACTTTCACTGATAGTAAAAAAGCATAACTCAGAAACATTTCTATATGCTTGCAATTTAGTAAAAAAAAATTATACTAATAAGAATATCATCTTGCAATTCTTTATTACATGTTACTATCAATTTCCATTTTCTATTTTAATCATATTGACTTTAAGGTCACTTTAAGACTTTATTTTTTGCTGCATAATTCTCTGTCATTTCTTTGTGGAACTGAAATGAGGTAAGGAATGAAGATATTTCAGAGAGCTTAGCTTCTTCCTGAAAGGCTAAGTCACTTTTTCACTGTCTTCACTTTAAAAATGGAGCATAAAATCAGATGACCAAGTTATCTAAGCAAAAATTGGAAGTGTTTTCTTTTCTTTGTTCTATCAATGCAAAAATATTCTTCTAGCATACTTGTAATGAAGAGAATAGAAAGGAAGTGAGAAGGCAATTCTAAAATAATTTCCAAGTGCTTAATATGCATGTGCATGTGCACATGTGTGTGTACTCACACCTGACAACAGCAGCTTCCTCACTGGGCATGTTTCACCTACATATTCGTGTGTCTTTACTCTTTAAAAGAGTTCTAAATTCACATGACTCAAAACCTCCTTGACCCTCATCTTTCATTACATTTCCCTACTGAGAATTTAGGAGAAGAATGAAGCTGGCTCTGCACTCCAGCTCCACGTGCTCAGTGGCTGCAGCAGTGGCTGTAACAAACCTGTAACAAACGCTGTCCGTGCAGGGACCGTGCACCCTCACAATGACAAAGACGTGCTGGAAGTGGGAGCGGATGTTCTTTGGGCTGAATGGTTGTGCTCCAGGCTCCTGGAAAACTATTGTCACAATATCATTTCCAATATGTCGTTTTCTCAGAAGCTTTAACGAGGGAAAAAGAAAAAAAAAAGGAAAAAAGGTTAAAACAGACTTTTCACAAATTTCCAATCATTTATTTCTCATTATTATAAACTACTAGTGCTCATTTTCTTTCTCCAACTGATACTTCAAGCTGAAAACTGAAACAACTGAGGGTTATATAACAAGTACCAGAATTAATTGTTCACCTATAAATTTCAGACATGGTTGTATTCATAACAATTTCATTTCTATATGTAGCATAGAGGGTAAACTTATAAGGGAAAACTTTAAGCTAAACAAAGGGGGAAAACAAATCCTGTGCATATCAAGAGTAATCAGTGATACATGGAAGCAGGAAAACATCCCCCATTTCACACATTTTTCCAAGCCAGTGGTAGGTCCTATTTAAAGCTGAAAACAAGTTGTCATTGTCCTTAAGACATGCTATAAATAATTTCCTGATAGGCTTCTTTCAGTAAATAAAGCAGTTCTGCCCAAACAGTATAACAGAGTTAAAAAAAAAAAAAAAAAGAAAAAAAAAAGAAAGAAGAAAGGATCCTGACTAAGGATTTTGGCTCATGTACTCTTGTGTAGTGTGCTGGACCACCCACTCATTATCTCTCTGCATATTACAGTCTGCTGAACGCAAACCTTAAAGGACAACTGACTTAGCTGTAAAAGGTTTAAAATCATCATGTACCCTGTGGTCCTTCTGATATTATTGCATACTATTCACATCAAAGTAATGCACAATTAAATAGAAAACAGTCCAGTGGAGAAAAAACTATGATGTACCTACAATCATCTACTTAGCTCATCTCCCTGACACAGAGACTGCCACCTTCACTTCTGATTCTTTAACTGGTTTTATGCTAGTAATGAATAAAAGTTGCTATAAATACTCAATAGTTCATCTACTTCTGAGCCTATCTTACCTGTTGCTTGTTGTTAGGAGTATATGGCAACATAGTAGAAACGTGGAACATGATTTCGTAGTCCTTGTATGTTGTGTACAGAGAATGAGTACCTGTTGAATCAGCTGCAGATAAAAAAGACAAAATAAAAGTATTATTTTTAAAAAAATCAAAACCAAAGTTTCATTATTATTAAAAAAAACCACCAGCCAAGACAAAAATTTTTATTCAATCCTAGCTGAAATACCAGCAAGTAACAACTTACTCAGAGTTTATTCACCTATCAAAGCAAGTGTCACAAAGTCAGCCTGTGCACTTTTGCATACTTTTCCCAGACAAAAACTTGTTAGGAATAGGGAATTGATACGAGAAGACCCTGAAGAAAGCCTATGTAACATGAAGAGTGAGAACAAAGTCTGAGATAACTTTCAATTATCAAATATCCACCCCATTTCTCAGAATGAAACTGAACTGTAAGGAATATGAAAGAGACTTCAGCAAGGAAGACAGACATACTGAATGAATACTGTGATCAAACACATAATAAACAGCAAATGACCTATAACCCACAATAACAACAGGATATTTGTGCTTCTCCTAAGCACAAATATCAGGACTTGAAATTAACTGTAATGAAATCAGGTAGCACTGTCACTGGAGCAGCTGCTTTATGGACAGGAACAGTCAAAACCCCAAGTAGGATGCCACCATGCTGATAATTGATGATGAAAAAAGCCCACAAAAATCACATTATGATGCTGGTATATTAATCTAAGGTAACCTCACCTGTTTTGAGTTCTGGCCACCCTATTTTAAAGGTTACAGAAGAAAGATAAGGGATCCAGAAACAGGCCACAGAAATAATTAAATGTGGATGGAGAGACCTTCATGTGGAGAGAAAAATGATAAAAACTAGGACTATGAAGTTTAGAAAGAAAAGAAGAGGGGGATATTACTCAGTTTACAAAGTGTTGGTTGAAAACAACACTTGATTACCGACAAATTGTGAACTTGTTTTCACTTTCTTTCACTCTATAAAGTGACCTGGAAAAATATGCCATTCATTTAAGCAGTAACACATTTAAAGCTAAAATAGTGAGTATATGCTATTAAATACAACTTATGTCCACAGAGCAAAAAGCCTGCTTTCAAACACCACTTGAAAATAAATCATTCTATGTATGGAACACAGCATTCTGGCTATTTGAAGTTATATAAACATGCTACCAAATTATATAATCCCAGCTATTTATAACAATGTATTTTAAAAAGCTGTTAAAAAACTGTATCTTGGCATTTTCATTAGCAGAGAGATCATGTTGCTAAGAAGATAACAGATGTGAGATTTGTGATGCATTTACAGTAACAAATATACAGTTTATTTATCCAGATTTTGAGTATAACCTTTGAGAAGTTTGTTCCCTATCAGATTCAAAATAATAAAATAGGGGTAGCTTTACTATAAATGAAACACAAAATGATCTTTAAAATTAAATGGAAAGTTTTCTATATTATATCCACACAGAGATTTTGCACTTCTAAATCACCTATCTATAATAAAAAGGGCATTAGAAAGAAAAGATTGCTACAGTCCAAATATTATTTTAATAATTTAATATTAAATGTGCTGATCATTTTCCTTCAAATGCTAATTACAACAGCAGGACAGCTGAAAGGGGATCATTTCACCTTGCACTGTGCTCACAGCAGCCTCTGTCCTCTGCCTGATCACTGCAGTGCACACCCAAGGAGACACATACACCCAAAAGTCACCTAAACATCAATGCAACTTCATGACAGCTTTATCTGCTGAACAGTAAATACACTGATTTGTAATCCATCTTTTGGAAACAGAGCATACAGAAATATGACAAATACTTGGAAAAGGGGAGGGAGGATTAGGTGCAAAAAGATAGGGAAGTGAGACTGGGGAAGGCAGGCCCAGAAAGGGGGGAAGGGGCTCAAAAGCTATTGGGAGAATAGAATAAAGCAATTCTAACCAAAAATATTCTAGAACACCTACATATGTAAGCCAAACTTCCAAAATTCCTGGCAGGATTTAATTTTAGGCAGAAAAATGTTTTCTGAGAACAGCACTGATTCTGCAAACTAAATAATCAGGCTACAATCCAAATGACACATTTAATAATCCCAACTATTTCCAAGCACTTTACAGTTTAAATCTCTCCTATTCAAATCCAGCTACCAACAGAAGTCCATATGCACTACGACTGTGCATTTTTCTCACCATTCAGCTTTTGTGAAGTCCAGAATACTTTTCCTGAAGTGCACCACCATAACTGCAGGTGTTTGTTTTAAACCAAATCACAATTTGCAATAAAATCCAAGACTGTGTACTGGAATAACATCCATCATTTCAAGGTTAAAACTGCAAGCCAACACTGCAATCTACTTCTATTTAACAGAGGCCTGAGGGATCTTTAAATTCATTAGCACCTTGTTACACTGAAGACATCCCCTCTGGCCACCAGTTTATGGCACAGTACTCATGATGCTTTCCCAGTCTTGCTCCATTACTGGATCTTGGCACTTAGCTGAGTAGCTAAGAACAAATATGTTCAGAGCTTAATGTTGCTCCCCCTACCTTTGCTTTGTCAGCAGCTGTCAACACTGCTCTTCTGTTATACACAAGGATTACACTAAGGATTCATGACCAACTTCTGTAATACCCAAATTGTTTTCAGACAGAAATGAGGAGGACAGAATCTTTTATTTTGTACCATACAAAAGTATATGTATAACACAAATGCAGATGGACTTCCTCCCATCCATATTTCTTAATATTTTAATATTTGTTGGTCTCCCAACAGAAGGCTCAGACCCAAGAGTAAGTCTATCATTATTTCCACAAGGTTGGAAAGCTGTTATATAGTGTAAGTTAAGAAGGTAATCTATCTGTATTATTTCACTACAAATGTTGAGGTTTCTTGACAACCCCTAAATGAAATGTCAATTCAAAGTCCATTCATTCCCTAGATTTTATTATCTACTTATGGTTTTATATTCTTTGGATGTCTCAATCAGAAAATCATGCAGTATATAAACATTTAGTACAGAAACCTACCAATATTAACTTGATTTGTAATCTTATCAAAATGATAAATCATAAAATTCCCAGCTCATATTAATCAACTTCCTTTACTTCCCTCATCAACCACACCACCACTCTGTTGGGCACACAATCCTTGTTACCAGGCCCAGCATTATCAACCTGATCCCACTTACCAATTTAAAATATTGAAAAGTAAGACTAAGTGAGGGGGAGGGAAATAAAGCATACATTACAACTGGAAAATGAAAATTGACTGAAGTTATAATTTGAAAGATCACTGTGATGTTTATTACTTTAAAGTGATGCCCATAAGCTTCCTAGTCACTGTGGGGTAGGTGACATTTTCAAGCTCTATTTCCTATCCAAAGTCTGCAGGCTGCCAGGAGATAGACTGTTTCCCCTCTGGTAATGCTAGAAATAAACAAACAAAACTTGAAAAGTAGCATCGCTTTTTCACAGTGGTACTGGCAGAGATCCAAAACTAAAGCCCTTGAAGGATGCAATACACTTAAACAGGCTTTCAGTTAATAGTATGCATGAGATTCCTCCTTTTAAGGAATTGGCTCTATTATGGACACTTACTAATTAGGACCCTAACTCTAAAAATTTCTAAGAATAATTGTTTTGAAACTGCCTTTTGCTAGAGCAACTTTACTTTTCCAAATTTGCATATATTAAAAATATTGTGAATATTTCCAGAGTACATCTACAAATAGCTGATTTCCATGCAGAGAAAAATCTTTCTACATCTTACATCATGCAACTGCTTTCCACAGCTTGCAAAGTATTGTCAAAGGTACAGAAACTAGCCAAGCAGTCTACGTAGATCTGACCTTTCTGACAAGTCAATGAACAGACACTTGTTTTTAAGCACATCTTTGCAATCAATTGTGCTGCCACTGAACACAATCCTGGGGCAGGAAAACTTCCTGAGTAGTGAGACTGCAAGAACTATTTGAAGACAGGGCTCTCTAGCAACAAAAGAGCACAGAGCTGGAAGATGGAGAAGCTCAGTTCCTAGCTGTAGACCTAGCTGTTTCAGCAAAACCTACAAACCTAAGTCACAGTAAAAAAACACAACCCCCTCCTTTGCAGGTCTCTGTGTTAAGGCCAACACAAAAGGACCAACTGATTACTTAGGGTAGCTACTGAAAATGTATTGCCTGGCTGTATTCTGCTCTACATATATTCCCCACACCCGAGATGCAGCTCTTGTGACCATCTCTGGTCTTGTCTTTAGCATTTCCCCTACCACTAAGTGGCTTTTCCCTCCATTTCCTGTGTAGAATATGCTGTAAGTGCTTCCAAATGCAGCTGTCCAAAGAGCTGAGTGCTGTGCCCCCAAAGCACCTTCTCTGTCAGCATTACCATCTGTGCTTTGCACACTGGCAAAGGAGAAAATACCACCATCAAGATCTAATTAGAAACGTTTGCTGCTGCTGTTCACATTTGCTGCTGTCCAGACCTACTCATTAAGAACTCATGCATGCTCACACATAGTCATGTTTTCTCAGTAATCCTGCAGGCAATCTAACCTGAAAGATATCAGACAACTTAAGAGAGTTCCTAAGCAGTTCTGGCTGATAAGGTTCCACATATGTGAGACTGTAAACCTTGACTGAAAGAAAATGTAACAAATCCTTCATGAAAGCAGCAGTTTCCACTTAGAGGATTTCCTGTCCTCAATGGTCATACTGAAGTGTTCACATAAAGACTTTTTGTATTTTTAGATACAGAATGGAGCTGAGTGGGTCTACTAGGCAATATGAAAAAGATATGCCAGCTCTCAACTTGGAGGAGAAACCTTCATTACAAGAAGATAACTCTCAAAACCAGGAGAGAGTCAGTCAACTTAAAGGTTCCATTCAACAGGTGTTTAATTGTAGTCCATAAACTCAAAGCCTGACAATATTCTTTCCTTGAATCAGAAGCAACAACAAGGAATTCAAAACATCTCTGGAAAATACTCCTGTTCAGAAGAAAATGCAAAAGAAGTACTTAAAAGACATTTACAGCTTTCTTGGGTACATTTGAGCAGATGAATCAACTCAATCATACAGCATTTACAAATACTAGAAAGCAGAGTGTGTGGACTGACACTAAAATATGGGTCATTTTCCTTTTTTTCACATCTTAACTAATCCGGAAGAAAGGGAAGATACAATCTTGCTTTAACAACTGAAAGTAACAAAGTCACAATACAAAACCAGAAGCTAAATAAATGCTTTCTCTGTTTTCCATACCCATTTGATTTTTGGCCTAGCTCATCTTTATAACCAATAAAATGACAGTTCAGAGCTGTGCAAAAAGAAATCTCACCTTGAGAATTTTAGGTATTTCCTACAAGAGAGCTGATGAGGGACTTCTCCCACAGACATGCAGCAATAGGACAAGGAGGAATGATTTTAAACTGAAGGAGGACAGGTTTATATTAGATATTGGGAAGAAATTCTTTACTGTGAGGGTGGTGAGGCACTGGAACAGGTTTCCCAGAGAAGCTGTGAATGCCCCATCCCTGGAAGTGTTCAAGGCCAGGTTGGATGGGTCTTTCAGCAACCTGCTCTAGTGAAAGGTGTCCCTGCCCATGGCTGGGGGGTTGAAATGAGATGATCTTTCCAGTCCCTTCCAACCCAAACTGTTCCATGTGTATGAAATGCTCTCAAGGGAGGAACTACAACAGAGGCAATATAAGTATTGCAAGTAAAAAAAAAAAACAGGCTCAGTGTTAAATAAGTGCAAAATAGGTATTAATTCAGGTTCAAAACCAAAGGAGGCTTTAGAACTCTGTGAGGATTGAAGATTAGACTGGTCAAGAACAGCCTGAGGAGATGGCAATGCAATTGCTGTAAGAATTAAGGACAGAATATAGAATGATGGAGCATTAAAGCACAGCAAGGTACTCTATTTGTGCCAGGAGACCCATGACAAGACCACAGCTTCTGCGGCACTGAGGCTGATGAATGTTTTTCAGCTTTCATGAATCAAACTCCTTATTTCATTTCCTTTGCTACAAGTGAGCAAAATAGCAAAAGATCTCCACGGGAACTGGTTAGCTCCAGTACTCCAAGAAAAGGAACACAATACAAAATTTCCCCAAGTAAGTCAAACAGATCTAGAAATTGAATGCAGCATGTGCTAGCTGATAAACAGGTATTTGACATGACTGATTCCAAATACAGGGAGTTTCCTTTATAGTTACGGTCACCCCAGATCATCTCACCACTGCATTTTGTTGCACTATGTTTTACAGTTAGAGCTGATAACATAGCTGCCAAATCCAGTTTAATGTCCATAACTCAAAAAAGAAAAAGCAGACAGGGAGGAATACATTTGACAGGATGACTAAGACAAAACTGCCTAGAAGAAAAACTGCATGCAACAGACATCAGGAAAGCAGTATATCAACTTTTCAAGGTGGAGCGACATAGATGCATTCACAAAACATCTGAGACAGTCTATAACTGCATAATTAAAAAAAAGGACATACCAGCTGTATTGATTAGCCTTAAGACAACACATTGATGATAGATTTGCAATACCAATAATAATTCAATAATTACTGACTTCTTGTTGTAGCTTTATTGACAATTTCATACCAAATTAGTGCAAAAATCCAATTATTATCAGAGTTGAGAGTCCATATGAGTACAGTTAAATTACACATGCTCTGCTTTCACTTATATTAAGCAACTGCCTTCCTACAACAAAGATGTTATTTTTAAGGACTCTTCAACAAGGCAGTTAGCAACCACATCAAGCATTTTATTCACTTAACGGGGAAAAAAAAGAATGAAGAAGTCTTACTTTTTGTATCCAGCTGAGCACGGTACTTGTCAAATCCCTTGAGTCGAACTCGCTCTCCCAAGAGCTGAAGAAACTCCTCAAAAGCTGGACCTGCTGATTCATTATTATACATTTCCTCTTCTGTGCTTTGCCCAGCTTTGCAGTACATGATACCCACCTTAAGTTGGTAACTTAACTGCAAAAGAAAAAAGATTAAAATTTTATGTGTATAGCAAGTGATGAAGCAACTCAGACACCAAATTCACTTCTTTTCATAAATCTAAAATTCACGAATGAAAAGATACCTAATAGTCAGTCCAATTTCAACAGTTAGACTAGTTCCAAATACTCTCATTTTTTTCTACTGTATTTGCCTCAATGATGGCAGATTTAATCTGAAGATGTCAAAATGCTTTCTGAAGTGAAACAAACATGAATGTTGCTTATTTCCAGGAGGACAACACCGCAGCTTGCAGTGAACATCCAACACTGAGCCACGTGGGAAGTGCTGGCTGACAAATGCCAGGAGCTCAACACTCACTGACTGGTACCACAGCTGCCATCCTATGCTAAGCCTTCCATGCAGAAGGGTAGGGCACATCATGTGCTTGCTTCTTAAACAAGCGACCAAATGAAGTCTCTCTCATTTCAAAGAGAAGAGAGAAATTACCCACCTGTTAGCATATTCATCTGTTAGGAATGATAAAAGACTCCATGACATGCAGTGGGTCCTCCCTGACTTAAATACGATGATAATAACAAAAAAACCCAGCAAAATTGAAAAATGCTGGTCATACTTTGAAGGTACTATTTACTAGCACATATCTTTCAATACACTTGTGCTTTTCATTTCCACTTTCCCTCTAATTGGGAGTTGATGTTCCTAATACAGCAGAAGCTAAAGATGTAAATAAAGTGATTTTTACCCAATTATAATTGTGATTCCTCAAAGCAAACTGTTTCTACCAATTCCAAATTGATACCGACACAAAAAGAAGGAGCACACTGTCATCATTTACATCTGGATTACAGACAGAAAAGTCACAGAAGGGAAGAAAGCAGCATCCACAGTCATTTACTGCTGTCTCCAAAACCAATTTCACAGGCCAGAACTCAGATTGAAGGAGCACAAAAGAGAGCCTTGGAGTTTATGCAGGTAATTCATCCAGTAGAAATGCATCCTTATTGCCCGGTAAATAATCTTTCCTCCTACACATGAATTTGTGCAGAGGCTCTATTTCAAATAAACACTAACCACATATGCCAGAATGAAGTTCTAAGAAAAGCTATCACAACCAGCATGAGATTTACAAGTTTAGGCTATAGGTTAGTGGGAAATGAAAAGTTATTTGGACAGGCACTGGGAAAGCAAAGCTATCTGAATATACGGCAATTTGCTCTCAGCAGATTCTATCCCAAGCCATGGGCAAAGGATTTTCAACTTGCTAGGACCATGTGGACACATAATGAAACTGAAACTCGTTACTTTTAACCTATTATATTTATGGTGGGATCATTTAAAGGCCCTCAGAAGTGGTCCTACTCTGTCTCTAAAGAAAGTAAATTTTAAAATTAAAAAACTCTGGAAATTGCTATTTTACTGTACTCTTCCTTTACTACCAAGGATGAATGATGATGGTGATAAAGTATTAGTATCAGGAAAACAAGGAGGGAAAAAGAACAGTAAGGATAACCTGGCTTGTTTGCTCCTGCTTATAGTAAGTCACAGTTCTAGGCTGCTTCTTTTTTCCCCACTACAGAATATCCCTTATTTTATCACCTGACACACTGACTTTCATCTTCTAAAAATGTCCAAATTTCTTATGACAAAACTCAAGTACAGCATAAAATCTTCAACTGGTTTGGGTTGGAAGGGACGTGAAGGATAACCAGTTTCTAAAGTCCTGACATGGGCAGCAGGGACACTTTCTACTAGACCAGGTCTGCTCTACTAGACCAGACTTGCTCAAATTCACATCCAACTTTACTTTAATACCTCTAGGGATGGGACATGCCCAGCTTGGCAATCTGCTCCAGTGCCTCCTGCTGACCCGAGGTGAGGGAGGAGAGGAGGGGAGCGAGGAAAGGCGGTGAGAGGTGGCACTGCTGCCGCTCCTGCCGGAACAACTGCCATTGCTCTCCACACCACCAGCAGCAGGGCCTGTCTTGGACCATTCAGGCATCTGCTGCCCAGATGTGCCTTTCTCCAGTCCCACAGAAACAGGATGGATGCAAGTGCTTCATGGAGCCACAACACCTTAGCTGTACTGCTAACTACAATAGCTTCTAGTAATTTCACTTAAAGAAGTTAGGACAAAGAAAATTATTCTCATGAAGCACACTTGCACTACTAAAGCTTCAACTTTAGGTGAAGGAAGGATTCTCAAGGGCATAAATAAAAATGGATCTGCAGCACCAATGAGCAAGCAAACAACCATGCTTTATTGCTTTGAAAATGTCAGCCTGAGAAACTAAACAAGGACAATGCAAAGAACAGGATTTGCCTTCTAGCTGGGTTCTTAGATTTGCTAATTTGTGGGGGGAAAAAAAGTTTCCTTAAGGACAACACAAGTTGGCATTTCTGAATCAAAAAGAGCAGATCTGGATCAGGGCATGCAGTTCCCATTATTGGACCTCCTTCTGATAAACCTACAGGCCTTAGAAGTGTATTAGCTACAAGAAAAAGCTAAAAAAGAAGTTGAAGCATGAATTCTGTTGTGGTAAAACTACTAAAGTAACATCTTCATTTTAATAATCTGAAAGTATTGACATACTTATACACATGAGAAAAGTGCACTTTAAGTATTTATCTAGCACACAGTAAAGACAGCCAAAAGTATAGCTTGGATTTAATCAGTCAGCAAGTTTACATTATGAACCAGGAATTATATTAAGAACCAAGTGACATTCGGCAGTATTTCTATGAATGAGGAACTGCCATAAAGATTAGCTTCAACTGCAACAAATCAGTAATTGCCCTAATATTCAAATTTTTTAATCATATTTGGAAGCAAACTTACAGTAACCTACCATGAGCTCTGCATTCAAGACAAAGATTAGTAAAAGGTGATTAGCAAAGAAGGCAGCGCAGCCCTCGGAAATTACTGGATTGCTGTTTAACACAGAACTATTCAAATGAATGCATTTTAATAAATCCAATAAAAGAACAGCTAGGTGACAAGCAGTGTGGACCATATGTACGAACAGCAGATGTTACCACTCTAGCAATCCAAGAGGAAGTAAGGAACGAGCAACTTTCACAGACACCACCAGTACAAAACTAGGGCAAGAAAAATATTCCCATTCTAGCATTGAATGACATATGCAGATATTGAAAGAGTAGAAGAGACAGAGCTCAGGCATAAGAGTGATATGAAATGCAGAGAAAATATGTTGCAGTGAAAGACTTGAAAAGTGCAATCTGTTTAGTTTATCATAAACAAGACCAACAGATGATATAATCACTGCATACAAAAACCTTTGCTGGAAAAAATCTCACACCAAAATGACTTTTGAAATGTAGCAGAGAAAAATATCAAGTCTTAAAGCTGAAGGCAGATAAATTTAAATAAAGAAGTGTAAATTCTTAATATGAAAACAACCAACTGCTTCAAGACCTCACCCAAATATAAAAAAGACATCCTATTCTAATGAAAACTGATGCATACAAATTTGGCTCAGTGAAGGGATTCCTGGGTGAAATTTAGTGGCTAAGGCGACTTTATAATCTTAACCCTTAAATTTACAAAACATTTTATCTGCTGTATCAAACAGGCACCTGCTTATGCTGTAACAAAACAGTGCGACACTCAGCGAGAAGAAGTGATCAACATTCTGTGTACTTAATTAGTAGAGCAGCTGCTACCCAATTTTTGTTAGCTTAGAATTGAAAAAATGCAGCTTCTAATTAGTACAGAGTGTACTTATCTTTTTTGCTAGAAGTGTCAAACTGTTTCATTACCACAGAAACAGAACATACTTTGATTCGATAATAAAAATTCAAGTATCACTTGCCCTTAATTATTTTCAAACGTTTAAGTATTAGAAAGCCATACTACGGGAGATTAATAACATATAGGATATGAACTAAGGATAATTTAACCCCACAGTTTTGTTAGTTGTCATAGAATCACAGAGTGCTCTTACAGATCATCCAGCTCCAATCCCCTGCCATGGGCAGGGACACCTCTCACTAGACCAAACTACTCAGAGCACATTCAACCTGGCCTTGAACACCTCCAGTAATGGGGCATCCACAGCTTCTCTGGGCAACATGTTCCAGTGCCTCACCACCCTCACAGCACAGAACTTCCTCATAATACCTAGTCTAAACCTACTCTCTTTCAGTTTGAAGTTATTTCCCCCTGTCCTGTCACTCTGTCCTGTTGTAAAAAGTCCCTCTCCCTCTTTTTTATAGGCTTCCTTCAGGTACTGTAAGGTCACAGGTCAACTCAAGCCTTGTCTTACAGGGTGAACAATCCCAGTTCTCTCAGCCTTTTCTCACACCAGAGATGCTCTGACCCTCTACTCATCTTGGTGGCCTCCTCTGGAGTCACTCCAGCAGGTCCCTGTCCTTCCTGTGCTGGCACCCCGGAGCTGATGCAGCCCTGCAGTGGGGTCTCAGCAGAGCAGAGGGGCAGAATCCCCTCCCTCCCCTGCTGCCCACGCTGCTCTGGATGCAGCCCAGGACACGTTTGGCTCTCTGGGCTGGGAGTGCCCATGGCTGGGTCATGTCCAGCCTCTCACCCACCAGCACCCCCAAGTCCTTCTCAGCAGGGCTGCTCTCCATCTCTTCAGTCTCCAGCCTGTGAATACCAGAGGTGCAGAATCCAGGTGCAGTATCTTGCCCTTGGTCATCTTCAACCTCGAGATTCCCATGGGGCCACTTCTTGAGCTTGTCCACAAGCCTCTCACCCACCAGCACCCCCAAGTCCTTCTCAGCAGGGCTGCTCTCCATCTCTTCAGTCTCCAGCCTGTGAATACCAGAGGTGCAGAATCCAGGTGCAGTATCTTGCCCATCTTAAACCTTGAGATTCCCATGGGGCCACTTCTTGAGCTTGTCCACAACCCTCTGGCTGGCATCCCACCATTCAGGCATGGCAATTGCACCACTCAGCTTCCTAATTTGCTGAGGGTGCACTCAATCTATGCCATTAATGAAGACATTAAATCCCACTATGAACCCAAGATAAACCACTTGTCCCTGATGTCCACTGTGCCTCTGAGCCATTGACCATTAATTACCCTTTGGATGTGACCATCCAACCAATTCCTTACCCATCTAACAGTCCACTCATCAAATCCATCTTTCTCCAGTTCAGAGAGAAAGGATGTTGTGGGGGACCATGTCCAAAGCTTTACAGAAGTCCAGAAAAACAATATCCGTAACCCCTCCCTTGTCCACTGATGTAGTGACTCCATCAGAGAAGGCCACTGAGTTGGTAAGGCAGGATTTGCCCTTGCTGAATCTGCTCTGGCTGTCTCAAACCCACCTCCCTGACGTCCATGTGCCTTAGCAGAGCTTCTAGGAGGATCTGTTCCATGACCTTGCCAGGCACAGAGGGGAGGCTGACAGGGTGATGGCTCCCAGGGAATCATCCTTTCTACCCTTTTTGAACATGGGTACAATGTTTCCCCTCTTCCAAGCTCCTGGGATTTCCCCTGACTGCCATCACTTTTCAAATGCCATGGAGAGTGGTTTGGCAACTCCATCAGTCAATTCCTTCAGGACTTTGGGATGCATCCCATTAATCCAAATCCCATTACATATGTTCAGGTTCCTCAAGTGGTCACGAACGTGATCTTTTCTTACAGTGGGAGGGACCCAGTCCCCATCCTGGGTTCATCCACTCAAGTGGCATGGAAAGAGAGGTTACCAGTGAGCACTGAGGCATTCACACAGCTATAAAATGTCACTACTGAAGTTTATAATCATAAAATTCACTTGAGTCATGGACTTCCGTTTTTCTAAGTCAAAGCTGTAGTGCTAATGAGCCTTTAAAAGACAAGGAGACTATCACCTCATTGAAAATTATTCACATGAAGAAAGCCTTAGAATATTTTGCCACGTAGTTTATTCCAGGGGAAAGAAAAAAAGAGCACCAACAAAACAAAACAAGACCGGCAGCACCCTGGTCATGGTTTAGTCAATGCAGTATTACAATGAAACATTTAGCACTGTGGGAGACTTATGTTCTTAGTATAATAGCAATAAGAACAACAGAACTCCCTCCTTCCCCCAGTCTTTGAAAAACAATACTGTAGTCTCTTTTACAGGAAATTTAAATTAACAACTGCCATAACATTAATCTAAAACTTTAGGCCACCTAGAGAAATGAACTTGATTTCATACATCCCAAATATTCTGCAAAAGTTGGGGGAAATAGATGCAACACAACTCTTTCTACAGATGACATGTTTTAGTTTAAATGAGGCATTTCAACAGACTTACTCTAATAATATAAGCCTAAAAGATCATTTTGCAACTCACGGCAATAATCTGACAGACTAAGATAATTTCATTCTGTAACTCTGCACTTACCCCTTGCTCATCAAGCTTCATAAGCTGTTCTGTGACTTTTGGAGTGTTGAAGGCCAGCCTTAAGCAATGGATATTCAGCTCTGGAACCACATACTCCAGCACTTCTTTTAGGGGAAGTCCCCTGGCTGTGCAATGCTTTGCAGTAGAAGGGATAGCATCTTCCAGCACAGACCCTCTTAATGTCATGAGCTATGCATACAAAGGAAAAACAGCACATATATTGAGTTATGCACTGAGACTGACTAGCAATAGCAGTGCAACTAGACATACTATTTTTCCAATTCTCAGCAGAAATCAAGGACATTAAGGAATTCCTTTTAGCATGAGACCAACATTGATACACAAAAATTCCACTCATCAATCATAGTAATCAGACTGTATGAAACAATTAATCAGATTTAAGTTTTACAGGAAACTACTACCTGGAAAAGTTAGTATTACTACATATCTTCTATAGTATAGAGCATTTAAAAGTAAAAAGTACATTTCTCAGGTCTACCCACTGCCGCATATAAAAGTGAAGAAGGCAATTTCCTTCCTCTTTGCTTGCTTCTAGCTAATATAGCTCCTGTAAGTTTCTCAAGATTTAACCTTCAGTATTTCCTCTGTACTGGATGTTATGGAATAATTCACATATATTCTGTGCCAGATAAACATGTAGCGTAATTCTGTCAGGAGGTTCCTGGACTATACAGAAATCTATTACCAATGCTGAAAAGCACATACACCCCATATACTGCACCTGGTTTTGCCTGCTCAGTTCTAGTTTCTTTTAGTATCCCCCTGCATTGCTTACCTCACTGGTTCTGAATATGATCCGGTAGTTGTACTGAGGTCCATTTTCTTTGATTTCCTCTGGCTTCTCTCTTCTTATACTCACAGCTACTGGACCCAGGTTCTCATCTGCCCCAAAATAGTTCCAGTGTTCTTGTATATGAGAAAAAAAAAAAGTCTGTCTTACTTCTTACACTTCAACTATATTTCCATGCTTGATTGTTACACTGGAAACAAACTGCCAGCTCCATGGAGCCAATAAGAGCATGTCTTCAAGTGTACCAGGATGTCATTCTTGTGCTTCACTTCTCTCGTGAGCTCCATTTATACAAAAAGGCTGAAATTCAACATAGCATATCTGCTTAAATAGGCCCAAAACAGGATACACCTCTTACATCATCTTTTATATTGCCATCTGTTTCATTCACATTGAAGTAAATAAGCACTACTAATTTCCCCACTTAAAAATAAACAGAAGGAAGCCAAATGCACCAAAGTGGGAAACTCAACAACCTATGTTAAAATAGAAATGTCAAACAACTGTACTTAGCAAAGGATATAAATTATTTATTTTGTTTGAATGCTTTTTGCTTTTTCCATACACGTTGCTCAGTTCTAAAATGGGAAAAACTGATGAAGCTGCAAAAGAAGTTAAAGGCTTGTTCACAGTAAAAATATCAAATCATAGTACCACAGAAAAATAAAGCACAAGAATAAAATTACTAGCATTAATATTGAACAGTGAAGTGTTCAACAACCCTTAAAGTGCTAAGAGTCCAGTTGAAAACCAGTCCAGAGGGGAAGGCAGCAGAGAGGAGATTGCAAGATTGGTGAAATCACTCACTAGCTGAATGGCAGTTTCCTTGAAACACATTTTTATATTTTTCTAACTATAGTCATGTAAAGTCAAGCTTTACATGAAAAAAAAAAGCACATTTACAAAAATCAAAGCTCAACAATTTTAGAGACTGACTGGTGTTGAAGGCTGTTCTACAGAACCTTTTGAGCTTTACAAACTATCTTGACTGATGACAGAGGCATATCACCATTAATGCAGCAACATATAAACAAAGCTGCATATATCTTAAGTGACTGCTGAATTTAAACATACATTCCCTAAAAGAAAATGTAAGAGAAAAGTCAAAAAGTAGGAGTCAAGCATTGTGCAAGAAAAGTCCCATGTCATCATTTCACATAAGCTGCATACAGGAATGCATTTATACATGCACAAAAATAGAAAGTTAGAACCACCTGAAAATACAGTAATTCAAAGAAATGTGAAATTCAATGATATAAAGAAAAGATGTAACTGCCCTGACAGGAAATGTAACCATACTGCCTTTACTACATATAGATTACTTGCTATTCTTAAAACAAAAATTTAAGTAAGAACTTTAGGAGCACTCTAATATAAGCCATTCTACTACAGAGAGAAAATGAAGTATTTTAACATCATCAAGAACTGCATATTTAAAGATAATAAAAACAGATATTGAAATACACTCCATCTAAAGTGAATGGCAATCATTTTTCCAATTAATAATACAGTTAAAAATTTAGGAGCCCCATTTTTTACTCTAAGTCTTTTAAAACTTATACTTACTGGTTCTTACAAAGTCTCCCTCCAACATACTAAGTGCTTTCACACAGCTGTCCAGCACTTCAAGCCCTTGGGGGTTTTACTCAAGCCCCCAGTGCCTGGTATTTTATTATCCTTCACTCAATGTCTTCTGTTTAAGCTTTCAGAGCATGCAAGACAGCATTAGAAACATGCTTGCAGCATTAGAAGACTTGCTTTCTACCAAATTCTTCTGCAAGTTAGGGAAAGCCAATACTCTAAACAAAGGTAATTAAAATTCAAAATTCTTTCAATATCTTGTGGAATATTCTGTAAATATTGTCATTAAACTTTGAGTGGCTGAACTATGAGTGGGAAAATTACTAATAAATTAGGTTATCTATATAACTGTAATTACGTTTACATACTAGTCTACTAGATGTTCTGTTGTTCAAAATTTCAAACTATCTTACTTGCACTCTAACCTTTCTTCCTCCTGCATTAAGTAGCTTGATTTTTTGTCAGGGTATTTATAGCTCACCAAACCATTTATGGCAGACAAGGTCCTTGCAGAAGCAGCACAGTCACAGAAAGTTAGACTAATTTTTCAATCAGTATATTACACAGCCTCCCAAACCTGAAGTAACTTGGCCATCTCCACACTAAACTGCTTAGTGACTTAAAAACAGTGATGTGGCTTTGCTTTTATGATTGAAAAACAAAGAAAAAAGATATGGAGGTCAGGCATACTAGAAGGGTTCAAACAATTCATTACTTTACTGTATTGACAGCCATACAGATGGGAAAACTTGTGTACCCTGCAATCACTCTAGCCTGCAATTCAGATAGAAAATTTTCTCAGGAGAAATTATTCTACATCTTGAAAAGACATTTAAGAAGAGTGGCAAGAGGAATGCTTGAAAGTGCACACAAATACACAAAATATACATACAATTCTGTATCATTTGATTAAGCTTTTCAATTAGCTCCTATTGCTTTGGAAAAATGCATCAAGTAGTGTGGAACTCTACACTTCTCTACTAAGAGGAAATGTCTTTTATTCTTTTTTCCTTCAGTCTGTACTGGGCAGTGTCCTCTACTCACATTTGCTACTGGGTTGTTCATTCTTTACCTTCATCTTCATTCTTCCTCCTCCCCTAAACCCCATCTCTGTATTCATTCTGCAAGCTATAATATAAATCCCTGTATCTGACTACTTTTACTTCTGGTACACTTTATTGTACCTCCACCTGATTTTCCCTTAAATTCTGAATCCCCTTACATCCAACAATTTTATCTTTCCAGTGCAGGAAAAGTAGCAGCAGGATTAAAGTGCAAAAAGCTTAATATGCAGTGTAAAGAGAGCTAATTAGTTGTTTTATTGGGAAAATAAGGACTATGTCACAATTATAATTCAGGAACTTGATGTCAAACATGAATGCCATATTTCTTCACACCACACAAAAGCTAATTGGAAACAACATTTCTAAAGCTTGACATTTAATCTAAACAAGTGCTGAAAAATCATTTAATTAACAGACAATCAGGACAACTAGCAGCAGCCATAAATCAACTTATAAATCCATAACCCCCCCCAAAAAAAAGACTTGATTGTAGCTGGTCATTAAAACAAATGATACATACTTTTAAAAATAGTTAAATACCTATAATATAACTCAAAAGATACTTCCTGTGAAAGAACCAAAGCTAAAATACTTATTTTCCTGGTAGATATTTATGAGCTTCCTTTGCAATGGAAATCCAAGTAAATGCACTTGATTTTAACTGAAAAAGTTCTTCTGTGCTTTCATCATATTTCCCTTTAGATATCATGTCCAAATTATATTCTCTGTAATCAGGCTAGAAATAAAAACCCCAAACATTTCTCTTCTGAATGAAACTCACATCAAGCATCTTCCTCTAATCCTAGCTCAGCATTTACATTACTGGAAAACCCTGCCCAGTACTTCTCTGGAGACAAAAGGGCAGGCAGCATTTTGGGAGCTCTGCAAGTCCAGCCCCGTACTTGAAAGGCACCAACTCTTGGATAGAATATGCAGCCATTTAAAGCATTAGGGAAAAGGGTATTTTTACTGGCTGACAACAGGTAATAGAAAGCCAACCAACAGCTAATTTGTTATAAACCAGTTCAGGAAACTATTTACTTCTCAGTCAAGTCTTTCATTCTAAGCCAATAACTAATACTTGTCCTAAATGGCAACATTAGCAATTACTGCATGAGAAGGATGGAAGCAAAACAGATGCTCTTGCTTCTTTCCATGAGAACTGCAATTCCCAGACACAATTATGGGGACAGAGCAAACAGACTGCTCCTCTGGAGTGACATGCTCTCTTTCCTGAACTGCACTTGGACAAGCTTTGCTCTCTGTGCGATTTTAATACTGATTGTAAATAAGTCTTTAATAAACATGCCTGCAACTTTCATAAATTGGTTCTCATGCTGGCTTCATCCTCTCCCTCTTTTTTATGCACAAGCCTAACTGATAAATGTCTAGACTTCAAACTTTTAGTCAAGTCCTTCTATCAAATACACCTTTTAAAACACACCACAATGTCTAGACTTCAAACTTTTAGTCAAGTCCTTCAAGTCCTATCAAATACACCTTTTAAAACACACCATTATTTAACCACCTTGTAAATACATCTTGTGCATCATAAGAGGAACATTCATTTCCTATAAAAATAAACATTTCCATGTGAGTCAGTTGTGCATGAGCTTCGGTTAGTGAATTGAGAGAAGAGACTGAAATTCATAAGATCCTGCAAGGTTCATTTCTCTCCACTGAGTACAAAGGGAGTCTGCACAATTAGTTCAGATATAAAGTGGAGAAAGTGAATTCAGCCTGCCATTATAAAGTTCTCTTCCCAATATCTTTTTCTAAGTATCATTTTTCTTACCTCCACTAAACTGTCTCCACCAGTATTTTCACATTCAGAAGTCTGGACAGCAGGCCAGAACACTGTTTATCAATTCCACTACTTTGCAGAGGGACCAATTTCTTTTACTTACAAAAACTCATCCATTTTCATTCATTAAACTTATACAAGACTCATCCATAAATATCACATGCAAATACTTTACACTAACTAGATGAAAATATTTGAATCAATTTGGACTATGTTAGTAATACTGGAAGCTCACTTATCCTTCCTCCATACATTGCTAAAACTTGAGATGGAGCTTATCATCTAAGTAACAGTACCTGTAAAAAATGAGCTATTGCTTTTATATAATTAAAGACTTCAGACGAGTTACCATCAGCATTTCACCAAATTACCTTGAAGAAATTAAAAGGACCCATATGAATTCAAGGTCTTTCATCCCTTTTTTTTTTAAGACACAAGATTAACTATGTTTTTTTTCTTTTATGTGACAAGACACATTTTTCATGAAATCATGCTGACTGGCATCATTGATGATTTTTAACTGGCAGTTCTTTACTGATATAGTCTCAAATTACCTTCTTTGTTATTTCCAGTTGGAATGAAAACCAACTCAGCTTACAATTTTCTGGAACATTGCTTTTTATTCTTTGCAAGCTCTAAGGTTACTAGGTGTTCTCAAAGTCCATGACATTTTCCTGGTTTGAGATCTTTAAAAGGTATTGTTGTCAAATCAGAAATCATCTAAGAATACTTCCAAGCCTACTGACTTGATGAGCTGATCCTACTGAAATTGTCTTTTGGCACTGTCTGTTCCATTCATAACATCATAAAAATCCAACCTCCTCTTCCAGCAAAAAAATTTCTGCATCATTACTTGCTTCATGTCACATAAAAAATTCAGTTACAACTGACTTTCTAGATTTTTTTTTTCCCCATGATGCTGCTTCAAATTTTATCACTATCCCATCTCATCAGCTTAGTTTAAAGTTTGCTCAGAGAACGATGATACTCTGGGTGGTCAACAAAACAGGTTTTGTACTTGCAGAGAACTGGGGTTTGGGATAGCTAAGGACGCTTCTGAAGTACAGCATTTAAGATAAAAATCTCTGGAAGAAACAACACCCATGGTTTGGACTCTGTTGGACTGAACACAAGAAAAGTTAATTTAAAACCCCATTTTATTGCTTAAGGGAAAAAAAAATATCACAGCTTCTTTTCCTCATCCCATCCTACTCCATAGCACACATTTGTATATCTGGCCACCCCTCACCATACCCTGAGGAGTAGATTATGTTGATTTTATCAATTCTTCCCTAATTACATCTAAGAAAAAATGGAAACATAATGGTGACTGGAACTGTAGGAGCATGAGGGTGTGGTTTCCCTTAAGGAGAAGGCAAACCAATAAATGGGTTTTGCCTAAGGGCTGAAATTCCACTCACACCTCCTTCCTCTTCTGCTGCTGTCTTCCATCCCTCACCTGGCCATATGGCTTTGGCACTTCTCTGACTGCAAAGACATAATAATATCCCTCACCAGAACTGGAGAGAAACAATCGAGCAATTAACCCCAAATTTATTGCCATGGCAAGAATTCTGCTTGCTTGTTCAGTAAACTCAACTGGCTTATCAAGTTCTCTGAAAACAAGAGAACTGGTACAAGGAAGAAGAAGAAATAATGTCTGCCCCTCTTAGTGCTGAAATGCTGTAAATCAGGCCAGCTGTAACATGAAACTTTAGTTGCTGATTGCAAAACTCACTAGACTGATAAGGAATCAAATTGTTCCAGAGGGAGACAGAGAGGAAAATAATCCCAAAGGTCACAAACCTCAGGCTCTCCCCTCCAAGCATACCTTATCCTGTATCACGCATCTAGCTTACTTTTCTCAGGAAACCATTATTTTTCCTAACACCTATGTCTCCAAAGGATATGGATCAGCACTCTCAAAAAGCACAGAGCAAAGGCTACCTCTCAGCCCTAGAAAGAATGCACAAAGAGGAGACTACGGAAAGAGTAACAAGAGCCACCTAAACAATGGACAATGCAGGGAGGAAGAGGTGAGAGATGGACATATTTTGAAGGCAACAGAAAAATGGGAAATTAATTTATTAGCAATAACATGCAGTTAAGAAATGTAAGCTTTTTCTTTTAAGACATCAATCTAATTCTTACCAAGCATCCCTGTTGCTTTTGTAAGTGAGAAACAAGCTCCTTTGACCTGCATTCACTGAAGAGAAGAAACCCAATCCTGATCATTGGAAGGTAAGGAACAAGCACTCTCCAGGTCAGTCATTAGACCAGCTCTAGCCATCAGGAAATACAACACAGTCCTGCAGATGAACTCTTAAAGGATTTTGGTCTGCAATCCTTTTTGAGCATTTTCAGAATCATGAATAACAGAGGGAGATCTGTACCTCCTGGTGCCAGTATTATTTTGACTGAGGGGACAGAGTGGGGGAGTGTCTGGGTAATGTTTGGGGCTTGCTCTTTTCTATATAGGTGAAAAGGCTTTGATCTGTTGCTTTGGGCTTTTTGCTCCCTCCCATATACATCCAATGGAAATTATAATCCTTGGTTTCAGGGAAGAACCATGTGATAACAGAACTGTACTCTGGTTTTTCAGATATTCTGTTGACATTGAAACTCAGGTATTTGTGTGTGTATATAAAGTTATATCTAACTTTAAATGTCTTCATTTTTAGATGTCTTCATTTCTGTATTATTAATTTTGAAAAATTTTGAAGTGGATTAAGTTAATTAGTACATCCAAAGATTATTGTAAATGCTACCTAAGATGCACATTCCATTAAATCCTCAGTAAATCAACTCCTGGCACAGTGGGAAGAAAGTTCTCGTCTTTCAGGATTTTCTTGTTTCAATCTTTCAAGTGTCAACCCCTGCCCACTCCTATGAATACCCAAAGCTGTGTTTCAAGACATTCTTATTTTGTAGCCATTGCTACCATATCTATCAGCAATAAAATCCTCAACATTCTTATACTCCAACACTCTGAAAGACTATTAGATATAGCACATACCATCAGTAAAATACACCATTGAAGAAATCCCTAATTCTTGCAAATACTATTAAGCAACAACTGGATTTTGCATGTTTGGAAAACAAAAAATCATTCTTAAAACTCAAGCAGAAATACAATTTACCTTTCTGGTAGAAGAATTTTCGGTAATAATATGCACCAAGGTCTACATGTTCAACGATGTATCTTTTCACTCTGTCTAGATGTAAAATCAGATTCTCCTTGGGAACTTCCAGAACTGCAACTCCAGCATTTGTGCAATGAGAACTCAGAGTGGACTCAAATGAGGCACTTTCACACCCACTGAAGGAACCTGAATTAGATTTGGAAAGGCTGATCTTCCTTTCCCCTTCCCCGCCAATCTCATTACGAAAATAAGGACAACTCATCACTAGTTCATTGCTTTTATCATCCCCCTGGTCCATATTAAGACTTCCTTTTGAATTCAGGTCTTCAGTGCTGCCCATTGGAGAATTGAAACTTGCAGAATGGGACAAGGGTGCGGAGACAAGTGATGCTACAGCAGCAGCAGATGCACCTGTCGTTGTGTTCCTTCTTTTAATAACATTATGCCTGTTGATTGCTGCTTCATTTAAATCAAATAAAATACTCTGTACATCATAATGAGCAAAACACTTCGGACAAGTCCAAGGCTTTATGCTATCTTCTGACCTGTTATCTTCAAGATCTGAAGACTTCCCAAGTTCCCCTTCACCTTTGGCATTACGCAGCTTACGAAAAATAGATGAATCTCCTGTCTCTGATTTTGAGCGTCTCTTGAGTGGCTTCTCCCTTTCCTTAAAGAGTCTCAGGTTTTCCCTTTGAGTAATAGGTCCATCTATCACATCTAGAGAGAATCCTGAACCCTTGCTTCCACTGGCAATCAGAAGCTCACCGAGTTTAGTTGAGCCTGGGCTTCTCTGATCAGACTTTTCATCTTTATAGCCCTTCAATAAGTCAAAAAAACTTTCCCCTGAAGTTCCCTGCTTATCTATGGAAGATGTGCTGCCATACTCTCTGTGCAGAGATGGTCCAGATTTAAATGTGGGTGAAATACATTCATCAAAACTATCCACATCAAGCTCACTTATGGTGATGTCGCTGTTGCTGCGCTGTCGTATTCTGCGAAGGGCTTTCCTTGGGGAACTGGGATAGCCATCGGGTGTAAGAAACCTGGAGTCTAGATTCTCAGATTGTCTGGTCTTATTTTTAAGTGTGCTCTGGATGCTCTTTAACATGACAGAATCACTTGCATTCAGGTTAACAGAACTTCCCTGACTCCCAGGACTGCTTTTAGAAGACATGCTGTCAAGGCAACTTGACGTGTCAATATCTTGACTAGATCTGCTTGTCTCCTTGATGTTCTCCTTCCTTGGGGGCCAATCGGCAATCCTTGCCCTGACCCCCATTTTAGGGACTCCAGGGGTAGAGGTAACATGATGGGAACTCTCATTGCGAGGAGGTCCAACTGGCGCCATGACTGCAGATCCTAAGCTGCCATTCTGTGACCGGAAGCGCCTCATGTAGAAGTCATCCGAGTGGACTTTTGAGGTGCCATCTGCTCCGACTGATACCCCAGTGGCAACAGCCCTTTCGGTCTGGGACCGCTTCAAGCTGGTCATGGTCTCTCAGTATGCTCAACCTCAGTAAGTTCCAAAAAAACCCACAGTCATTTCTGCTCTTTAAATGCACAGTTCTCTTCTGGAGAATAGTCTCCAAAATATACAATGGTCGCATGAGATCCTAATCATGGACATTTAAGGACGCAGTTAAATGCCGAATGTCCAGAAAATTCAGATATTCAGTAGGTTTTGATAAGCAATAATTTCCTTCAACTTCTGCATTTTAAGAAGCAGCCATGCTCCAATACATTCAAATAGTTTTAACATCACTCATGCTCCAAAATGTCAGAGGTGTAATTGAATCGCTTATGCTTCTTTTAAGCCTAGAACAGGGGGAAAAAAAAAAAAAAAAATTATTAATTCTTTAATACAGAACTTTTTTGGTAACTGATACTATCAAGGTAATTATTACACATAATTAATCTTTTTAACAAACATGTTTTCAAATCGCATTGATCACCATCACAAAAAAATGCTGCGCTGTGTTACATGGTGGCAATGAGTTTTCCAGGTATTGCAGGGTCGCCTTCTGAAAAAATAATACTGGGTTCTGATTCCAACAAATACAAATTTTTCCTTCTGAACTGATTAGTGGTACTTTTTAGTTGAGTTAGTGAACAGTGTTACAAAGGACAAGTAGGGAGCTTCTCAGCTAAGGATACATACAGCATACATTTCCCAGAGAAATTACATAAGAGCCAGATCAGAACTCCAATTTTTATAACCACTTTAAAGAATTTACCATTTACAAGTCCTACATACTTTGTTGCCATTAGGTATTAACACTACCGATTCAAGTTTCCCATTAATGTAAATATCTAATATGTTAACTCAAAAAAAAGAAAAAAAAAAAGGAACCTAATTAGCAAAAAGCATATAAAATTGTAAGAGGATGGTTGTCAAGAACATTTATTTTGTGCTTTGCACAGCCTTATCTGCACATTAGCTGCATAGTCCAGAAAGCATGTATTACCTCTGAACAGAGTTTGCAACATATCAAATTATTAAAGCTAAATAGAAACACATACTTTTAAGTAATTTGATATGACAAGTTTTATTTAATTCCCTGGCTAACAAATTTTTGTCTACACAGCTCCTGTATTATTCCAGCTTCACAAAGTCACAGAAATGAAATGCTTTCCCATACCTCATCAGTACAGAGGTGATTACAAAGCCTTTAGTACACTGCCCTTTGAGGAGCTAAAAAACCATAATCCACAAATATATCCCTGCTGGTAGAAGACAAAAGCATGGGATTGTCAAGATAAAATCTTGCATTGCTGTGTACATCCTTTAACACAAAGAAGTTAATAATTTTCAAAGGCTGAACCAATCACACAAAATGTGTCCTCTAAATATTTGCCAAATGTGTGCAGAGATGCTGCTGAACCAGCACTGCATTGACAATACAGTATTGTCTAAAATCAAGCCATTCTGATGCTTCCAGGAAAACCAGCACTTTCTGCAGTCTCAGAATTACAGTACTTTGCACCACACTAATTAAATACCAAGCCAGGGCACTTTCCACCTCCAAAGGCAGCATGTTTAAATTTTACTTGCCATATAAAGCACTTCTTTAAAATAGCTGCTCTTAATATAAAGCTCAACACATAAGGAATACTTAAAATGCAAGCTGACTGCATCACACGTAACAAGAGCAGTGCAAGTCACCCAGGGTACAACTATTTGCACAGGCATTTATATAAATTATATAAATGCAGCTCTTCTCCTTGGAATGCTGCTACAGTCTTAGAATCACGGAATGGTTTGAGTTAGAATGAACCTTAAAGATCATCCAGTTCCAGAACCCCTGCCACAGGCAGGGATGCCACCCATTAGATCAGGTCTTAAACACCTCCAGGGATGGACCATCCACAACTCCTTCCTCTGGGCAACCTGTTCCAGTGCCTCACCACCCTCACAGGAAAGAACTTTTTACCATTTAATCTAAATCTTGAAATTTTTGAGTTTGAAACTGTTCCCCTTTTGCTATCACTATTTCCTTAGGTAAAAAGTCTCCATCTTTTTCAAAGCCCTCTTTGAATACTGGAAGGCTGCAATAAGGACTCCTCACAGCCTTCCCTTCTCCAGGCTGAACAATCCCAGCTCTCTCAATCTGTCTTCTTAGAAGAGTTGCTCAAGCCCTCTTATCATCTTCATGGCCTTTCCCTGGACCCAATCCCAGCTCTCTCAATCTGTCTTCTTAGAAGAGTTGCTCAAGCCCTCTTATCTTCATGGCCTTTCCCTGGACCTGCTCTAACACTTTCATGTGTTTCTTGTTGTGAAGAATCCACACCCAGATGCACTACTCCAGATGAGGTCTAACAAGGACAGAATACAGGGGAGACTAACATTCCTGGCCCCGCTGTGTTTGATGCAGCACAGGATACGGCTGGATTTCTGCACTTGCAGCATTGTTGACGCCTGTACAGCTTTTGTCCACCAGCACCCCACAGTCCTTCTCCACAGGACTGCTCTCAAAAAGTTCATGTCCCAGTCTGTACTCATGTCTAGGATTGCTCTGACCTGGATGCAGCACCCTGCACTTGGACCTGTTGAACCTCATTAGGTTCCCACAGACCCACTCCTTCAGCTTGTCAGTGTCTTCATATACAGCATTCATTCCTTCTGTTGTGCCAGCTGCAGCACTCAGCTCTGTGCTGTCAATGATGCTGCTGAAATAACAGGGTGTTTTCTAATTAGAATAACTTTAGAAAGGCAGTTTACCCATGCTGCTGTTTGAAAACTACTGAATATTCAGCCATAATTTTTTACAATTTTCAAACACTCTGCAGCCTAAGAACTAATCAGCTGGAGAAAAAACTTCGTGCACCATCAGATGAAGGAAGGGAAAATGTTAACACTGTATGCCATGATAGAACCTAATCTTCTGCCCACACTTTTCAAAGTATGCCTATCAAAGTGCCTACTTTGCACGGTGCCTATCAAAGAGTGTTTAAGCACTATTAACCTCTATGAAATGGCAACACCTCACAGTACTTCCTAAAGATCTATATAGGCTTGCTTTTATAGGCAGGACAGAAGGAAAATAGAATGAAAACTGATAAGGATTTAGGGCAGGAGAATGCCAGGCTAAAAGGGATCGTAAAGGAAAAGTCAAGCTGAGGGTTGAACATAAAACACGCAGGAGTACAAGCATCCACTACCACAAGCTGCTCTTCACAGTCTGCAGTGAAAGCCAAGATTTGTCCCTCTCTGTTCCCCTTCTACCAACAGTGAGCAAAGTATACACCTCCTCACCCCCAAATGCTGTTCTATTGAAACAGATCACCTAGTAGTACAGGTTTCTCATTAATTTCAGGGCATAAGTTCACGCAGCTCTAAAAAATCCAAAACTTGGTATTGACCATATAAGCATCCAAACACCACCAGTTCTCCCTACCTCCCCAAATTATATGTTTTCCCTTAAAAATTTTCAGGATAACGATCCTACATAAGGATAATCTCTAATCATATGAAAAAATATAACTAAGTGATCAATGTACTCCTGACCTGTTGTATACATGGTTTTGTCATTAGTTATATGACCACACAGCGTATTTTCCAAAGGAAATTCTCTGTTCCTGACTCAGCTTTATGCATGTCTCGCTCTGGGGACCAGCTGTTTCATATTCTGCAGGTTTTTGCAGCTGTCCTCCTTCATCTGCTGTAGCAGCTGGAATACAGGCCGTAAATTATTATGGTAATAGTTAATACCATATTCTGAAGAAATGAACTCCACCATTGACTGTGTCTATATGAATTAAATCACTATTAAGTCAAATGTTTTTGAGAGTGCAACCACCTGTCTGTATTTATTTCTCTAGACCTTCCCAGCCTGGTGTCTAATTTGAGACCTAACAGTCTGGTCTAAAACGTTTGACTAGTTTCAATCAAAATAAAGTGAAAACATGACATTTGATAACATCAAAAATTCCTAAAGCACAGGTTCTGGGTACACTGGTTCTGGGTACACTGGTTATCAGCTTTAATGAAAATAAACAACAACAGCAACCTGTACTTTAACCTTTTCTAGTATTCATTATTTTCAAAACATGACAGCATCAGAGATAGAGTGAATCTCACTTGATTTAAAAGACCAGTAACAGGTGTTATTTTGAAGGGGGAAAACATGCCAGAACTTAACTATTAAGCAGCAAAATTGCTACCACAGAAGATGCAATATATTAACATTAGTTACAATTACAAGATCAGCAGTATGGTACCTACTTCTAATGCCAAGAGCAGCATTTGTGAAGAGTAACAAATCCTACTTAGTTACCATTTCAATATAGAAAAAAACACAACTTAAGGTAGAGCTACAAATATCTATACGAGCAGATTATGGCAACGTCAAACTAGCATAACCATGAAAATGCACTCTTCTAATTTCCAATTACTGAGGAGGCCAACAAAATAATCAGATGAACAGCTATATATAAAAAGCTGTAAATGAAAACCACATGTAAAAACTGAAAGGGTACACGAACACTTAGTACTGATTATATCACCTGAAAACCTGAATAGAGAGTTAAGAGAATAACCATAAAAACCAATTATCTGCTTATCAGATTCCATACAATAACTAGTAAAGCGATCCAAGTATCTGTTCAAAATAGGTCTCAGATACTTAGGACAAATTTTATTTTTTTAGTTTGTACCAGTACCAGATGACTAAGTATCTAATCTCAACTCAAAATGTGCACAAACCTATCTTCATTCTTTTGCTTTCTATTTATACCTTTTTAAATCACTTTGCTGTCTCCTCCAAAGCCAAAGTTTTAGGTGCAGGACAAAGAACAACTCTTATAAAACTTAAAAGGACCCTACTGATCAACTGCAAGATGGTTTTGCAGACTCCATCACTCTTAAAAGGCAGAAAAGTCAAGGATCTTGATTTCTTATTTGTCATGCCTGAAGTCACACACCCAGAAAAATGAAGACATACCAGTCGAGATTTCATCTAGAGACCTTTGCAATACAAAGCAGCAAATAAAAGTAGTTGATCAAGAAGAAATCTCACTCTAATCAGTCCAGGACTGTAAAAAAACTCAATTACTGCACAGTAATCAGTTTCTATCTTGGATCCAGTTAGACAAAGAAGATAATTCAACAACTACTTGTTAAGGTGAAAGGAGGAAAGGAGCTCATACCTGACACATCAATTCAGATACCTTCTATTACAATTTTTCCTAGCTTTAGTTATGTGGAATCATGCTCTTTTTCCCTGCAAAGTAGTGACTTTACCCACAACTGAGTCTTACTTGATGAGATTCAGCAATTACTCTTATCTGCTGAGAACATGATGAGACTCCAGATTCTGGAATCATGGGTGCTAATGATCCTAATAGTCTGATGTTGACAGAGATAGATTTGGGGGCACCAAATTATTCATGACTCATAACGTTCCAAAGGAAAGACTTCATATTTCACCATCAGCCCTCATTATAAAGTGGCATTTTAAAATTAAAAATTTGGAAATGACTGGATCACTTTCAACTCATAAGAAAGTCCCGCTTTTGCCACGCCTCCATACCACAGACCTCCTCCACTCCAAATAGTAAAACATAGTAGAAGGTGGTAAATGCCACATATTGCCAGGGATACTTTAAAATCACCAAAACTGTAGGATAATAGGATCAGAATAACGTTTTATAGCAAGAAGTTGTTAAAAACTTAATGGATATCTTCTCTGTCGCATGGGGTTTACTAAAACACAGTCAATTTAGGAAATGCAGTGCAACAACACACACATTACTGGCAGCAATCCTTACTAACTTTTCCTAGGAAAAGAAATGCCATCAGTACAAGCTCCTGAAAACTAGAAGCTCCTCTAAAACTAGAAAAATAAATGAGAACAAGAAAAAATATTTTATATAAGAAAGCTTATCTATTTGTGTCACAAATTCTTACCTGAGTTATAACAGATCAAACCCCGGGAGGGAATATTAATTTATCAGCCAATTAAGTTATTATATGTACAAAATAATGTCTAATTGCATAAAATTAATTCCTCAGAGGAGAAAAATTCAATTTAGCCTTTTGAAATACTTTATCTGGTTACCTATTATTAGCTTTATCCTTTTCTTCCCAGGATTACTTCCATCATTGTAATTGCAGGAAAGCTAAAAGGTTCATCTTTCTGAGGAAATTTTTACAAACTGAAAATCTATTTGAAGAATAGTGTTTGCTATTTTACTAACTTACTGTTTGTTTTTTTTTTAAACTTAGCAGAACTGCTGGCTTTGTGTTACCTGAATTTGTGATAATTGTCAGCTCTGCATAGACAGACAGATTCCCTCAACCTCCCTTTCTTTTCCCTCCACTTCACCAATTTATGTGTCTACAAAATTTGTCAGTGATTCACACGTCAGCAAGTCTGTGTTTCTGCCTTTTTCTCTGAATGTTTCCTTGCAACCTAACCATAAGAAAAAACTCTCTGCACTGAGGACACCAGGTGCCATCTGTTGCCATACACACAATGATCACCTGCACTGATCTCTGCTGCTAGGATTTAGCACTGCTTTATTCTTAGCTTCATTCTGTGCTGAAGTAGCTGATGCAAATACACATGAACCTAGGCAAGGTTACATTGATTCTAGGGTGTAACAGTAATTACTGTGAGTCACTAGCAGCAGCTTCTGCACTCTTGCAGTATAAGACTCTCTACAAAGCCAAGCTCGCTCTGCTTTCAGGGTGGAACACGCGGAGGATGCACAGCCACTAGAAAAGGGTGCCGAGTTGAGCACATCCACTGTGGCACTCGGCAGAATTTGTTCCCCCAGGTTTGGAGCCCTGGTAACCATGGTGGTAAACTATCAACTGGCTCAGAGCACAGTGAACCAGCTGGCATCCCTGTGCACAAGACCATGAACTCGCACTCAATAATCATAATCTCCTGCAGTCAGTGGTAAATGCTCGTGACATAACAGGATGGTAAATGAAGCATAATAAAAGCCATCAAAGTGAGACAGATATCAAACCGAGACAGCAACGCAGGGGACAGTAATCTCCCACCTGTGCACTTCAGCATATTTTGCTCTGTTATGATTTCCTACTCATTGTTCACCAAGCAAACACAACAATATCTCAAAGCCTGAACTGCATCCTCTGTTTTCACATCCATTTCATACGCATTAATCAAGACACGGATATCACAATTCTCAAGTGTACAAGTAACTGTTGCTAAAACACATACTTAAAAACTCCTTTTAACTGAGACAGGAAGGAAGAGCAAGAAAAGGACTGCACATGGTCACTCCTACTTCAATACTCATGTTCCATTTTGGTACCAGTGTCAGTCACCTAGTTAAGTGTAGAATTCCATTCCTGGAAGGTAATTTACAGGATCTAAAAGAGAGATTACAAGTCTTACTGTATGCTGTACTGTATTCTATTCCTAGAAAAAAAAATTGTTCATAACAATTTACTTTTGAAAGGAGTTCTTGCTCTCTAGGAAACGAGTCTACATCAGTGGCCACCTGAGAGCAAATTATTCCAGCTAACAGATACCATCTCTAAAGGAAGCAACTTTGTACCAACTACAAAACAGTTTCATTTTTAACCCTCCCTTTTCTTATTCTAAAGAGATGCTTCTTCCCTGTCTATTTCTCAGTTTGTAGCTGATGGTATATTGCATCCCTGGGTAAGGGTTCCAGAAACAGACTGCCCTCCCTGGTGTGTGGCTCTCACAAAAAGTTGCTTTACTGAGAAGTGTTCATGTTAATCAATGACTAATATCTGATACTGTGACAATCTGACCTATGAAGAGTCCCAAACCAAAATAACAACCAAAAAAAAAAAAATCCAGACCAAGAAACAACCCCCCCAAAACGGGCTGATACTTCCTGGCCCAGGTACAGTTCAGTACAAGAGCTACAAATTCCAGCACATGCCACGGATGCCCCTTCCCGAGGTTTGCATCCTTGCTCACACTCGCATAGCACAAAGGCCCATATGAGTCCTTTCTCCTCCAGTGTGGTCACCATTTGTTTCCAGCATATCTTTGGCCAGTACAGAGACAGAATTTAGCCTGTGGTCTGTCTCTGAGCTGCTTCCACTGGCTCCATTCATGCTGGCCATGCTTGGCAAACAAGTACACAGACATCACCATGTCTCATGATATGCCACAAACATCAGAGCTGAAGTGAGACCTCAGTTTGGAAGAGGGGTAAAGAGGGTATGTAACCTAGCACCTCTCCAAACTTCCAGGTGCTTCTAAGAGGTCTGGAGTGCAACTCAAAACTAATTTAATTTTTCTCGTAACAGGTGTTGGACTGCATCACTAATTTGATAAAAGAATTATTAAAAACATATAAGCCCATAATTTTGCTACCATTTGAAATCTTTTTCTCAAGACCATTAATATTCCTTTACTCTGTCACTCTAGTTGCTTCTCCCTAAATTACTGACTGGTAAAAGAATTGTACGGAGCTGTTCTGGTGCCTTCATGAAAGTCATCCAGCTCTCAAACCTCCACAGAGCACTATTTCTCCACGGGTTGGCTGATAATCAAGTCATGTGTTTAAAGGAGAAACAAAAGCAGCTTTTCAGGAGCAAAAGTTAAAATGTACCTGAAATTAACAGGCTTTATTTCCACAACCCTGATATTAATCATCTAGAGAGCCTTTCACATTCACACACATTCCTGAGGATGCTCTGGCAACTATTGCTCCTGCTTTAAAGGTACTGCTGCAGTGCTGGACAGGAGAACTACGAGCAGAGGGTGTCACCAGACATCCACACCAGAGGTGTTCATCAATTTCTACGCCACCACCTTTGCTGATGACCCAGGCCCCCTCAGCAGCTGGTCACACAGTCTCCTGTCACTCTAAGCCCAGCTGCTGGTGGTGTTGACAATCACCCTGCACAGTCCTTCCTTCTCAACCCTGGAACCCTCTGCCATGCAGCTTTTTTGGCCCCGGCCCCCAATGGGACAGAATAAACTCCATCAGTTTGGAATTTCAGACCTCAATTTGCTCCCTCAATAAAAGCCATTCAAAAGACAGCTGAGCATCTCATCAAACAAAATATCATTTCTTCAAGCTTCCAAATAACTAATAGGTGTTAAATGAATTTGTCTCCTGATCAGCTAATTTGAAAATACCAAGTAGATCATTACTTGAATCTGTTACAGTTCCTGTATATTGGGAAAATAAAGCAACTGGAAGTTCCACAGATAAAAATCAAACACTATGTTTGCAAAGTGAAAAACAAGTTTATGCTACTACTGAAATGTAACAGTTTTAAGTACACACCCAATAAAGGGTTTTCCTCCCCCCAAATAACCTATTTAAAAAGTCAGTCAAACTACCTAAATGGTATTCTTTGATGACAAAGACTTTAACACAAAGGTAAATATTTTCCCCTAAAATATATAATTTGCTTTTGTGTGTATATACCACATATATTTTTGTGTGTACACATCTACATATATTTACACATAAGATGTTAATGTTACATTTCTAAAGCTTCTCTAAAAGAAGTACTTAAATATAGCTTAAGCAAGCATGGTAATTAACCCTCATGTCAAAGACTTCCCACAATTACTAGTGTTTTACACTAGGTAAATGTGCTTTAATGAAATGCATTCACTACTGCTATATGAAGAAAACAAAATTAAAGCTAAACCCATCAAATGTTGATTGTATGTTTCTACAGGAAATTTTGACACTCATAACCTGGAATAAGCCCTGCAGCATGAATCTTTTAGGTATTCAGATTATTCAAACCTTAGGCAAATAAAGACAGCACAAAATAATTATATTGAAAATTACAGTCCAAACTATAAAGTCATACAAGGGCCTCAGAGAGCATCAGAGATTCTTTTTACAGTTCACAGTTTTTAACAGATAATAAAGCATGTAATTCTCAAACAATCCTTGCAAGAAGAGCAGCAGTTTCCATTTCAAGTGACTGCCGCATCCAGTCAAGTGTGCAACGCCAAGAAAAGAAGTCAATTAGAAACCTTAGAGAAAGAGAGTAATTTGTAGCAAAAACTTGAACAGTTTTTTTTTAATCCTATGATTGTGAACAACTGCAATATTCAATTTGAAATACACTCAGCTTTTCACTCTACAGCCTTCCACTAAAAATCCTTTTGGGGAAAAAACTAAAAACTCAGTAATATTATTTTCATCAATATGCCAATTTAGCTTTTTCAAATAGCAAGTTTTGTATTACTATACTAAGCACTTGAAAACATACTGGTCTATCAGTGTAAAAAACACAATCTAAGAGTGCAGATAAACAAAAAGTAAAAATAAATAAACTCCTAATAAAAGTAGGCTAAAACAAAAGGTTTAAAGAAAAAAGTTAACTGTTTATTTAGACCCTGATCTTAGAAGACAAAACCTTAGTAAGCAACAGTTTTTATAAGAAAGGGAGAATAATTTTCAGTAACTCTTCATGTTTGTATATTTTTCATTCTTTTAATTTTGCTCTTAGACCATCAGCTTCATACTTTGCCTGCAATCATTTCACTCACAAACGTGCAATCCCATTTACAAGCCAAACTCTGGTGTTCCTTCAGTGGAACACTGAAATAGGCTTTAAAATCACTTATGTACCAATTTCCTAAAGGATTCTAAAAAGACTGCCACTATCAACCACCTAGATCACTGTTAGAGTGATATTGATGGATTACTGCATGCTGCATTTCTCCCATATACTCCACCCCAAAGTGGGAAAATGAATACTGGGTGCGATATTTTTGGAACCACATTTTGTGTTTTCTGAAGCCTACTTTATCCATATAAGCAAACAAAAATGACAAGCAGATGAAATAACATTTTTCTTCAGACAATTGAACTGTTCACTAGAAGGCATGGCAACAGATTCAGTAAGCACATATTTTTAGAGCAGTGCTTATGGCAACCCCTCCCAGTGCTCCAATGTAACAGATCCTCCCAAACTAAAAAGGCTGTGGTCTTTGTCCAAGGAAGATGTTTATTTTCTAGTTTGGTTTCATTCAGAGTTAAAGATGGGGTCATCCCACAGACCGAAAAAGAAAACCATCTTAAATTACTATTTGACACACATGCTGTGTAAATCTAACCTTATGAGGAACCATAAATCCACCAGAATTTAAAAAAAAAAAAAAAAGCTTTCAGGCTTCTCTCTTATATAACATAAGAAGGCATTTCATCAGAGATCCCTGGGGATAATTCACTTCCCTGTTTCTGACAAAACACATATAAAAAGCTTTTTGTCCTTGACAACCACACTTATTTTCTAAATATATGCATTACATATGTGTTTTCCAAAATGTCATATTCATGAATATAAAGGAATACAGAGTTCAACCTCCACATAGGATTGTATCTAGCTTTTTTTGTTAATCTTCCTTTAAACTTAAGACTATAAGAAACACAGTTTTAAGACTTCACCAGTTTTGAGGGCATGAAAATACATCAGAAAAATATGGATGGGACCATACAACTGAGAGGAATTTAAGAGCACTAGGTGTTCTATCACCAGCTGACAAAGATTAGATATCCATTACCGATATCACCTCAAAAACTGCAAAGGATTTCTGAAGCTTTCATTGTGAAAAGCAAAAAAATGACATATAAACTTGCAAATAGCCCCAAAAACCTAGCAGGGAACAGAGTACAACTACAGAAACCTTGTACTCTGCTAAAATGAACAAATATTACAATGGCATTCCCCTTTTCTGTATGGGAATGTACACAAAAACATGAGGCAAAAGCCAGACTGATAGTACATAAACTATTCCACATCTAAAATACTTCAAGTACTAATAATGATGAAAAAAACAATGTAGAAAGGGACAAAAACCTATGTGTGAAAATATGCAGTTACTCAGCAGAAATCTACATCCTGCATGATTGCAACATTTATGGTTTAGAAAACAATAAAGGTAGATATAAATATTTCAGTTGATTCATTTCTTGTGAGTGCTGTGCTATGAGTGGGCATTCAGGCTGGATTTCACAGGACTTAGAAGAACTCTTCATATGCAGAAAACCAAGAAAGGTTACTTGGAAAATCTCTCAGTGACCAACACGTAGATGAGACCCTTAAGATTTGATGATGTGGGTACATTATGTTCTACAGTCCTACCACAGACTATATAGTCAAAGCAACTGAGAGCATCCAAGTAGACAGCTCTTCTATTTTAAAGATAGCAACTCACAGGGCAGAGAGTTATCTCCAGCAACTGCAACACAAAAATAATACCCACCTAGCCACCTACATCAACTCTTCAGGAGTGATTGTGAAAGTCTGCACAACTCACTGTGTGAAGCAACCTACACCAAATTACAACACCAGGGAGAAGCAAATAAGCAATTCAAGTCATGAATCCAGACAGTCAAGCTGGCAAATACAGGATACAAACTGAGAAGAGCAAGCAAGGTGGCAGCGACATCTAAAAACACACTTTGCAATTTAAATAGGAATCAGTCTATTACAAGCACACATACGCCAGCAGTACTGGCACTTCATCCATATATTCTTAAACCTAAGAACAAAATTTAGCTGGATGGTTGAATATTACCAGTAGTCTCAAAGCATAAGCAAACTTGTGTGGGTTTGACCTGCACACCTGTCCATGCAGGTTTTTTATCAACTGCCTTTCCAGCCCAAGACAAGATGTATGCACTTTTCTCTAAGTTGGGCTACAACAACTCACAGATACCACAAAAATAAGCCTCCAGCCAAACATACCAAATATAGTCCAGCATGTCCATTCGATATTTTTTTCATTATAATCTAAGGAAGTATGATGGAAAAATCTTTTTGCCTTATGTGATTTTTTTCCTCCAGTTATGGTCAGTAAAAGGAAATATCTACATCTGTTCCTGGTTCACATGCATGAAAAACATTTTATAAAATGAAAACAGATTTGAAATCATTTAAATTCCAATACTAAACCTTCAAAAGTAAATTACCTACAGAAAGTACATGTGTGGGTGTATTCCTGTTTCACTGCATCAACAGCCTTAATCAGGCTTGCATACTATTTCTGATTATGGTTCATTATATAAAATCACGTTGATAACACTTCAGCAAGAACGTTCCTTAACCCTTGCTGAAAAAAGGAAATAGCATTTTGCACCAGTTTTCACCCTTGCTGTCTGTGTTTGAGGCTGACTTTCTCCAGCCACCCCTGACCTTGTGGAAGCCATGAGAGCCAGCTGTAAACCACAGGAATCTCCTTGGACTCTCCACCAGGGAAGAGGCTGCAGCTCCTCCCTGTGCTGAGTATGGTGACTCCTGCAGACGACTCCTCAGTAGCACTTGCCCCTGTAGCCCCCTAGGTCCTTGGAGATCCTCCCCAAAAAGCAGACTTTGAAGGTTAATGCACCTCCCTGCTCATGTGGAATCAAAATTATTCCAACAGCATCAACTGGAGCCACATATCTCCTGCTCACTAACGGAAGGCCCTGCTCAGAGTTCTGAGGAGTAGTTAGGAATACAAACCCTACTTTGAAGCCCAATGTGCCTTTTTTGATTTGCAGGGGTGAATTTTCCTAAGCATGTAGTTTCTTTTTTGGTCTTGTGTCTATTCTTCTATTACTCCAAAATAGGGATTTTATCAATATACTGTATTTTCTGTTAGCCAGATCAGTATCTGAAAACTACTTGAAAACAGCAGCAACTGTGAAGCATAACTTATAATTTCTTGGTAGGACTTCTGAACAGAAAAGGATCATACCTGTGCTCCACAATCTGCTTGTTAAATTTCAAGGTAAGTTGGGCTTGATTTCACCCTGTAAAGACTAGATAATTTTGTACATTGAGAAACTTTGCTCAGTGATACACCATCACTATTAAAAGCAATTAATCTTTTGATATTGCAACACAGATATTTATTTATTTTTTTTTACTATGGAGAAAAGTCAGAAAAACGGGGTTTTTAATGACAATTTCAGTAGCTGATTCAGTGAACAGTCTGATGCTAGCACTACTCAGTTTTCAACATAATGCAAAACTTTATACTCTCACTGAAGAAATCCTCTTCAGTAATTGCATGAGTTTAATTCTCTAGGATTTTGCAGGAAGATACAAATATAATTAAGCTGTTTTATGTGCACAAATGTGCTTGGAGGAGGGTTGTGGAGAAAGGAAAAATTAAAAAAAAAAAAGAAAAAAAGAAAAAGAAAAAAAAAAAGAAAAAAAATTACCCCATCAGCTGAATTTGCATTGTAACCCTCAGGAAATGAACTCTATTCTTCAAACCTACCATGAGCACAGCAATGAGATTAGAGCAGAGAGATCTATTTGGAGCTGGTTGCACACACACACAAAAAGATGTTACACCTAAAACCACTGTATGACTAAATCTACAGATACTTCTTTTTTTTCCACTACTTTGTACTTCATGCCAACCATAAATTTGTCATTTACCAAATTCAGCGAGTCAGTTTTTTGAAGTAGTGAGACATGGCTCAAAATAAGACCACAGTTTTAAAACTGCCTGATAAGCATGGATTCCGAAGATCACAGAAGTGCTTCAAAATACAAACTTTTATAACTAAAATATTTGGTTTCCTTCCAAGTAAAGTAATTAGATCAGTTTCTGCTCCCCTATACGTTAACACAGACTTGCCAGAATTTCCAGTGAGGATGAGCACTCATTCCAGTTGAAAATCTCTCTGAAATTAAACATAAAACTTCTGATATTCTTGAGTGGTTCACTTCAGAAGAGGGAGCAAAAGTTTTTGGTGAATCTTTTATTTCATATTAGGAAAAAAAAATTACAAGTACTGGAAGAAATTGTACCGTGAAACAAAATAGTTTTCTAAAGCTTTACTCTATTCTTGAATTCTGAAGGGGGGGTGGGGAAGACTTGTGTGCTAGAAAGTCATGGCTTGACCCCTGAAACACTACAAACAGTTCTCTTATCACAGAAACAGAAAATTTCCATAAAGCAACCAACAAAAATGTACCATTACTTTTCAATCACAACCATGACTTATGCATGCCAAAACCTAGCTAGAAAAGTGGTCAGGTAAGTTCATACACAAAAAATGTCATCAGGGGTTTCGGGTACAAATAGTTCAACATGAAGTTGGGGAAGTTCCTCAGTCAGACTTCTAGAAACTAGGAAAACATAGCTGAGATAAGCAACTATTTGTTTACTCCTACCTTTCTCTTCCATACAAACAGATACAGCATTGCCTGATTCAGAACTGCTCTTAGCTATGTTCTTGCATAAGATGAAATCACCAAGTTTTATTAGTAAGAGAAATTAGCTTAAGGGAGTAATTTTTTTGTATTGCTCTCAGATGAAAAGCAGGGACTTTTCAGGAGCCTTGAAACTTGCACTGGTCCCAAGTTTCAGTTAAAAATTTGGCTATTACTTCTGTATTGCAAATCTGTCTCCCAAAATCCAATGCTACTGTGCTGCAATGGCTTTTTTAAAGGATCATTAGGTCAGAACAGCCAATAAACTAAAACAAACAAAGAAATAGGCAAGGAACATAAGAGAAAATGTTTGGGGAGTGTTAGTATAGTCTAATGCAGCTGCTGGAAACTAAATTACTTTCAGAAGTAGGTTGACTTCAAAATACCAATTTAAGATCTATGGCTCAGACATCAGATATTCACAAGGCTGTCAAATTACAAAAAATAAGCATTTTCATGTTTTGCCGATTTGCAAGTATATGCAATCAGAGCATGAGGACTACCATTTAACAGATTATTTTAAAAGCTAGCTTGAGGACTGCTCTTATGACAACAATTGCTCTAACAAAAAACTCTTTCCTTGAAAGCCCTGTCCTTGTGCTACTGGACCAAAAACACCAGCATTTAAGTCAAGTCTTCTCTGAACTGCCCCCCAAAGGAGACTTCGGGTCTGTCTTTACTGATTAGAGATTGAGTCTACAAAACCATACTCCCTGACCTACCATTAACTAGCTGGAGTGGCACTCTCCACCCACAGCTCACAGACAGAAAACCTTTTGATAAAGCCATGGGAGGTAACAGGACAACGTAAACCAAAAACAGAGGAGTGGAAAGGCATAAGATAATTTTAGCAGTCAGAGGATCTGAATAATAAGAAAACAAATAGTGAAAGAAAAGGATGTGCCTGAAAAGACAAGAAACCTAATACCTTCTTTTCCTTAATATTATTTATCCATTCATTTCGGGCAGCCAATAATGGCACTACTACAAAGCCTTCTTCCTGAAACAGAAGAGAACGCTTTGGTTTCAAGGTGAAAAGTACATTATATACCATCAACAGTACCTACCTTCAACTGAAAAATCTGCACACACTAGGAGATATTACAGAGCTGTGCACTGCTAGTATGCAACAGTACTGTATAACTCATCATGAAGGGAAAAAAAACAAAAAAAAGCTTGTGATTCTGACATATTCTAAATTAATTTTGCAGAGAGGGCACCAGGAACAGACCGGTATTGCCATTTTCCAAACCACGTTGCTTGAGAATCAGTATCATAACTTCCCACTCACACAAAATCATTGCATCAACTCCCACTAATGCTATCTTACTTAACTTCAAGAAGAAAAGTCATCAGTTCAAAGTATGCCAATATTTTACTTGTGAGTATATGTGGAATGAGAGCAAAATAGGGAAGTGCAGAGAGAGAAAAAAGCAGAACGCAAGGTTGCATGCAAAGAAACTGGGATGATGCTGTATTAGTGCTAATAAGTATGAAAATTAAATCAATGGATCTCTTTCCACTGCTCCTGCAAATCATCACTTAGAGATTAAAGCATCTGACAATCATAGAATAACATCCCTTTGAATACATGTAATAATCTCAGTTACATGATGCTAAAATTCTTGAGTTCATTACACTTCATGGACTGAATATGATGATTATTGCTGCTGTGAGAATTACATTTTAGCAATCCTGATTATATCTGAAATCTCTGTGAAAATTATTCACCTTCCAATACAGATGAAGAAAAAAATTTTTGAGAAACAGAAGAGAGCTTTAATTCTTCAGTTCTTACTTGGCACTGTGTTTTCATCTGAATTACATACCCAAAGTAAAGTGATGCAGTTCTAAATTACTAAAGCACTTGAAAAAAGGAATAAATTATAAAAAGAACGTTTATTTTAAAATACAGTGTTCTGGTTTTGGCTGGGTTAATGTTCTTCATAGTGGTTGGTATGGGAAGTGTTCTCGATTTGTGCTGAGCACAGGGTTGATGATATATGGATGCTTTTGTTATTGCTGAGCAGGGCTTCACAGAGGCAAGACCTTGTCTGTTTTTGGTACAGCCACACCAGCGAGGAAGTTTGGGGTGCATGGGAGGTTGGGAGGGGACACAACCAAGGGCAGGTGACCCCAACTGACCAAAGGGACATTCCAGACCATATGACATCATGCTCGGTATATAAAGTTGGGGGAAGAAGAAGGAAGACAGATGGGCATTTGAAGTGATGGTGTTTGTCTTCCCAAGTCACCGCTGCATGTGATGGGGCTTAACAGAGCCCCATCCCTCCTGGAGATGGCTGAACACCTGCCTGCCCATGGCAAGCACTCAGTTAATTCCCTGTTATGCTCTGCTTGTGTGAACAGCTTCTGCTTTCCCTATTAAAATGTCTTTATCTCAGTCCAGGGGTTTTCTACCTTTTACCCTTCCAAATCTCTTCCCAATCCTGCTGATGGGGGAGTGAGCGAGCGGCTGCATGGGGCTTGGCTGCTGGCTGGGGTGACACCACCATAGTAATTTCAATGTTTCATTTATTTCCATTGTATGGGTATTATTTTTATGCACTTGCAGCTGCAGTACATTAACCCACAGCCCTAGAGACATACCAGCAGAACCCAACTCACATCCAGAGTAACATATTCCTCCCTACCTGACATCTCCTCAAACAGGAGGTCAGAGCTCCCTTTAGGTGTGTCCATAGAAGGAAACAAAAGCATCAAGACCACAGACCTAAAACTGAACTTCACAAAGACAGAAGACAATGCTCAGTGCAGAGATTAAGTAAAAGTTGGAGAAACAGAAACAATTATGAGAACTACTTGTGAAGATAGTGCAAGTACACCCAAGAAGATTAGCTTCCAGTTTTAAAAACCACAATGAAAAGTTCATAAATAGAAAACTATTTCAAATACTGCTAAAAAATGCTTTCTTAACTGAGTTATGCATCAGCACAGCAGCTACTGTACTTAAAATACTGTAAAAGCACACCTTTATTATCACTGATAATACAGGAATTTCTATACAGATAGGCCAAAAATATTAGAGCTACATTTCTGGGAAATTACTCAGCAGGTAACAAATTGCTATACTGTTTTTGACTTGCAGGTAATATGTAGTGCTATAGCAATCTGGTGAGCAGTCTGAACAGATGCTGACTGATAATGAGAAGACATGGCAGCAGAAAAGAGCTGTGTTTCTAGGGTATTGATCATTACAAATATGGCTTTAAATCAACAACCTAACTGCCAGCAGAGAGGCTGTATTAGCACATAATTCCTGTGGCAAATGATCAATAGTTAATCAGCAGAGGAGAAAATGAGCAGAGAGAAGCCATTGGTGCATACAGAGAATTACCAGATACCTTGAAATACTTGTGCAAAATTAAATGTGTTAGTAATGGGAAGACAACAACCCCTTACTAAGAAGCAGCACTTTTATACATGAACTGGCAACATAATTTATTACCCAAATCACTATTCAAAGCAGAACAAAAGTCAGCAGACAGTACTGCACTACTATATTTTGCAGTTGAGGTAATTTTTCATATAATGAATACTTAAATTACTCTTCTGCATTCTTAGATGCTTTGAGAATTTTTAAGTCTTTTTGAAATACTTCCATGCTGTCAGGTAAAAGGTTTATAACTGCCAAGCTGAGGGATTCTACAAGAATGCAGATTTCCTACAAGTGGCTTTAGAAGCCTTGATTTGGGTAAGAAAAGAAAAATACAAAGATTCTCTTGGTTTCTTCTGGATATACTCAGACCTTAATTATGACTTAGTGATCCTTTTAATCAAATTCGTTTGTCACACACTGCCAACAACTCAATGTCTTCTTTCGAGAGCAGATCATAATGTCAAGTATCTAACTAACATGTTAAGAATTCCAAATCAAACTTCACACTTATAAGCACCTGTCTTAAAAAAATGTTTTCAACCAGTACTTACTCTACTATTCTGACAAAAACCCCTTATCACTAGAAAAGATTAATATCATTAATCCTCTTGTTAGACCTACTAAATAAATGCAGGGACAGGATGAAGATCAGATTTTAAGTGGTTTTTGGTTTTTTTTGGCTAACGTAACGAAGATTACTTTTAAGTCAAATAATTACTTGAAGTAGCCACTCTGTACACAACCAAACCAAACAGTACACCAGGCTGTCCCACAGAAGACAGCGAGGTATTAAATTCTTTAAGCAAATGGAAAAAAATTCATCACTAAGGAGCTCTCATTATCAACAAGCTACAGTTTTGGCCAGAGAACACATTACTGTGGTATGCAGTGTGGTATGCACTGCTTCTCTGATGAAGTCACTAGCCAGAATAAAAATAGACATCTTAGCAGTATGGATCTCTCTTCAAGACAGTGGTCCCTTCTGGATCTTTTTACTTTACATATATAAGAAGAAAGTAAGGTACTGTCAGCCAGTGAAAGACTGACAAAAATCTGCTGTGAAATAATCCTCAATTTTATCTTCCATTTAAGAAGAAAACATGCAGGTGTATCGAATGTAATTACATAAATTTATTTCCAACTGTCTTCCCATTACCTCAAAAACTCAGTGTTATTTCCTTTTTCTCCAAAATCAAGGGCCAAAGTTGATTTCTATATCCTTGATGTACACAAGTGTGCATACATTAATAAATCAATACTAGGGGGTTTCCTTTGGAGACAAACTTTAGTCACTGGCTCTAATAACCTGCACAGCAAATGGGTTTCCCTTCCATGCTTGTTCCTAAGGATGCATGCAGGAATGTATCAAAAATTTTCACAACAGACAACAGAATGACTCTGATTCACTTACCAACTAGAAATTGAAGAGAAAAAAAAAAACAACATGAGAACCAAGTATTTAAAAGCTGGAGTAGTGAGCTGCAAATGTAGCCTCCTCCTCTACTACTTGCAAATATATTTTTTTTTTTCTACTATGTAAGGTACTAGAATGCATAAGAATTGGAGCATTAATCATCCTACATATCATGCCACCTTCATTTTTAGGTTCAACTTTTACTATTCCTGCACTACATTTTCATCACTAGGTCCATCTACTATATTAGTGGCAGGAGATAAGAGTCATCAGAAGGCAGTGGTATTTTAACTAATTATGGCTGTGCCAATGAAGAACTTGCAGCAAGAAGGAAAAACCCAAGTGAAACTGAAGAACAGCATAAAACAAACTTTTCTCTGCCTTTTGCAAAAGGTTATTCTTTGGCCTGGTGTAGTAAGGGAGAGAGAATTTGCTACAGACATTCAGGAGACTGAAGCACAAGTCCTGTGCACCATTAAAATCCTCCTGAGCACATTCATGTGTGAGATCCCAGTAATGCACAGACCTTGTGCTGGCCATCCCATTAATGTTGAAGATTCCAGTACAGCAACAGCTATCTCATAGCTCTGACAACCAAAGACAAAAAAAAAAAACAACAACAACAAAAAAACAACAACAAAAAACAGCGAATGCATTGAAATGGCCTACAATTCCAAATTTTTCCAAACAAAATTTTGTTCCTTACAAACTGAGAACTTTCAGAGTTTCATAATTTGCATGGTACTGGAGCTGGCTCCTCAGACCAATTATTTAACCAATGCTAATGTGCTTTAACAACTGCTTCTCATTTACAGAAGTTAAGGCAGTTAACTGGAGGAGAGCATTAATCCTAATTAGCTTTGATCCCACCACCAGAAAGACCTGGATCATCACTGCTGAAGATTTCTCATAATAGTGCTTAGGAGATTCCCAGCTGGGAATTTTTTTGAGTTCTTGTCTTGTGCTACCATGAGCTTCCTGAATATCCACATCTGTGTAACACTCTTCTCAGAGAAGCCTGGGAAAAAAGGAATCTATAATAAAATTATAGAAGCCTCATGTCAAATAATTTGTCCTGATCACAGAATTCACAAAAGGAAGAACAGTTTGGGTAAACTGCAGGAACACGTCATATAAGGAGCCTGTGTTCTGCTTTGTACAGTCTTTTCCTCTCTTTTCTTAAATTCAGTGTGTTTTGGGTTTAAGGTTTTTTTTTAATTGCACTCCAACACAGAGAAACCAAAGGTAACGGAGGTGCTCCTATGAAACCAAGCTGTAGGCTCCAGCTTTAAAGGTAACTGATAGAATGAACTCCTGAAACACCAATGGCCCCAGTGGAACAAACTGGGCTAAAAAACAAGAGAACATAAAGGATGAAAAGAAACTAAACCATCACCTCCCAGCTACAGCCCTGACCCACCTTACCAATGCATGCTGAGGCCAACAGGCCCCATGTATCAGTAGAGTCCCTATGCTCTGCTCTCCCCAGCAGATGTATGTGCACATCCTTTCTGTACATGAAAGGCTAGAGCTGGAGCCAAGCCTGCAGATGCACACTGCCTGGCAAAGCAAGTGGCAGCAGCACGTGCAGCCACCCAAGATTGCTGAGGGCTAGATTTGACCCAGCTGTTTCTCAGTGAATGTCTAGACTACTCCTCACTAAAGCACCAATTTCACAATTTACTCCATACCAAGAACTTTCCGTCTCTCACTGATGTGAAATCAGCAGCCAGTTAATATCCAAAATGTTGGTGGGTGTTCCCCCCACCCTTTTGGAGTGAGGGAGAAGCAGTGAAAAAGAGGGTTTGATGGACAGGCCAATCTAGTCACAAAAGCCTCACTTCCTTAACAAACAGACTAAATGCAGTTCCCCTACAAGAGATCCCCTTGAAAAATAAACCAACAGACTAGGGAAAGGATTTACATAGTGAAAATTCTTGCATGTTGACGAAGAACAGAAACTTCAAAAGAAGTACTTGTCAAAAGACCCAATCTCACAGTGCACAAGGTAGGCCAGGAAATCTTCGCATGACAGGGCTGCTTTTCACATGTCTTTAAACGTGAAGCCAGTAGCTGCTAATTGGTAAGAATGGAGGAGATCCCACCCAACACCTGCTACAGCAATTCGGTTTAATAGCAGTCCTTCAGTAGCTCTGACAATTACTCCCACACTCCCCTGTGAGAGACTAATGGTTTGCTAAAAATAAAATAAGAGATTAGAGCCTCTATGCTATTCGACAGAAGGCAATATTCAACAGCCTTGTGGCGAGCTGATGTCCAGACTTCAAAGGATTTCATCCTGCATCTAGAGATTGGGGTGCCTGGCTCAAATGGCAGGATGCAATACTACTTTTTGTTCATTTTATTATTTTCTACAGCCTGCATCTTAGCACACAGTAATAATGTTCATACTTATGCAGTAGGGAATAATCAGTACCAACCTCAATTTGTGTACAGCAGCTGCTAAAAGCTGAAGTTGCCAAGAAACCTAAGATGACAAAGCAAAACACAGCTCTCCTCCCCTCCCCCCGAGCTGTACCAGCAATTAGTGACATTTTCACTAGTATGTGCATCTTTAACAAGAAGACCAAGACTTATGAAATCACAATAGCAGTGAAGGATGGGAAAAAGAGCAGAAAATACCTTTTACAATTTTTCTGAATATGATCTATAATACAGCTGTCAAAACCATCAATCAATAGCTTGTATGTAGGATGTAAGTAACAAAAACCATATCAGTCTTCCAAAAGAATTGCTCTTATCTGTTTTAAAATACAGGAACTATCAGACAACAAAAGCAGCCAATATAAAAAAAGAAAGCATTTTACAAAAGCACATACTTTAGTTCTGTAAGAAAATGTCTGACTCCACGACAAAAAAAATATACTGATTAAGTTTTGCCTTACATGAATTACTAAGAAAACAATCTAAATTTTTCCCACTGTAAATTTAATCTTTTGTCAGACACAGAAGGGGAAAAAAGGGCTCCATGTGATGAATAAGGTAGTGTGTTCAAAAAAAAAGCCTCAAAATAACCCTGACCTTGTTTTATGGAGGCAAGCCAAATTAATTCCATCCTTCAAATCTTCAAGACACTGGTGTCACACAGAAGGAACACTTTACATTAATTATAGTTGCTCTCAAAAGAAAGTGGCCATCATATGAAATTATTACTGTCTTACCTGGCCACATGGGTTAGATTAAGAAAAGACATCAAGAAGCACAGGTCTGGATTTCCCCCTCAGAAATAACAAGGAAATTTCTGTCTGTCTAGGAGGACAAGAATAGCCAAAATTCCATTTGTCTTTCAGTTGTGTGAAAAACTTCCATTTTTAAAAAAAATAAGGAGACATCACGGATGAGGCCACTTGCCTCATGTCTTCCTGTGCAAGTCAGATACCACCAGATCACAGGCTGGCGGTGCCAGAAGGTGAGGTGAGAGAGAACACCTGAAGAATATACAGGTAACTCTCTTAGAAGAGAAAGGTTCATGGCTAAAAGGCAGGAGAACTGCAGCCCAGAAATTCTTTCCCTTCAGCCTTAAGATGGAATGACCAACACCTTGATTTAACAATCATTGCTTAAGAACAACATCCATCACTTTCCAGTCACATTTTCTCTAGTGTCTTTCATTTGCTTTCATAGCTACCAAATATTTTAAACTATCTCCAATATAAAGATTTATTAAATAGAAAACAGTTCAAAAATCACCAGAAGCATGACAATTAAAACTTAATATTTTAATATTAATGCATATAAAGAGGGTATCTCTCACAGTGTGCTTCAGTTGAGAGCTGATGGTATTACATGATATAGATGTGAAGTTTTCAAATAAGGCTGTAAAGGTTTCAATCCCACAGAAACTATTGGGTTATGTGTTTGTGCCTCAGCATTCACACTTGGGGAAGCCTCACCAAATAAACTGCTGAAGTGTGATACTAATGTTTCTTGGCAGTGAACCTTCCATTTCTCTTCAGCCTCCATTATGACATCACAGAGGAAGCTGCAGCTTGAACGGGAAGGCACAAATTACACACAATTCTTGTGTAAATCAGGTGGTAAGCTGAATCAGTAAAATAATCAACTTTTAAGGTTAGGTTTTACATTTCATGATTTTCCTCTTGAAATACTTTCCACTGAAAGGACAGAGATAAAAATAAGGAAACTACCACAGCATCAGAAAACCATTATTTAAGTGGTTTGCAAGGTTAATATGCATCTCTCTATAAAAAGAACCTGTACACAATAATTCCTATTCGGGCAAATGACATTTTACCAGAGAGAAAGAAATAACTAAGACCAAATTGGCAAATGTCACTGTTACCACAGAAATTTCTTTTCAGACATGAGTATGAGTGAAGAAAAATATCACCAGCTTGTTCACAATGAAGACCTCCCACATGATTATGTGGCACATGTGAAAATAATTTGTTGATTCTAAAGCTTGTATTGATGCAGATAATCTGCTTTGTCTCATAAAAATACAGATTATACACACAAAGAAATTCCCTTTATTGTATTTTACTATCCTACAAAGAGCGTTCCCAATTTCTGTTTTACACAGAAAAGCAAAGAGTTATTGAAAACATACCAGTTTATATTCAATTCTGTACACAGCATCACATTTTCTTTTAATCAACTAGGACTCATTTTAGTATTTAAGACAGTGGAAGACATGCTTTTATTCTCAACTTGATTGCAATATTGCAGAGCAACACAGCAAAGCTTTTGACACAGGTACTGCATGCGTCAGTCAAGGCTGATGCACAGCTGGGTCTGCCCTTCACTAACCAGGCTGGTTAGTGACACCACATCCTTGGCTACAGTGACCAGGAAGAGAAGTGGTTAAGAACCTGGAGAAATGACAAAGAAGAGTAGCACAGCCCACAAATCTGGACTTTGGAAGAGGTGTCTGGGAAACAAAGACATCTTGGGCTAAATAGTAATGCCCTGATTGAGTGCAGGGCAAAATAAAACTATAAAGGAGGCAGAAGCAGGCAGACACCCATAAGGAAGAATTTGGAATCATCATCCAGGCACAAAGGCAGTATCATGAAATGTATATACCACCAGTACATGTAACCATTAGTAATTTAGGACGCATAAATAACTTGAGACTAAAAAAAAAAAATCACTTCAGTAAGTGGGAATAAGAAATAAACTTAAATGTTGACAGGCCCAAAAGCATTTAAGTGCAACCTTAACGATTACCTATCCTTATTGCTAGAAATTCCTCCAGATTTTTGTTCAGATTTTCTTTTCCTTTCTTTTATGATGGAAACACAACATGCAAATTCCTACACTGGAGATTCTGAATATCAAACCATAGAATTAACTTCTCTTATTTCTCTACCACTTGGATTTCAAGGGTATTCTGCACAGTTCCACATCATGTCCTAACTGTTCCCCTAACAGACCCTCATGATAATGGTATAAACACACTACATAACCCACTTCAAAAACAGCAGATCAACGGGTCATGGAATACAGCTCAAACAAACAGATTTTTCCCTTCCCAAAGTGATTTTCCAGTCATTAAAGACATGGGTATACCTTATTTCAAGCAAAGATCAAATACCCTAAAACTTAACTTTATTTGCTTAAAGTACTAAAATTTAAAACCCCAGAATGAAAAGAAAAAAAAATCCACATTGCTGTTTAACCTCTAAGTGACTGTAAATGACCTAGAAAGACAAAACCGACATTGGAACTTTGACAATCAATCAAACTTGCTATGAGGAAAAGCCTCAAGTTCATAAAAGACCAGCAAAGTAATGCAGAGAGAAGTTGACATTGGGGCTGTTTAGATGCAAACTGTTGAAAAGTTGCTGGAAAACCTACACACATTTCTCTTTGAAAAAAAAACAAACAAAAAAGCCCAGAAAATACAGACAAAATGGTTGCAATTACACTGACGAATACAGCATAACTAAGTTTTCAGAGTGAGCTGGCAGCAATGAAAAACTTTATGTACAGCAGAATAATTTTAATTTTTGAAGCTGAAAATTACATGACTCAGCCTGTACTCATCATCTCTACGAAGGCACCGTTCTGCTGCTGAAATGTCAGCTCCACAGCTTCAGCACACAGCAGAAACTGAAGCACAACGTTTGCTTTCTTTTATAACTTAGCTTTTTGGCTTGGATTCTCAATAGCTCTGTCCTTTCTGCAAGTTTGAAGTAAAGCCAATGCAACACTCTGCCCACCAGAAAGTCACACAACAAAGAACAGATGCATCTCCCAGCAGCACATCCCGCTCCCTTCAGCCACGCGGTGCATTGCTCCGGCTGCCGCCAAGTGCTGTACCCAGCTGTGCTGCCCTCACCTCACAGCCAGTGCCACAGAGAGCTCAGCATTTTAACTAACACCAGTGCTTCTCATCAGCAACAGTATGCTCTCTGTCCTTATAGGCAGTTATTTGCAGTTTCTACCCTAACACACTTAAAAAAGCAGATAGGATGCACCAGAAACCAGAATAATTTAGAGTCCATTTCATCACAGGTTTTTGGGTTGGTATTTCAGACCAGCAACTTTCAGTACTGGCTGGAAGGCAGTCAGGTAAGCATTGAAGTTGCAACTGAGGTAAGTGTTCAAGCTGCAGTTTATCACAATGCCACATTTATGTAAGCCCTAGTAACATCTTGAACGGTTTAAGACTTGGCTTTTTTTAAAGACTGACAATAGACATGATATTTTGTATGTGCTCCTTTAGCCTCAATCCAGATTTGCACATTAACAAACACTACATCACAAGTTAACTTCAAAGTAATAAAACTAAGATGCCATTCCCAAATATTACATCATGTTTATCAGTTTAATATTTTAGTTTCAGACCAACAGCCATTAACAGAATTACCATATTGTTCCTGTGGTTTTACTCTACATGTAATGCACTTTCAAACATAAGTAGCAAAAAAAACCAAAAAAAAAATCAAACCAAAACAAAAAAACCCACAAAAACAAATCCAGCCCCCAGCATGCATTTAACAATTACCTTGTGTTGTTATGGAAACTAAATATCTATGAAGATGCAAGAAAAAAGGGGCAGGGGAATCCCACTGCAAATCCTCCTGTATATTCTGAAGGTACTTTATTTTTTTTTCTCCATTGCAGATTCAAATGAATGTGGCGAGTACTGCCTCAAGTATCCCATCCTTCCTTCTTCCCTCCCTTCCGTTACCACTCCCCTCCAAAATGTAGGCACACATTTTAAAATTTTATTGGAGGTAGTGAAGCAGGAAGCTGAAGCAAAACCGGATTTTGCTTCTTTCTTCTATAAGGAGGATGGTTGCCCAAATTAACTGTTCCATGAGACCATTAAATTCCCAAATCTGTCTTTAAAGAGAACAGATCTGCTTACTGTCCCAAGTCATCTCCTGGTGCAGTTTCTCTGGAACCCACAGCTGGAAAAACATCAAAACCCTAGAACAGCTGAAAGAGGACAAAACTATTCTCTTCAAGGATTCTACAGAAAAGGAGGGACAAGCCAAGGCCTCTATTTCTGCCTTCTGTGCCCCTGCTCTCAAAAGTTTTGGTAAATATATCCCAATTTACCTGATATCCAGGAAAACAAACAACCTAATTAACAAAACAAAAATCAAGAATCTGGTTTGCAAAATTTGAGATAAAGTGTCAAGAATATTTATTTGACTGTATCTGTATTTATTAATTCACCAATGGGGACAACACTTAAAACTTATGGTTTTAAGTGACTACCACAGACTTTTAGCCAATAAACAGTATTTTGAGGAGGGGTGTGGTGGGATCTTCTCTGGAAGTAGATGTCTTCTGGTTTAATTTCATTATCTCTGAAGCAAGTATCAGAAAAATCTTCACTAGAGAACTATTAGTAAATACACCTTCATGACTATATGAAGAAAGCTGCTCACTTTTCCTGCCTAAGGGAAATCAAGTTAATAGTATGGACAATAGTAGGAAACAGAATATACAGATTATATCTGCTGATATACTTTTTAAATTTTGAGAGATCTTTTGTCTGAATGTCAAACTATTTTTTGAGGCTTACAAAGATCGCTTTTCTGGAAAAATCTGCCTCCGTGAAAAAAGGTCCCATCCCTAACAGCATCTTCCAAATGATAAATTCCTACATGAGGTTTTAAGCACTCATAGTCTAGGTCAAAGGAACAGAACATACTCTTTTTTTCAAATTTACACATTAAAAATGGAAAGGAAAATATTTGATTAGTAAATCACCAAGTTTTAACAGCTTACCCTAGTGCCTAGCACATGCGTTACAAACTTGTAATATAACTCATCAGTGAAGGGGAAAGAAAAAGCATTTCTAGACTCATCCAGGATTTTGGAAAGGTTACAACATATCTGCAGCTTAGAAAATTCATGCTGCCCTGTCACTTTAGGTATGGCTTCAGCCAAGTTCTTCCAAAACACATTAGCATAATGTTGCACACTGTAGATAAAGCACAACATACTTAAATAATGAAAAAGTTGCGACCCTTAAAGTTACTTTAGCAAGTGTAGCTCAGACAGAAAAATGCTAGTAACAAATACAACCTTGAAACATGAGAGTAAGAGACCACTATTAACAGAAGGCTCATCTACAGTCTTGCTTTACATAATACAGAAAATTGCAGTAAAAAAAATCAAAGTTCACTAACATCAACAATGTACTTGAGAGCTCCACCTCAGCTGACAATAAACATGAAAAATTAAAGAGTTTTGTCTCTAGAAGAGTTCATTCCTCAGGCCTTTGAAAGCCACACTTAATGACAATGTGACATGACCGAAGACAATGTGCTCCTGCTCCTGAGGAAATTACTACAGTACTTTTCCTTTTCTTCCTGTCTTCTTGGAGATCCAGTGACAACAAACCCAGTGATAATGCGGCAAAACAACACCCCACCCTAATCCTAAGCAAAATGCACAAATTCTGGGAGCTATTTTGCAAAACTCTGAGATCACAAATACGCTCACAATTTACATTCAGTATGATGCTAATTATCTTTCAAGGAGATACTTAGGAAAAGTGGATCAGGTGCAACTAAGAGCAGAGGTGCTGAGAGCAAGGTTTACTATTACATTTCCAAATATTTTTCAATCTTTTGGTCAAGATGTTGTGTTATTGGACCCAGAACTGAAGAACAGAAAGCATCAGACATTATCCACCTCCGGGGCTTACAAGATTAGAAACACTTGTTTCAGCTGTTAAGCCAGACAATCTTTAGCCATCAACACATGCCTATTTATAATGTTTATCTCAAATTTTGTTAAAAACTATTAATTAGGCAGAGTTTTGGATACCCTTCTAGATCTGCCAGATAGTACCTTCTATACCTTTTAAAAGCTAGCATTTTGAGGTGTTTTGGTAGCACAGCTAGATTACAAATAAGCGAAGAATGGAAGGAAGCTACTGTTTAACCTGATAGCAGTTTGGTGGTGCAGGAAATTATACACACATGAAACTACATAAGGTAAATTAAGTAAAGCCTACAAATTATTAGGATTGTCACTAATTCTATTAAGCTGCTACTTGACAACTTTAACATTCTTTCAAATTACTACTAGTGACTCAATATCCCCAAAGGCACAATCTTACAAAGCAGTTATTTTGAAAGAACTAAGGTGGTTCTCAAAGCTCTCAGAAGTCAGCGTACCAAGAAATGATGCAAAGCAACAACATGGTTTCTGCTTATCACTGGATCATGGAAGATACCATCCTCTCTGTCCACTTACAGACAACATTTTCCAGATTACACAAAAATATCTTACTATCTCTCCTATCACTTGGAAAGAGATTGAATTTTTCATTTAATCAGGTTTCAAGTGTGAACTCTTTACTCTGACCATTTAACTGTTTTTTCTTTAGGGCAACATTGACAGTGAACACCAGAAGTGATGGAACAGGTCCGTCATTATCACCTACTTCTTAATACAAACATCCATTGGAAAAAAAAGGTTAAGCCATTTAAACTCTGAACTGGCCCATACAGTTTCCCCAAAACCACTGGAGTTGGACCCAACTCCAGTGCTATCCTCACTGAATCTTACTTGATACTATTAAGTGATCAAGAAACCAAGACAACTCTAAAAAAAAGATAATTTACTATATCAATTATTAATATACCACTCAAGGGTAGAAACAGAGGCAGAGTATACCACTCAAGGGAAGAATCAGATTTTTTTTTTTTCAAGGAAAAATACTACTTAGTAGAGGTCCTAATCATTTCCATATCAGATTAAGAGAGACATTTCAGTAACAATCCCCAGGTAACCCCTGAATTTTCTTAATTTGCCAGAATATCGTCATACAAATATGAAGAGAACTGTCCATAGCTTAATGCAGCAAAAGCTGGCAAAAGTCATTAAGTTCAGCCACACTTGTTAGTCAATTACTAGCATTAAATTTGCAGAATAAAAGTGAGCAAAAATTGTTTTGTTCTACTGTTGAAAATGCAAAATATGGAACAACGCATCAATTTTTATTGACTCTAGAGGTTTCCCTAATGATCAGAAAAAAACCCCAGTTATGTTATTTCAATTCTCACATATTAAACAGCCTGGCTGATTTACTTTGCTGGCAGAAGAGATAAGAAGGGTCTTTTCCAAGACAAGCCAAATCTTTCAAATGGAGACTGAAGTGTCTGATAAATGACAAAACAGATTTCCTGGGGCAGACACATATTATTTAGGCATGTCATCTAATTTCATGTCATGAAATACTCTAAGGTTTATTACCTATGATGATCATAGAAAGATATGCTTCCAAGAACCTTAATGTCTCACAAGCTTTAAGGAGATTACACAACAGATTTCTCTAAAGCTGTACTAATAAAGCAATAGTTGCATAACTGGTTTGTCTACACAGGACAGAAATGTAGGATTCAGGTATGCTTAGAGCATGGCAAAGAGATAAGAGAGGTTCTTGGGAGATGGAAAGAAGGTGAAAATTCCTGTGATTCTTTTGAAGCAAAGGACATTTCTTCAAACAAAAGAAGAATCAATGAGCTGCCATAAACTTGAAGCCATCCTTCTGAATAAAAACCAGTTTCATTAATCCAGCAGTTCTAATGCAAGATCTCCAGACCAACAGGAAAGGAATCAGAGTTACCTGGATGTTTCAGCCAGAACTGTGCAATGATGCCATGATCCTGTGAGGTATCAGAGAAGTTGACAGCTCCTCCTATACAAAAATAAAGTCCTGAGGAGAGAAGGTGACAGGGCAAACACCTCCCATCACCCTGCAGGGAGAGGGAAGCTGCAGGGGTTCCCATGAAATTTCTGACTCTTATGTACTGGAACACCAGATCCAAATCAGAAACTTAAACCACCAACTCAAAGGATGCTGAAGTATGAGGGGGACAAAAAAAGGCTGATTTGAGGTATACAAAAATACTCATAATTTGGTATCTTCCTAAGACATCAAGAGTAGTAATAACCCTATTTAGAAAATTTAAGTTGTGACTCTGCTCTACACCCTTTTGCTCATTGCAAAGACCTGTCAACCCAGACCATGCTGAATTCCTGCATCACACGGCTTGACTTGGTGACTTGGGAATACTTTCATCTGATACAGTGCAAGGTTTCTGAAACTAATATCCTCTCTATCAATAAGCAGTTACACAGACAAAACTACAGTATTGTTAAAGCAAAAAAAAACAACCCATGTTTTCAGAACAAAAGCGACGTTTAACACAGCAAGGCAGGAATAGAAATTGCTTTTAAATCCAACAGCACAATTGTTTATTTTAACTGATGCCAAATTACCAACCATTTACATCAAGAATTATTATAAAAAAAGAATCTGAGCACAAAACAAAAATTATATGACCAACACTTGAAATATAGCACAGCATACCATACACTAGAGTTTACTGATTTTTCAAAACATGCACAGACACAAGCATAGCACAACACAATTCTTTTAAGAAAAGTCATCACACATCAGCTCAGACAGTTGCTGTTCCAAGTTGGCCACTGAATCCATTCAAACAGTGGGCAAATATCAGAGTATGTGACTCTACACTGTGCTAAAGTCCTGAACAGCAGGAGATAAAACACAAAAGAGAGAGAAACAAGCAGAGCATTTCAAAGAGAAATGCAGAAAGCCATGGCAAAGGGCACATTGGATTGACACCATAACAGAGAACAGGGCAGAAGTGTATCCAAAGCAGCAGACTTAACCAGGGATGCTTCCTCTGTTTTAATTTACACAGCTACCATGCAGCAGACAGTGATAAGTGAGCTGGGTAGCTATTTTATTTAGCAGATACAGCATTACTTCCGTGCCAATGTGACATTCTGCACCCCAGCTGTAGCTGTACTCTGAGACTTTTCCATGCAACATGAGCTACACTAAAACAATCCGCATGCATCAGAAAAAGTACGGCCATAGGAAACTGGGACATGTTCAAGGTAAATAAAGTTGCACAAGTCATTTGCACAGCAGAAGAGAAGTGCCTTACAGTTATTTTCAGCATCTGCATCTCAAAACCATAAAATCAAGAGAGTTAACTGTAAAGCAACCAAAACTTCAAATACACTCCTCTGTTTAAAACTAAATTGAAAGCCCAAGGTGAGAAATGTCAGCATGCCCATCTAGCTTTATGAATGGATGCCAAATACATAAATACTTTAAGCAAAGATTTTATGGACAACTCATCATGAAGTGTCTTCTGAAGAACACATCATCAGCATTAAAAGCTGGCACACCAACACCATCTATCATGAAGACCATCAAAAACTTCTCCTACAGAACCTTATTTTAGTTGACTATAACTTCCAATCTGAGCAGACATGCTTATATATTCTTGTTCATTAAAGGAACATGTCACAATAATAGCAGTTTAAAAATATTCTCTATACATTATTCTTGTCACATCTCATTTTCCTGCACACCAGACACTGACAATTATTGCAATTCCTGGGAAACAACTAGGCACGTGACAAATCTAATAACTGAAGATGTCAATTTGAGAACCTTCAGATAAAAAGCTATTTATGTTATAACTCTCAGAGATATAATATCTACAATTATATTTCTGCACAGATATATCTATATAGATATATTCTTGCAGCTGTTAGATCAATTGTTTACATGAAGGAAGATATCCTACATAACTGACTGGACAGCTAAAAGAACATTTCCACCAAGTAGGACTTGAACATCACCATACAGCAACCACTTTACAACAATTTCACTACAGTATAGTATTGGAAAAGACTTCAAAGAAAGTAATGAATAATATATTATGATAAGGGAATAAGGTAGTAGATTTAATGATATATAAAATATACTGCACAAAGCCAATTTAAGAACCTCTCTAATAAATACAAAGAAGTATTGCAAAATTACTGTAAGCATTTAAGTCAAAAGAGAATCTCCCAAATTTAGTAAAAATCTTTAAAATTTAGCCTTCTACAGAAGTCTTGTTTCAAGGAGAAGGGTCTGATAAATCTATGCAATTAACCAGAAAACTTGGTAATTTCATTCAAATGCACCTTCATTTTGGCAGTATGTAAAGATTATACTTGTGCATAAAGATCGATTAAAAGTTCTTGCATGGATCGTAATTTTTTATTATGCCATTTAAATTGTAACAAGCAACTGTCACTTTTCATTCTTCCACCGTGTTGTGAATTTTACTGTGCATAATAACTGCATGGAAAGACCAAGTTCTAGCACCAGTAACACTGCACTGAATTTCCTTGCAAAAGAATTGTCTATGCAGTATTATCATTAAGATCATCATTTAATATTACTAAAGCACACATCTTCAGGAATTAAAATATTTACTGCACTGCTCCTCACAACCACCAATGAGAATGACAGTAACAGAGAATCAGGACAACACTTTTTTTAAAGTTCATCTTGGATTTTAAAAAGCATTGGATGCCTAAAATACATCAAAATCCACCTTCCCTGTTACCAAAAATACTTTCCAAGCCATTTGGGTGTGAAGCATAAGAGAGGCAGCAGCTGGAGGCTGAGAGACAGCTGCACATCTGCTGGAATTGATTTCCTTAACACCGTGACATAACACGTGCCATCCATTAGACAGATTATTCACTTCACAGAAGTAATGCAATTTGTTTGCTAGAATCTACTGTTTCAAATGCTGAAAGTCTCACTCCTGAGGCATGTGCTATCTTCAGCAGGGGAAACTAAAAACCCCAAACAGGAACCATGCTTTCCAGCGGCTTCTTTAAGCTGCACTAAAAAGTTCTGCGAACACACTTTCACCAGTGCAACCTGGGGGGCTAACAGGAAACAATCATAATAGCAGCATATCCCTAAGCTAAAAGCAAAAAATTAGAATGCTATTTCCCCACAGGGAAATAACTGCTTCATTCCATTTCAAAAAAAAAATTCATGAAACATGGATATAGATCTTTACACTTCTCTACATGAAGGAATAGATGCAGATCAAGGAATATGTTTTCTCCATGTCTGTTTATATGAGAGATACCATATCAAATGAAGGCAAAACAGATACTGGTGAATGCTAAATAGCAAAGGGAGAGCTTTTAGGACTTCTAATTCAGCATTTAATTAAAATATTTATTTTTAATATTTAAGAAAAACAAATAGTTCTAACATTACAATAAAGATGAGAACTAGTGAGAGCAACACGTGACATGCCTCTTGACTATCACAGTGCAGTTAAAATAGCTCTTTGCAGGTTAAATAGCTGTAAAAAGTAAGCATCCAGTTAACTTAATGGGAAACAGACTCCTGGAACCAGTGAGCAAATACAACAAGGTTCTGAGACCCATCAACATACCTCAGTCTTGACACGCCTACAGTCACCTACTGGATTTAGCAGCACTAATTTAATTCACCAAACTGCCAAACGTTGGTACTGCTAGAACACTCGTTTCCTTCTTAGAACCATTCCAATAAGAAATTGGTAAACAGCGTTTAGTTGCAGCCATTTCCCCCCTTTAGATGAGTGACAACATTACTAAGAAAATTTTCTTTGCCAGACCTCTTAAAAACACATTAAAGATTAGTTTTAAAGTTTGATAAAATGTTTACAAAGATTCTTGATAAAAGCTTAAAATGCATTTTCATTTAGCCATTAAAAAAAGCAAATAGCATTTATTATACATTAAGCACTACAATGCCCTGAGGTTTCTGCTTAGAGTTCTCACATGTAAATGCAACCGATAAAATGAATATGACTTGTTAGCTAAGGAAGAAGCATTGCATAGGGAAATGTTTCAGCCTCCCTAGGATGCAACACTGTATCATGCTTCTGCTGTTTCAGATACTTACAGATAATTGGTTCCTGGCAGGATGATGTTTAATTAGCACCAAAGACATCCACTCCTTTTACAAACTAAATAATGCAAACAGCACAGGTAACCTTACACACGGAGTGCCATAAAGGTTTCTTCACTGCACAGTAATAGAAAGTCTCAAGGACAAAAGCAGATGTAGACGCTGTGCCCGCAAAGTCAGGGCCAAATTCAAGACCATGAGGAGACTGTGTCCTATTACTTAACAATGTTGTTTCACCAGCATTTTTAATAGCATTGACTCACACCACTGCATTTCCTTGAATACCTAAAACTACTTCAAAGGAGGTTGTAGCAAAGGTGGGGCTGGTCTCTTTTCCACAGAAAGAAGCAACAGAACCAGAGGAAGTGGCTCCAAGTTGTACCAGCTACTTAGACTGGATATTAAGGAAAAACATTGTCCCCAAAAGGATTGACAAGCATTGGAACAAGCCACCCAGGGAAGTGGTGGAGTCATCATCCATGGAGGTATTTAAAAGATTTCTAGATGAGGCATGTGGGGATGTGGCTTACTAGCAAACTTGGGAGTATTAGGTTAAGAGCTGGACCCAATTAACTTAACAGGCTTTTCTGCCAAACAATTGTATGAACCTACATCCACCGGCAGCATTTCAGAGAATATGACAGTGCTGGAGGTGAGAAGTGCATCAGCCATAGCATGGCTCCGAAATGCTCCTGGATGTGAAACAGAAGTCCCCATGTAAAGTATAAAACATAATTAGGTGGAAAGCATACTGCCTTCCCTCTTCTCTCAGATGAAGACAGAAGATGAAAGCTTGTACAAAGGTACACAGTTTTTCACAATAGAAAGGAAAAGCATTAGGCCTATATTGTGACAGCCACTGTGCATGTTAAACACATCACTTACAGAGATACCACCTTTCTACCTTGTTTTGTGGGGGAATGCATAACCACCTTCCCAACTTCAGAGACTGAACACTTGGGAATGCTACTGCATTCCCTGCTTGCAGCTCTGGCACCAGAGGGCAGATGAGCCTATGCCACAAACACAAAGACATGAGGCAGCAGCTCAGAAGGGACAGACCCATTTTGAGGCTGCTGATGTGTTACTACACAAGTAGCAATGATTATTCGGAGTACCAAATTTCATTCAGCCATATGACACTTACATGAAGGCAAGGGCAGAAATCTCTCTTACAGAGGAAAAAAAGCCAGAACATTTGCTTGACACACACCCTGTTAGGGGACCACAGCATTTTGCTGTAACTAGACCTCTACTATTTTGATTGCTAAACCTACTGAAGACACTAATTCTTCTGACTTTACAACAAAACACACACCATAATTAAGGCCTTCCATTAAACAAGATGTGTGCAATTTCAGATTCCCTACACAGCATCCTCAAGGATAAAATTATTAAGGAACTACATGTAGGAAGGGCTGTCTGTACAAGGCTTAACAAGGAAAATGTCCACAGCAGCAAACCATGCCTTTAACAAAACCTGGTGTCAGTTTTGTATGGGATATAAGTGAAGGGACAGAACTCATCTCACCTATGTAAATAACTGTGCTTAGCATTCCTTAAAATAAAACCTGATTCTCAGAAAATTATGATTTTCTTTCAGAAAAGTTTTAAATACAAGTGGACATTAACCATCTTCAATCATGCCTAAATCAAAATTTAGATGTGTTTCATTATGCATGCAAGGACAAAAATATAGAAATTTAACACATTCATATTGATTTAGCTGGTCACAAACATTTTGTTCAGTTTTCAGTATTGAATAGCAGCTAATTAATCTCTCCTGACATGATAATTTTATTTTAATTTTGAAGTTCCTCTTTAGATTTGAGACTTCACTGCAAAAAAATCATCACTTTGCTCTCTACGATAAAGTTGGGAAAGTATGTCTCAATAACTTGAAGTGCTCACTGAAGTTCTCTCTGCACACATGCCAACAGAAAAAACCCTATATTCTTCTCATTAGTTGACCCCATTTAATTTACCCCTCACACTCTCAACTTTTCCACGCATATAAAGCCAAAGTCATTGAATGGTCTGGAAGGAACCTTAAATGGACCAATCCAAAACCACTGAATGGGTTGGAAGGGACCTTAAAGATGGCCTCATCCAACACCACTGTCACGGGCAGAGACACCTTCCACATCCCCAATTTGCTCAAAGCCCCATCCAACCCAGCCTTGAACACTTCCCAGGGTGGAACACCCACAACATCTCTGGGTAACCTGTTCCAGTGCCCCACTACCCCCACAGGACAGAATCCCCTCCTAATACATCATCTCAACCTAACCTGAAGTCTGAAGCCATTACATTCATGAGACACAACTTAATTGCTCCTATACATCATGTAATGTAACCTTGACTAATATTTATTACTACAACCCAAGGCTTTTGCATTTTCAGTCCCTTTTTGAAGCTGCTCAAGCTTTTTTCTATTATCTTGATCTCAAGATGTTATTCAAGCAAAGCCAGAACTCAAATCACCAGAGCAGTTCAGAGACCTGCTACTTTAAGAAAACTGTTTAACTGAAAACCATGACTGGTAATAGCTTGTAAAGACATCTGGTTTTCTGCATCAATAAAAAAAATCTCTTAACAGTTTTGTACTCCTCAAAACTTCTGCAATTCATTGTGTTCTGTGATTTCTCAATATCAGTACTTTCAAATTTATTACAAATATTTTCATTAACAAAGTTTTCAGCTCACTTGCTTGTTTACATCAATGTTCAAATATCTTCACAGGTGACAGGATGAAATTAAGGTCTGACATATTATTAAGTAAATGTAGATGATTCCTTCCTAGAATATTCAGTAAAACAAAACCTAGTGCCTTAAAAGTAAAAATCAGCAGGAAACCATCATCAAGAGATATGGCAACTAAAAGCATTTTAGAAAAGATATTTTAAACATATAAAAAGGAAGGACTCTTCTACCAAAAAGTTCAAGACAGTGCTTGCATTTTGAAGGTGGTTTTTTTGGTTTTTTTTTCTAGTGAAATTCTAAAAAATTCATACTTGGTTAACTTTAAATCCGGTGTTCCATGTATCTTTAAAAGTCCCATTACTGCCTGCCTGTAAAGAAAATACTCATTGACCTATGGAAAAAAGAAGAACTACCAATCACAGCTGAGGATCCAGCAATGCTGTAGGGGTTGCTGGCTTGCTTCCCTAAACAAGTAGTTCTGAGGAAGATTGGTTTCCAAAAGACATACAGTTCATTGTTGATTCACAACCTTGGTTACCCTGAAGTTGGAGAGAATGTTTTTTACCTATGTTCATTATAACTATTCCTCCCTCAACATCCTATTCTGCACTACAGTCTCCTCCAAGGCTTCCACCTCAGATTCTCATCCACATGGTAGTATTTTTAGTTTCTGCTTATCCTTCTGAATTTTCAAAGATTCCCCATGAATTCCTGTTACACGTCCTACCTGCCAGCCATACCAAAGGTGCATGAATAGTACAGTACTGTAACCACAACAGAGATCAGCACATTTAGTGACAGCATGGGCATAAAACTGAAATTCCAGGAGGGTTAAAATAAACAGAAGAAATAGAAAATCAGCCAGAATCAGAACAAATCAACAGCAATGTATGACTAGAAAAAATCTTAAGTTCAAACAGGCCACACAGCAGCAAGTAGGTAATTTACAATAAGCACAAATGATAATCAGTCTCTCCTTTGGTTTGTAAGTCTGCTGCAATCACATTTATCCAATTTTAACAGTGCTGCACTACAACATCCTGTAACAAACACTGTGACTCCACCACCAATACAGAAGTCCAACTCTTGATTACTAAATCATGAGGTCTTTCAGAAAACACAGGCATGTCTTCATAATTAGCAAAATTAGCCCACTCATCCAGCAGCTTCAAGGGACTCTGTGCAACTACCAAGAACTCCTAAGCCTAAGTCTGAATCTGAGTACCTTTTACAGGCAAAACAATCATACAGAACACACATGCTGTTGCCAACTCAAGATTCCAAATTTCCTCACAAAGTTTCATACAATCTTCTACCACTCTCAGCATTCTAGGAACAGAGCATTCCTAAGCTGCTCAACATGCAAGATCTATTAATTGAACACTCTCAACCCAAATAGCTAGGCTCAAGAATTAGATACGCAGATTCTTTAAACAAACAAATTCTCAGTAACATTTCAGGGTTTCTGATCCTGAGTCAAGAATTCTTCCAGACTGTGGAATAAACAGCATCTATTGCAAGGCACTTGGTTTCCCCTCCAAGCAGTTGAAAATGAAAGGAATGTTGTTTATCATCCTAAAATAGCTCTCAGTTAAACACTAAAGTCATCATTGGTGAAAAAGACAATTTCAGTCATATGGTACTTCAAATTTATCTTTAAAATACAGCCCATTACACTGGTTCTTCCTGCCACTGTATCTTCAGGTTTGACATGCATTTAAAATTCCTCTTCCCATGATTTCTCAACTTCTCAGTTTCATAAAAATATCTCACATCTCCTTGGAAACCTGAACACAGCACAACAAAGACGACTGGTTCTAATGCTCAGAAGCAGGTTAGAAAAACAACTGCATTCCCTTGCTAGTTAGGATAGGGTTCAACACTTCATTTCTCCTCGCTAATGTATATCTCAAGAAGCTCTCTCCACCATTAAATTTCCTACTTGTCTTCTCAGCCACACTCCCAAATCCTACCCACTTTTCTCTACTAACTTGAACTCACCTTGAGGTTTCATGAGGTTTCTAAGCATCTGTGCAGAACATTCTAAGCTATTTAAGGAGGCTGCAATATCCAAGCAATACTTCACTAAGAAGTAACCCTCCCCCTGCAAAACTGCTACAAATGAAGTGAATTAAAGCCTCTTTTGCAGAGGTATTTTTAATCTTGATCTACATCAGCTGGTTTTTATACCAAGTGCTCTTACTCAGCACAAGATACCAAAAAAATCCCACAGGTTTCTACTCTGTTGCATGCCCAGCTGTAGCTGCCACAACCACTGGCTTGGGAATTGCTGTTTAGATAATAAGGCTGCTAGCTCCTACCAAAACCCAGTATTTGACCATCCCAGTTTGAGAATCTTAGTAGGAATTACTCTAGTTGCTGTAAGAAAAAAGGAAAGTACTGCTTCTCATTTTGCATGTAGGACTACTCAAGGAAGCATAAACATCCTCTGAGCCCACCAAAAGGGGCTCTGCCCCAGCCACACGGCCTGTGGTAATGTTTCAGGTTTAGCCAGCATTTCCCTTGCAAAGCCATCTCCCCATTACAATTCAATTTAAAGCAAAAATTCTGAAGGTATTTCCTAGGAATTACCCATTTTCAAAGGAATAAAAGTCCTCTCTCCCAGGAACTAAGTATTTTCTCAGTTGAAACATGGTGAGAAATTAGAATTATCCAGTTACTGCCATTTAGTTAAAAGCCTTACAGAGAGACATCCCAAGAATAATAAGCAGCATAGAAATATCAATATGAAGGGGAAAATCAAGAAGACTGAGATTTCCCCTGCCCCACCAAGAGAGGAAAGAGCACACAAAAGTCAGAGAAGAATTTCCTCCCCAGAATACCATAAGAAGAAGAGATTATGTTCAGCCAAATGAATGCTGACAAGTTTACCATGAACAAAAAAGGCTGCCTCTTCATACCTCCACCTAGGGAACACACTGCTAAGGGATATGGGACTGCAAGCCAAAAGTTTAGTACCATTAAAGGGAAGCACAGAGCATTAAATTACATTGTAACAAAAAATATTTGAATAACAAAGTGCTAGAATAGATACCAAAGTCTTTGAGTCTTTTGACACAAGTCAAACTAACAGGATCACAGAGATACACCCCAGAGTATATTACTGTCATAACTGCCTATTGTAAATTTTTTTTGAATCATCATCCCAAGCATCTGTTACTGCTCCTAATTAAAGAACAGATGGTCTGACCCAATATGGCAATTCCTATGACCCTATATTTATCAGCAGGTGGGGAAATTAAGTTCTGAGGTCTGAAGCAGCAAAGAAAGATTAACAAAAACAGATAGCTAAATAGGTCTCAAAGCCATCTGGTATACGACACTTAGTGAAAAAAAAAATATTCTTCAAGATTTCATACAATGAATTTTCCACAGTCTCTGTACTGAGAAAAACTGGCTTCCACAAACTCTACCAAATGCAAATATGACTTAACTCCAGAAACACAGACATTATCAAGATAACTGAGTCCTTTTTCATGTTAAACTAGTGAAGCACAGCTATTCCAGCTGTACAGTGAAATTTGTGGAAGTGAAAGAAGTCAGCATGTTGACATAAAAGCTGGGAGTTCATTTTCAGTATAACTTTCTGATAAGATCATTGTACACACCAGTAAAAGAAACAAAGAAAACAGTGTAGACAAAGGAAATAAAAAGCTCTAGAAAGGGTTAGGGTTGGGGGCATTTTTGCCTAGATGTTTTAAGTGTGGGTTAAAAACACACAGGTGAACTGTGGAAAGCTACATTCCCAAATCTGGTAACAGATGGAGAAGACAGCTTGAAATAATTAATCTGCACAAAAAGAGGATGTGAGTGAGACTGATACTGACCAATAAGGGAGGAGTAACAACTGAAAGAAAGTACAGTTCCTTATGTTAGTAACATCTCTCTTTCTATAGAAATGTTTCAACCTTAAGTGGTACAAAAGGGAACTTCCAGTAATATATGCCTGTATGGGTATTTTCTTTTTTTTAATACTCTATTGGAAAAAAATTCAGTGGATGAAAGTTCTATGCTCATGAGTCACAAGAACTTCTGATGAGCCTACATTCTGAAAACATGCGTGATCAAGCTCATTATGTTGTCAGGAAACACTATAATTGAACCAACATAAATGAAAATTTCCCTTTCCATATAGAAACAGTGATGGGAATGAGCTAATACACATTCTTAAACTGAGCCCCCTGTTGGAGACCAAAGGAACAAGGAAGCTGGTTACTGGGGCATTCTCTGTGAAGACAAGAAGGATGTTCCTCAGGCTAACTATGAAGCAGGATTGATCTGGTAACAGCAGCTAGTCAAAATGAGGGGCCTCCTCCCGGTCCACGCCAGCAAAACACCTCCTTACAGCAAAGACAGCACTTGGAGCATTTTAAATTAATCTTAACTTTCTCTAAATTAACAAGACAGAGGTGCCGATTTCTTGTACACGGAGAATTTAATGAAAAAAGCTCCAGAAAATTGCTAAAAAGTAAAGCTTAAGTCTTAAATATATTCCTACATAGCAGCAAGGCTCCTCTCATACCCATCACCCCTTCCCTCTGGCAAGATGAACATCATTAACCTGCACACAGAAAAACTGCCCACGACTTCTTGCATTTGTTAGTTCATAAAAATTACTGCACTCAGATCAGAAGGTGGGCTCCAGCTATTCATAGTGTTTAATCCCATTTATCTGTCTTTTTTTTAAAAAACATAATTTTCACCACAATCTTGGAAATTATTTACAGATCTATGGTTTTTAGACTGTATATTAACAGAGCCTGAAAACACAATGCTGAAAGTTATTTTCCTCTCCCACTACCATTTACCTTTTCAGTGCAATATATCAGTTATTATTCTCCTAACCATTATTCACCTAATTTTAAAACCTAAATTCTCCTACTATTTTAAAACCTACTTCTAACACAATTAGTAAGCTGCCAAAATGCTGAACTTTTGTATGACTGTCACTCTGAAGTGTACTCTGAACACATGAAAAACTAGATGTGACTGATTTAAGTCAGTCTCCCCATCATCTGGTTACCTGACACACTTAGGAGAGCTACAGCTTCTGTGCTGAGGGTGGTAACTCACCAGGGTGCCAGTCAAAAAGCACAGAATTCACAGAATCCTTGATCACTGAAGACCAACTATACTACTGCATATGTGAATTAAAACACCCCAACTAGAACAAAAATCCATTCCACTGTATGAAGCTAAGCATCTCCTTTGTGCATGTGTGATGGGGCAGGGGGAGGAACAAAAGAAAGATAGTAACGTTTTACTTTAATCCATGCATTTCTTTAATTGAAAAATATTCAAAGATATTCTTAAACATGGAAAAATTGGCATTGAAAAAATCAAAATATTATCTCAAATCACCTTAGGGAAAAGTGAGTTCAATGCACACAAATGACATCAATTGAATATATGGAACCATGCTGTACTGACTTAGTTAAACCATTGCCATTCCCACACATGAATACTCTGATGTAAGGTTAAGACACTTCTCAATTTATCTTGTTATCTACCAGGAATATTTTTACTTCGGGACTGATCTCATTTTCTAAGTTGTAGGAAAAAAGACACTAGACATTCTAAAATACACTGGATTTATGATTTGACATTTCACACACCCATGTGTCAGCAGTGACACACAGCTCTGCACCTATGCAAGCTGAAGAAGATACTTGCTTCAAACCAACTGGTTGCCTACAGATTTCTGTATTAATCTAAATACATCTGCATTAAAGTATTGAATTATTGGATAATATTAGAAAAACAGGCCTAATAAGGCCACCTTTCTTGAAATTAAGAAAATAATTCCAAGTGAGCTTTAAAACAAAGTAAACAAACTTAATGCATCCTAACCAGAAAATTTTACTGAAATTCATAAAAAGGGAACTATTGTGAAAAAGTAAAAGCTGTGATTGCAGATTTCAAGAGTTCAGTGCAGTTTTAAGAAATTAAGAAGCTCTGAAGCCATCAGAGACTCCCCTTAGAATCCAAACACCTTTCTGACAGCAGACTACATTCTCCCCCCATAAAAAGTTTTCAAACTGACACTGCCTACCACAGTTCTTAAGTTACCTAGGACACAAGGAAGTACTATAGATGTAATCAAGGAAAATAAACATCCTGAAAAAAAGAAGAAGTATGCAGCATGTTCTTTCAGGCAATGCTTAAGAGCCATAAAATTAAAACAAAAATGCACACAGCAACTACAAACTAATAAAAAGCAACATCACCCTCATTTATATATCTTCCATTTAGTATACAGATCACTTATGTTAATGGGATTGTGTCCTGTCCCTTCTGTTGCTTAAGGCTTGTAGAGGTTCTCCTCTCGCACAGACCAAATGCATTCTCAGTTAAAACACACTGTTATGCTGACACAAGTTCTGTAAGCTTGCATTTGAAAACTCTTATTGTGTCTCAAATTTGCACTAGTCACAAAGGGTAAGTTTTACATATATTTTATATCACTGTTAAATATAAATATTGCTCAGGTGAATGAAGACCAGATCTCTGTTTTAGCCTACATCTTACTGCATTTGCAATTTTAAATGACAAAGCCTTTTATGGCTACATTTTTACTCATAAATTATTTAAAATATGTTCTCCAATTAAAATATTTTCCCTATGGATATGGTAATTTTTAATGTGTACACATGAAAAGAGCTATGGTGATATGTTGACAGGCACCTGAAAGACACTGACAGCCAGTTGTCCTTCATAAATAAGAGAAGACAAATTTACAGTGATAATATATGAAAATATCCATAGAAAAGGAATATTTGGCTATACCTACTTAGAATCACTGCAAATCTGACTGCCATAATACAATTATGAAGTTGCTTTCACTTTCTGTAACATTTTAAAATGCTGCTGCTAAGGGTCAATGAGGCACATCAGGTGCAAATGTTCTTACTGACCCCTGCTTTGAGTGCTTGATATAAACCTCCCAATGAATGTCTGCAGGTGTTAAACACAGCTGAAAGTACTGAAAGTTTAATGACAGGCAAAGTAGATCCACTCTGAAAACTGAAAAGTTTCGAAACTTTATAGAAGGCTGATTGTGAAAAAAAAAATCTTACCAAAATAAACCTTACGGTAACAATTTTTATTGGCTGTTGTTTCAGATGGATATTTATACATTATTTGTTACAAAAATACAATTGTTTTTTAAATGAAACGGTAACTGATTAGATTGATGAATGGTAAGAATGGTAAGAATTATAACTGGGAAAACAAAATAGCTTTGGTACAAGTAAGTACAGATGTTTACATAAAGGAGGTGGAAGAAAATCTCTGGTTTTGTTGAATGCACTTAAAAAAATTCTTTTGTAAAATCATCTCCTAGTTCAAAATTCTACACAAATTATTCCCTATAGCTGTACATCTGAAAACCAGATCACTTGAAATACTCTGAAGTCTCTTTATAAAAATACGAGCAATTAAGCACGGGTGAGTTGTTTTCCTTCAGATGGGACAAAAGATCAATGGATTTGTGTTGGGCACTTCTATTTTTTGTAGGTTTCACCACTGAAGGTTTATGCAATCTATATTTGTCATTCATTCTATATACCAATAAAAGCCTGATGAGAATTCTAGAATTTGAATTATATAGAACTGGCCTATGGTACCACAGATATGAGTACAAATTTTTTGCACCTGCTTTCATAACCATAGGACAGTTCCCTCTCAAAGGCTTGTTAGTACGGATAATCCTTTTTTTTCCTGTTTTGAGTAGTCTGCAAATGATTCTGATTTTTAGAGAGGCCCCCTAGTTGCAGTTTTCAACTATAGGTGCTCCATAAACTCTTCACAATTTCTTTTTTTATACAGTTACATTATAGTAGATGGAAATCCTTCCTATTAGCACACGAGGCCCTGTTTTTAGTACAAGACAAACATTTCTTCACTCTTTTTTCACATGAAACCTAATAGAAAAACATCCATATGCATACAAAGAAAAACTTGCTTACACAATTATTTCCAAAGATTAGCACATGTACAAAACCATGATTGGGTAGAAGTCATTACTGAAAAGTAAGAACAAAAACAATACACAAGCACAGCTGGTTCAATCCATCCAAGAATCAATCCATTGCCACTGCAGTTCCCAACACCTCACGTTCAGCCCTGTCTTCCCTGTCACAGCACAGGGGATGTAGGGCTGGTACTGACTTGTGACCCCCCAGCCCCATAACCCTTCCCAATTTAACAGGCCAACAGCCTTCTGCATCCCATTTTTCTCCCCCACCCAATCCCTGTAATGCCAGCTGAAGCAGCCCTGGCTTGTGTCTAACCCAATTCCCTCCTTCCAAATTCAGCCCTTCTTGTCTCCCACTCCCCTTGCCTCAGTTTGGCTTTTCTGGCCTTCAGAAAGAAGAAAGCTATAACCAGAAAAGGTAAAAAGGGAAAAACCCTTCTCCAGTGCATTCTGCATGTCCTCAGCAGGCCCATCCCCTCACAAAGGAACTGCTCTTTTTTCAGATGAACACTATTACTTTCTAGAGACCACAGAGGGGTCCTAGCAGGAAGACTCCTCCTGAGCATACAACAACTGGGGAAACAGGAGATATGTACATCACAACACATGCATGCAAAAGGAAATAATGATGGTACTAGACACAGCTTCCATTTTTCCCTGGACTCCCTCAAGTCCAGGTAATTCAATACTTCATCTGAATAGTCCCCTGAAATGTGCTGCACCACAGGATTTCTGAGCATTATTTTACAGCAGAATAAACAGCTACCTTCTCCTATACTTCCATATGTTTCTGCCCTGCAAAACAGCATTGTGTATGTGTCTCTGCTCTCAAGGTGTCTAAAGCCTCCCTATTGATCTACCCAATCTGTGTGAGGGACAAAACAGACACTGACATCTGAGGCCATAGAATGTGTGCTGGGGGCCCACTCAGCCCAGAGCTGCAGTTCAGCATCACAGCTTCAGCCCAGTTGGCAGCTGGCCATTGCCAGGAACAGGGGACTGAACCCTCCCATCTCCATTCCCATCTTCTCTATTTCAGGCCTACAGTCATCTCCTCACATTACAGGCACACTCAGCTTCCAAACCAGCAGAACAAACTTTACTATATCCTAAAGATGTTAAGAATGCATGCATGCCTTCCAAGTAGGAGGAGAAGAAGCAAACATAACACAAGCATATAGAAAACTCATGGCTCAACTAAACTGAAATTAACCCGTTTTAGAACCTTCAAAGGAATGTTCCCTTGTGAGGGTAAAATACATATATGGGCTAACTTACCCACAAATTCCTGTTGCATATTTGTGAAGCTGTTTCCCTGAAAATGCATTTCTGAACTGGGGAGAAAACTCTCAGAATATCTCTTACTCAATCTGAAGCAAACCTTCTTAGAAACATAGATAATCCTTTATCCATACTGTACCATCTGACATTACACTATGAGTTTCAGAATAAAGACAAAACAATGTTCAAGAAATTGGTTAATGCACAGAATGTCTCCAGAACATAAAACTCTGTATTTCTAGAAAAGCTGGCAACTAGCCTTGACAGTATTTATATTTGAAGAAACAAATCTACAGTTCAGCAACTTCAGTAAATCCTTACTTCCACAATTTAATGTTAATAACAGATTTAAGTGAAAATAAAGGCCTCACTGGATGCCTATCTTCATAAACCAAGATATTTGCAGAGAAATGGATAACCATTCCCTTGTGATGATGTAACTACTTTGAGACTGCTGGCAAACAAAGTTAATAGGCAGCTGAAGTCCCTCCTTTTTCCTCCTCCTCAAAATTTCTAAGCCAGAAAACTAAATCAATCCCTTAACTCTTTTCCAATATGGTTCTTAAAATCCAGAGTGGAGCTTTTGGCTTTCCTTCCAGTACTTATTCCCAAAACATAACTGTAAAGTATAAAAATCAATTAATAATGTTTTGATACAAGACAGCTCATCCAGACACTACACAGGAGAGATTTACTAGTCTCATCATTAAATAAAACATTCAGAAATCTCCAGAGACTTATTTTTCACAAATGTTGACAGAGACAAGTACTGCTTTTATCATCACTGTCTGAGCTTGTAAGAGAAGTATACTATTCATTTCAAATGACCAAACGAAAAAGAAAGTAGCGTCCCCTGAGCATCGACCATTATTCTCAATTATAAATCATGAAAACCATACTATGTACAAAAAGCATCCCGTTTTTAAACATTTCAGATTTCTCTTCACACCCACACTGCTATTAATACATTTCACTAATTCATGTTTTTTCATTTTATGTTCATAGAAAACAGCTCCACTTACAGAAAAATGGTTCCTCTTGAAAATATCACAGGCATTTGAAGGACACAGGTAATCTCTCTTCAAAGAAGCAGCAGCTAGTAAAACAGAAACAAAATATACAGATAAAATACTCTTGTTTAGAGTTAACTAATTCAACAGCTAAGTAGCCAACAAGTTGGAGAATGATATTACTGAAAAAAAGAACCTTCCACTGACAACACCTGCCACAAAATCTTAACAGTATCAAACTGTAGTGCTTTTCTAGAAGAATGGTCCAGGCCATCCAGAACTTTTTTAACCCAAACAAGTAATTATTTACATTTTTCCTATCCTCAGGAAGTTCTGAGGATTGTTATTCATTGCTGCTTATATATCAACTCCTCTCACCTCTTCTTCTCCCGCTTTTTTAACCCAAACAAGTAATTATTTACATTTTTCCTATCCTCAGGAGGTTCTGAGGATAGGATTGTTATTCATTGCTGCTTATAAATCAACTCTTCTCACCTCTTCTTCTCCCACTCAGCCCCTTTTTCTCTAAAACACTGTCCAGCTTTCACAGTCTTTGTTCCTCGCATCTGAGAGTTTGCTCTCTGTGTCCCAGCCTAGCATCTCCTCCTTCCTTTCTGCTCTTCAGCCCCTGGTATTTAATGCCAGCTGCTTCCTCGCTGGATGCCAGCACAGACAGTACTGGTGGTACTGCACAGATTGTCCCCACACCCCCGTTCTGGAGGAGGCTGCGACTGCAGCGGGAACGCCACTCGGGCACGGGGGAGAGCTCAGGGGCCTCGTCAGACCCTGCCAAGTCTCGCCAGTGTTAGAAACTGGGAGTGAGGAGAAACAAAGGTCCTTCACCAAACTTAGCTACTGGAACAGTAAACCTAAAATGGGTGTGTAAAATCTGTCCAAGCTAAAAAGCTTGAATTGGAACGACTCCTTCATGGTATAACAGCTCCTCTCTAACTTCCAGGGAATGGGACTGCTAGAGCTATTTAATCTAAACTGCAGAGTAAGCTAAATAAAATACTGGGTGTTTTCCTGCACTGTAAATCTCAAAGCTGACTGATGAGTCAAGATATTGAGACTAACATTTCCAGAATGATAGTTAAGACAAACCATCAGCCTGTGCAGACTTGACTTGCAACACTAAGCTACAAACCTCAGAAAATTAAAGACTCACTGATAAGCAGCTCTGGCTCCAAAGGGAACATGGCTGTAGGCAGCCAATGCAAAATATGTTACTTCCATTCATGAGGCAGTGTCACTTAGAAAAGGATACATTTCAGGTAGTAAAACAACTCAAGCAAATCCCAACACAACAGCTTCAAAAGTTAACTGTAGGACAATTTTTCCAAATGCATCAGAACCAGTACTGCAACACCAACCACCATTTGATTATCTGAACTAAGAAAATCATCTAAGAGGTGCCTTCTGTCTTTAACAAGGCAATACAAGCACATGTGCTGTGCCCTGCAGCTCACACTTCATGCACTCATCCTCTCCCACTATTCCTGGGTGAAAGACCCTGAAGCAACCATCAAATCAGCAGATGGGGAAAGCCTGGTCCACCCCTTCCAAAAGGACATCAGTTGAAAAATTCAGTGAATTAATGTGTATGTCAAGCTCAAGAGTTTTGTTTTCCCATTTGCAACTTTTATTGTGTAAGCTGCTTATTTTATCCTCCAGTGGGTTTCTGTTTTGCTTTTTAATTTTATATCTGCTTGGGACTTTCAAGGAAACAGAACAACTACAACTACAATTTCAGTAGCACACTTAATTATTTCAAGAGCTGTTCATAAGTGAGATTAATTCCATTAACAATGGGGGGAAAAACAAATAGAAAAGAAAAACCAACCTTCACTGAAAAATGCAACTTTTTTCCCAAGATCAGAAACTGCATTCTGTTTATTTAGGTCTAGCAATTTTTATTTTTAGTACATATCCTTAAACTTCCTTTCCAATTAAAACAGGCACACTAATGTAAAACTCTGATGGAGAACTACATTGTCAGTCCTCCAGCCATTTGGAATTATTTTCTACTTGTTTTGCACTTAAAATGCCTTCCCAGACATGACAGATTAAACAGAAGCTCATGTGTCAAGCAGAAGCGATCACAAAACCTACATGGAAAAAAACCACTAAACCAGATTGAATTTGCATCTGTTTGTCTTCCATTCTTCTTTAATGTCTTGAATTTACCAGTATAGTCTATTTCATAGAACTAAATAAAGGAAGAGATAGAGTACCATATTTCAGAGCTGAGATTTTGAGTGTTCTGTTAGAGCCACATAATTGGCAGCACCAGCAAAGGATGCTCAGTGCTGGATCAGTAATTCACTGAGAAATTTGTCAAACAGCAACCATTTAGAAGAGTCAGAGATTTCTGCCTCACCTCTGGTCTCCATGGCTTCAGTTCTCAGCACGTGTAGCTGCGTTATGGTTATTTGAACAGACGTTTTCAGGCACCATCCTCCACTAAGTGGTTCCAGCCAGGAACAAGGGGAGACCTTATCAGCAAGGCAGTCCCAAGGCCTGTGTTGCAGGGTACATTTAGAAGATACCTAGCAACACTTTTTGTTCCTGAAGCTACAGCAAGTCTGCTCAAGTGACAGATATAGTACAACAAAAATAGTCATAAAAGCCATTCGTTTGTACAGCGCTTTATATCTTTGCAAGCCAAGAACCTCCTCTGTGCTCTTTTATACTGTTCTGACTAAGACAAGAAGACCTTTAAGTCAGTCCTAGTCCTGCCCAAATAAGAACTGCAGAAAAACACCACACACACAAGTAGGTGATTAGCAATACCAACAGAGAATTAGCTATTCCCTCCAAGTCTTCCTGAGTGAAATACCAGTCCAGAAGAGCTCTGCAAGGTGTCTCTGGGGGCGGTGGGCTACAAATCGCACTCCCAATACAACAACAAAGAACAAGCATTATCTCTTTTATTCTGAGAAATACCAACACTGCTCCCAGTTCATTAAGAATGAGTTGCTTAATGGCAGCTTTTCAATAGCATGCTGGCTTGGACAGCCCACACATTGATTCTGGATCTTACCCAGGCTGTCAAAGCCTGCAGAGATAAATAAAATTGTGGTGGCACATACCATTGCCAGCCAATTGTAGAATCTAATCTAGAAAATGAGGGACCCCAATACTCTAAAGCTCCACAAGGAAGAGGCCAGAAAGTTAGCAAATAACACATGAAATAAATTTTCCTTAAAAAACCCAAACTGATGTTTGAATTAGAAAAATTAATGCATAGTTTAAGCCAGCTACTTACAATAATGTACACTAGGATATATAAAAGAACCAGTCAAAATGATTTCTAAGGTATTACTGACTTGCTTTGAGGACCAGTAAAAGACAGGGATCCCACAGCAATATGAAATAGGGTATATGTCTCATAACAATAGCAGGGAAGTGGGAAAATACTTAAGTAACAAGACAAACAATGTAGTTCTGATGCTTAGAAAGATTTGGGTACATTGCTAGGGGAAAAGAAGAGTGATTTAAGTTAGGGGAGAAAGATAATTGATAGTCAGGAAGCCTCAAAACAATACCATGTTGTCTCTTAGGTAAAGGTCTTACTGAGGCAGCAGGTACAGCTTATCTAAATTCAACTACTGTTCAACACAACCTGGAGACTATAAATCCAAAACAATTAGTGTAGATAACAGTAACTACTGAAAAAGTCATTTTCAGAAAATCAGCAGCTGAGTATTAAAATATAAACCAAAACGAAAAGAATTTTGGGTTGGTGTCTCTAGAACATGACCTGTAGCAAATTTTGTTCAGTTCATTAATTTGGTGACCAAACACAGGCCCCCTTGAAGAATCTGCAAATGACACTAAACTAGAGAGGTGGTGGAGAGGGGGAAAGGGGACAGAAGTTGCAAGGAACATGAAGGAGATGATGCTGATTCTAAGTGAGCTTAAGAAATCAGGGATTCTAAAACACACTTGATAACACTCATGCAAATGAGAGCAAAACCAAATACCGTAACTCTGAAAAAGATGATAAAATAAAAAACCTACACACACGCAGAAGCATCCATATTAAGAGTAATAAAGCAGAAAAGAGAAGCTATACAGGATCAGAGACTAAAGAGTCATAAACCTGATATTCATCTTGAAAGCCAAATACAATTTGAGAAGGTGATAAGACTACTGAGCACATGAGGTTAAGTAATTTCAAGTCTAGCCAATACCATTGTCCTAGCATTGAAATATCATATACATCATTCTTGCGTATTTTAAGGAACAAATCCTGAAAATTTAGTTCTAAGATTACTAAAAAAAACCATTGATAACAACTGGAAGAAAAAATCCTTCATCTTCTTAATATAGTTATTTGACTTTCCTAGGGGTGTCTTATCTACAGTAAAGGAAAGAAAAAAAATGAAGTCTTTACATATGAACTCATTTCTATGATTTATTTTAGATGACAGTGCACATTAGAAGATTTCTCCTTCCCTTCACCTTCCCTCCACAAATAGAAAAATTCCTTCCAATTTCAGTTTCCTCTTTTCTTGATCTTCTTGTAAAATTAACATGGAATTTTTTTAATAGAATTGATTTCATACTCAACAGTACTACTGATATTTGTACTAATTCTACTTGGCAATTCACACTTGGCAATTCATTTTTAATGCAGTTAAAATTTAAAACAAGGTTCAATGTGAGGATTTTTTCTTTCTAGACAGCAGCTGCGTTCTGATTCCAGCTGGTATCATAATGGTGTGTTTACACCATTAATGTAAAACAATTTAGACTTTACTAACAGTTGTGTATGCACACACTTATTTTGGCTCTGTCACACATGTACTTTAGCTTTGATTTTATTTTTCAGCTGTCCTGTGAACCAGCAGTAAAATTCTAACTCATACTTGACCAAAATCCAGTACATATTTACATCACACAGACTTCGATTAATAGAGTTGGAGTGTCAGCAGCCCATACCAAAATATGACACCATCTTTCAGCCTTTTCAAAAATTCAGACTTCCAGAAACTCTTGTTTAGATTTTAGATGACCACCATGCCAATGCCTTCAGCAACATTCTTTTCTGCCAGAAATTTAGGAATAGTACATTATACACATAGACACATTAGTTTCTATGAATCCATGTATTGAAACTGAGTGGCAAACACACACAGAGCAGCCAGAAAGCCACAAACAGGCAGCATTCCTCTTTGTCTTTAAAAATATGTATGCATATTTACTAGTTCAGAGATCTAAAAGCCAGAATAACATAAAAAAGCTGTCTGGAAATCCAAGACTCCTTACATATCATGTGAAAATATTTGCTGAAGGACAGAACAAGACTTTGATTACACATCCAGGGCTATTCCAAATCATCTGTGAAACCAGACCGTGAGGCCTGGGTCCAACAGTCACGCACGATAAGGAATGCACAACTCCTCCACCAACAGAAAGAGTACCTGCAGGACTGCAAGAGGAAAGGAGGTAACTACTGGCGCTGTCTGGAAATCCAAGACTCCTTACATATCATGTGAAAATATTTGCTGAAGGACAGAACAAGACTTTGATTACACATCCAGGGCTATTCCAAATCATCTGTGAAACCAGACCGTGAGGCCTGGGTCCAACAGTCACGCACGATAAGGAATGCACAACTCCTCCACCAACAGAAAGAGTACCTGCAGGACTGCAAGAGGAAAGGAGGTAACCACTGGCCTATGTACAAAAAAAAAAAAAAAGTGCTATTTCTCTGATACTATAGGCAAAATGCAGTGCTTTCAGATGCACCAGCTCCCATTTTGAGAAAGAGAACTCAAAACATTCCAATTACCTATCTGGATTTATGGCAGATTTTGTAAAGGTTTAAAAGCAAACCTCACATTTACATTTAGAGAAAACAAAGAATCTGGCAAACAAATTAGAGAAAAACATAAAACAACACAAGTAAAACAAGTTAGCCCCACAGCTTATCATATCCACCTGAACAGGGCAGCAACATTAGAACAAAAGGGAAATAAATGCTATTGAAAATAGGGGAAAGCAATGATTTTACCATTGCCTTACAGAAGGCTGACCTCTCTCCTAACATCATATTTTCCATCAGGAAACAATTCCCAAAACTATCTGTGTCCTACATTTTGTTATTGTTTGGGAACTTGTGAGACAGAACAAACAGTGGTGAGCTCTTAATTATAGCAACACACATATCATTGTCCAACAAGTCTTCATAACCACCAACTCCCAGCTATGATAAAAGAAATCTGTAAAGCCCCAAAAGGCAAGGCAGTACTTTATGCAGACAGCCCAGTGATTAAAAGAGACAGCAGTATTATTAATCTGTGGCAAATCAGCAGATTTACAGGTCATGGCTCTTAGTCTAGCACTTCCATTTTCAGACAATAAAGATTTCTACATATCAAGTACATCTCTAAGAATCCTCTCGCTTAACCACAAAACACACAGAAAACAGAAAAACATTGTGTTAGAGAATAAACAGCTATCCAAACATCTACTGCAGTCCAGAAAATAAATCCTACATCACTGTTAGTGTTTTCAATCATGAAAGCATTAGCCAGTGGCCTCAGATCACCTAGAACTTAGGCTTGCTTTTTGTTTTGGGCATGGAGTAGGGGATAGTCAAGCTTCTTTATGAAACTTATTTTGTTAGAATAAAGATAATTTTACATTAGACGGTTAGTGTTTTCAATCATGAAAGCATTAGCCAGTGGCCTCAGATCACCTAGAACGTAGGCTTGCTTTTTGTTTTGGGCATGGGGTAGGGGATAGTCAAGCTTCTTGCTGAAACTTATTTTGTTAAAGATAATTTTACATTAGACACTTTATAGCAAAAAAAGTTACTTCATTACTGGATTTATAAGTGTGTACATATCCAAGTGTGTACAAGAAAGCACCATCTGGTCTTTATAGCAAAAAAAGTTACTTCATTACTGGATTTATAAGTGTCTACATATCCAAATACAAGAATGCACCATCTGGTCTATATGAACAGAAAATACTGGTCTATGTGCTACATTTTATATTGATTGTACTGTTACAATAAAGGCAAATGATTCTGAGGTTACTCCTGCTCTTAACTGATCTTTCCAGATCTATCATTACCCTGTATACTCTTATCAATATAAATCATGCATTAGAACACATACTGCAAAACCTCTCAGACTAATAAAAGGGACTTAGGAAAATAATTACTAAATCTAGTTGTTGATAAAAAAATACATTAAACATCAGAGATATAAAGGAGTTTTTCAGACACTCAAACCAGGCTAAAGATTTCTCCAAATGACCACCGTCCAGTATAATATACATTGTTTTAAGAAAGAGAAAAAGTAATGTCTCTATGCCCTCTGTGCTTCAATATTACTAAATCTAGTTGTTGATAAAAAAATACATTAAACATCAGAGATATAAAGGAGTTTTTCAGACACTCAAACCAGGCGAAAGATTTCTCCAAATGACCACCGTCCATTATAATATACATTGTTTTAAGAAAAAGTAATGTCTCTAAGCCCTCTGTGCTTCAATACATTTTAAATTTTGGTCCTATGAAACTCAAAATAAACCCTATGCACTCATGTATGCATCTCTACCACAAAATACAAACACATTTTGACATAGCTGTTTCTGATTTTTTGTACTACTTACTACTAAAAGCAATTCAATATAGTTCTGTAATTCCTTGTCAGTCATAGTTACTGTAAAAACACTATTTTTCAAACACTAAATGAAAATGGCAGGCCTAGTGAATTTGTGCTACACTAAACTAGTACTGTAAGCCACAAAGTTAACTGTAAAAAAAGCAATCAAATACAGATTAAATAAGAAAAATATGAAAACTGTTTATTTCAGCTGATTTGTCTAGTCATAAGCATTAAAGAAAAATATTTTTCAATTTATATCAGCCATGATCAGGATGATCCTGAGCTGCACCAACAATCCAGATGCCAAGCAAGATGTACTGTTTCAACACCTCACCAGTCAATTCAGAACAGAAGCACAACCCCTGCACAGGTATTAACATAAAAAATTGTTTTATATGTAAATTGTGTTTTCAGTTGAGACGACAGAACATGCAGCAATCTCTATAAGGCTCACAGCTGGAGTACAAAACCCAAACCTCAGGCTCAAGGTTTGGTTTTATTTAAAAAAGGGAAGAGAAAAATGTCAGTTATTGAGAGCTTATCAAAGGACAAGAAAACTTCTATTTCTCTCATAACAGAATTCTGGACAAACAAAAAATCTGTCAGGAAAAATACAAAAGCAGCAACATTAGTCCCTTGGTCGCAAAGAGCAAGCAGCTTCTGTGGCACTCTCCGATTTTGTACAGTGGATATGTTTGTTGACCCCTTCCATACCAGAATTTTAAAGTATGTACCAATACACTCTTGCAATTTCCCACACGCACGGTAAAGCTCTCTAAAGGGTCTCTAAAGGTTTTCTACATTGATTTGCTTCGGAATCTACTCATTCAAGGGAAAGGCTAAATCTCTGTTTTCATTTAATAGGCAAAATTAAAAAACAGCTTAAATCCTGATTATATAAAAACATTAGAAGGTCAGACACAATCCTCTTTGCTCTGTAAATGAACAACTCCAGAAGTGTCCCCAGAGCACAGAGACCATTTAGTTTATTCTCTGGGGGCCCCTCTGGACTCAAGATATGTATGTGCAAATATCCTAGAAAAAATGAAGAAGCATATTAGTTGGTGAACATGAAGTAACAGTGGAAATAGGTAATAAAAATGCAGTAGGCACAACTCTGCACATATCAGTAGAAGTATCATTGATCCAGAGTAAGTTTAGGCAAGTTTAAGCCCTAACCATGACTACAGGAGCCCAAACTCAAGAATATTTTACATGCTATAATGCCTTACGGCTCTGAAGCACCCATGGTTAGGTGTCTGTACCAAACAGATAATTAAATATGGGGGAAAAAATTAAAATACTACCTGGCATTTCTCAATTAATTTCAGAATTCTTTATATTAAAGACTATGAAGATATTTGTATCCATGAAATTATACTCCAACACTCACAAAAAAAAAACCCCAACAACACAAAACCAGCACCCACGCATTGACAGCATTAGGAATTATTCTGAAAAGAACACTGGATCTCTATCATATCACCACATAAGACTTCTGCCATCAGTACCACATGCAATTCTGCTCTTCCCAATTAAAAAAAAAAAATCTTTTGCAGAATGAGGAAGTATAAGAGAAAGGCAACAAAGAGCAAAATGTACTGGTTTTCTTGATCCAGAAAGTCCTGAGATGGGAGACATTAAGTCTACAGCTACAACTCCATCCTATCTTTCTCCATTTACATCTGCTCCTGTGCTCTGCCAGATGCAAAACACTTGTGGAGAGAGAACTTTGATTTGACCAGAGTAAGCTAACTGGACTTCTGGATGAAGGATAACAGTTAAATTTCAATGTATGAGAAAATGTATCCAACTTGTCCAAATATTTAAGCAGCTCTTTGGAATATCTTTGTAGTGTCTCTGAAGATGGTCAGGAGGACCAACATTACCTTCTATATCCAAGCCATTTTAATAAAGCAAAGCTAAAAAACCCATATCAACCTTTAGCAATGAAAAAATGACAACTGCTTTGCAGAATAATCCAAGAAAGAGCACTTGGCTCACAACTTAACTCCACAGCAAAAATATTAAATAGCCACTGCATTTAGCTGCTCTTCTCTCTCTCAAGTTTTCAGTCTACCCAAATGTACCTCTGCTTGCCTTTTATAGTCAAGAACAGATACAAGGAACAAAGATTTCCAAGGTACACATGTCTGTCTCCTTATACTCCCATACAGCTAAGCATATAAATGTTTTAAAAAATGCTATAAGCTTCTGATTCCAAATTAATTCCAGCCAGGAAAGTCCTCAGGCTTTGGATGCAGTTCATCTTTCTTCCACACAACCTCCTCTCAAGAGCAATTTATTTCAGAGAAGAGCGGTTACAGCAGTTTTCCCTTCTCAGAGGAGGGAATGGTGTTCTGGTTTTCAACTTCAACCTTTGCCCTCAGCAAACTTCTGCAAAGAGCTCTAACCTAAGCATCAGAAGGGAGAAAAAGAGGACCAAAAAGTGAAAGATATGCTGAAGAAAATAAATGCGGAAAAGCAGTAGAGAAAATAAAGGTAAAAAGAACACAGTAAGAAAATAAAACAGTAATACAAAGAAAAATATAATATTAAACAATGATTGTTCAGTGCTTCCTCAAAACCTGAAAAAGTACACTACCACACAGACATACAAGCTTACTGCACCTCTAGTACACAAGCTTTACAAACATGTGTTTGTAAACCAAGGACACAGTAACAAGAGGGAGCAAAACCAACTGTGACTGCTTCCCTAAAGTATCACTATCACACAAAGAAATCAAGGTCGTTAAGAACAGTGCTACACCAATAATGACAAGGCTAACTTAAAAATACCAAAACAAGGGGGGGAAAAAAAAGATGATGTGCTCTCCCGTATTTCTTGTGTCACAGCTACACAACCAGAAGTATCCAAACACTTGCAAGCATGCACAACAAAGTAAAGAGTTTGGTACAACCACCAGATGAAGAAGCAGCTTTCCTGCCTTTCCTTTGTGTGCAGATGGAAGAAGGAACTCAAGGCTGGCAGGCCAGCACACTCTAGGTGCAGCCTTGACCACTGACACATCCCTACACTGAGCTCACAAACTATGGGACACTGATGTGGCTAAAGGAGAGGACTATTCCCACACAGGATGTGGCTAAAGGAGAGAAGCATCACAAACTATGGGGCACTGATGTGGCTAAAGGAGGGACCATTCCCACATTATCTCTGAAGGTTTGCATGCACACACACACAGAAAATGCAAACAGCAATAAACCCAAAAAAACCACCATGCCACATCCCAACTTAATTCTATCCAAGCAATTCCTCAACTTTAAAAGTATTTGCCACCCTAGACTTGCCAGTTCAGAGAAATGTCTCCTGCTGAATGTTTTCTAAATATACACATATAGATGCAAAAATGTAACTTGATGAGATTTAATGACAAACCTTGCTTCTTCTCCTTTCATTTCCTATTGCAGATGAGCAGGCATTGGAGAGACTGCAGCTCAAACAAAGCTTCTGTAAATATGCTAGGCATAAAGTCAAAGCAGACTTTTCAACTACTCTGATGAATTAGAAAACAAAGTTTCCTTTGTTTTAAAAAAAAATTCTATAAGCTGTAAAAGACTCAGTGAAATGAGCTATTAGTGGTATTAAAGATCAATGTAATAAATAGCATAGCTTTGAGGCACTGAAGAGCTGTGTATTAGTACCAAATCTTTACACAAGGAATTGACGGAATGAACTAGTAACTGATGACAAATTCATCTACATACACAGGGCATAAGACTAAAGAGATCAACATGCTATAAAATCTTCACACAGCTATTAACTGCATTACTATTACTGCTACAAAGACAACAGACTCCCTTCTTCCAAGGAGTCACATGGGAAAGACAAAGGGTAATGGGCACAAGTCACCCCTGGGGAGATTCCAATTGGACATGAGGGCAACGTTTCACACTGAAAACCATCAGCCATTGGAATAACCTCTCTAGAGAAGCAGTGTATTTCCTAACATCAGACACTTTTAAGATTTGGAAGGACAGAGTGCTGGGTCATTGTGTCTATAGAACTGTGCTTTTGCCAAGATTGGCCCAGATAATTCTTGAGGTCCCTTCCAACCCGGTATTCTATGCTAAAACTATACATTTCCATTATGATGTGTACAGACATGCATGCTATGTTTTATACATAAAAAACCATGACTAATGCCTGATGCTGATGGGATCTGTAAAGCTAGCATCACACTGTCTAGTAAGCACTGATCTTTATCTTTCATCAAATGGAGCACAGTTAAGTTGTGGGTTTGCATTATGCATAAGCAGTGAATACAATTAGGCTGAAAAGCAAGCTGATCTTCTCTGATCTCAAGTGGAAAGTGTGAATTCTGATCTTCACAGGTGACAGCTCTGAGCATCACTCCAATTTACTAGTCAGCTTCCTTGAATCTGTGTACTCAATAGAAAACTCAAAACACATAGCTGTGGCTAATCTTAAGCCACTAATATTTAAACAAGAGAACACCAATTAAGAGAGCAAAGCAGTTATTTTACTTAGTCTGGCACAGAGAAATTTGGTTGTACAGCTCAAGAAGGGTACTGAAAAACTGAAGGAAAAAAATTTAAATGCTTGTAAGAAGGGAAAAAGCAAGAGAAGGAAGGAATTTGATCCAGGAGAGTGATAAAAGGACTACCACTGAATAGACACCTTTTACTTTTAGATAGATGAAATAATTTAATTGATCATCTCTGAATTGCCAGACACACTGCCTTTGAAGCTTTGTACAGAAATGTTGTATTTCAAGCTGATGCATCTGTTCGGAAGCATGAATTCAGGAAATGTCATGGTCAGTGAAGTTGTAGTAGTAGTAGTTCCATGTGTTCTCAAAACATTTCACAAATTAATAAAATATTTTGCTCTCTACAGGTAAAAAAGCAGAGACATAACACCAGTAGTCCAAATTTTGCTGCTCTGTTGTCTCTTCTGTCAGAGGTTTACTGGTTTTTGCTTGTTGCTTCTTTGGTTGTGGGGGTTTGTTTTTTTGGGGAGGGAGAGGGACTGTTTATTTTCGTTGGTTTGTTTTAGTTTGGTTTTTTGTTTGCTGGGTTTTGGTGCTTTATTCAGTACATGAACTTACTGGGGGGTTTCTAATTCTTCCATGTCTGTGGAATTTACAAATTTCATGTCTGTTCAATGTCTCAGATTTATTTAACTGTTGATTCTTATTACTCACCTAAAACAATTAAAATATTTAACTGCAAAATTGTGCTGCTTTTCAAGTTTAAGAAACATAGCACAATGCACTTTAGCAATGTGCAAGCTGAACAATGCATAAAAATCAAAACACAATTGCTCATTCTTCACCAGCCAGTCCCATAAAATGTTAATATAGCAGAATCAACTGATTTCCTGTTAAATAAACAGAAAACATCTTGTTTATTAATCAGTATATATTTGTAATGATACAAAGTACTAAGTACATACTTACTAGTTCTAAGTTTTATTACTATCACCTTAAGGGGTAAGCTAGGAAAAATTCACAGAATAATGTATGTATTTAATCCACCAACAGCTCTCCACATTTATACGAGCTACAGAACTCAATTTCACAAAACCCTCAATTTCCAGGGCACAGGATTGCAGTGATTAAGCACCCAGACTTGTAGTGAGCCTCAAACAGGCTATACTAAAATCCATGCTGTTAAATCCTTGCAATCATTTTAAATCCAGGCTAGGTAGATTAATGCTAACTTGGGTGTGCCTAACCATTCTGGAATCAGGAAGTTTGCAGACATAGCATGCCTCATTCTTGGCCTGCCTATTCTACAGGTGCCTGTAGCAGAAGAGTATGGATCACTACAATTCATACTATTAAATAATCATTATGGACTAAGAAAAACGTGTCAAAGCATAAAACCCTCACCAGCTTAGAGATAGCCAAGAATTAATGGGATCCAGACTCTCCTCTCTTCATTTACTCATATACACTTACCTTCTGAATATCCAACTCCTTCAGTCTAATACACAATGAAATAAAGGTGAGACTTGTATTATGAACACCCATTCGCTATTAAAATGGACATATTTAGCTATTAAGAATATTATCCTGTTTTGCTGAAGGATCTTACTGCAATTCTCCAGTTCTCAAATACATTAACTAATCTGTCAACTATCACTAGTTCACCACACTGTTTTTAAACATAAAAGAACATAAAAGTAGGCTAAGCACTTTTTACTTCTTTGCATTTAAAGATAATTACTGTAGATATCATTGCAATACCACAGTACAAATACACTGTACAAGAGGCAATCACTAACTTGGGAACATACTGCATCCCATACATCCATTTTCTGTGACTCACAGGTGCATGTGTGCACAAGTACATGCATTCAAAATATAAACGTGCACTCCTCAAGGAACACCCTCCTTTTTATAAAGAGGCCAAGACTGTAAGCACTGATTGCATGGGTTCTTCCTAAATTTCTTCAGACTCCTCGGGGAAGCAACTTGAACTACAAACCTACACAGTCCTAATAACAGAAATCCTTTGTATAATCACCTACTAAACCTTGGGGAAATCACTGTGAAAAAAAAATTAAACCTGCAAAATGTAAGGAAGGAACACAATTCTGTACAACTCTCCTCCTGGCCATTCAGAGAAACAGTACCCAATAGCTCCTGCTTTCCTTTGCAGGGAACACAGCACTATGTACTCTTAAACACATCCCTGTGAAAAAGTAGGAATCACTGAGGCAAAGCCTTTTCCACCTCAACCCCACCCAACAAGGCTTTTTTACTAGCAAACAAATGAAGCCACAGGACTTCAATCTGTCTACAGGAAAAGAATAGTACAGATAAAACCAACAATATATAACTTAAGGTCAACATCAGCCAATTGTACACAGTGGCCATCTCTTCCTCTTTCCTCCCCACAGTCCTCTTCTTCATTTTAAGTTTAGGTCAAATAAGGAGTCTGAGGTTAATTTTCATGAAGAATTTTACAAGTTTTAGTCTGCCAGTATCTACAGAAGAATGTGGGGAATTAACAAAACTAAGTTTATGGTGGCAAATGTTTTGCATCTAAATATTCTTATAAATCAAATTAAGATTCTGTATTTGAAACAAACAAATATCAGCTTTATTGGAGTGTGATACTATTCCTTAAAAAAGCTGCTTGTTAATATGGTTATATTCAACTCCCAACTGTAAAACCTGCTCAAGAATTTCAGTAAACAAGACTAGGTTTATAGGACCATGAGCCTACATATTCATAAACAACCAGTAACCAGAACTGTTACTGAGGAAACAAATTGGGTTTTAAGTATAACTTTGTATTACTAGATTTGCTACAGGCTGAAATTTTAAAATTTCTTAATTCCACTGAGAAAAATTTCCACTTTGAACAAAAAATAGAGAGTGTATAATAAAAAGAAATTTACCAGCTTCAATGTTTCAGTGGTGTAACATGGCAACACCAGCGGCAAACTGAAATTTACTTACTGCATCATTCTTTACAGAAAGTACGTGACAAGAACACTAGACTGTGGAATCCAAACATAGTAAGGGGAAAAACTACTAATTTACTTTCCATCAGTAAGTTAAACTACTAAGACTGTTCTTCATAACTCAAGACAGCCTCTTCTCACTGTCCATGCCCCACTACAGTGTTCACTAGTATCATGACACTGAATAGCCTTTTAGAGCCACAAACTTTATTTAAAAAACAAACAAAGAAATTTTTGTGTGTTGTGAAAGACATGGACACTATGTTCTCCTCTGTGGTCACTTTGAGAGCTACATATAAAAAAAAAAAAACCCCAATAATGATTGTGTGTAAAAATTAACACTAAAGATGATGCCAAATGAAAAGGTAAAATTACTCAAGACAAAATAATCAAATTAGCCTTTTCCAAGGGCTCTGCTAGATCTGTGAACAAATATATTTGTTTCCAGTATATACATCCTCTGAAGGAAAGGTTTTATCTCTACCAAAGACAAATGTCAGAAACTAAATCTTTGCCAACACAATGCAGCTTCTGCTGACAGTGTTTCAGAAAGAGAGTTTTAAACTGACTCTTTTGATACAACATCCTTCAAAGCAACTGCAACAACTACAGGGCAGACTCTCTCACATAAGAAACCTGTTTGTTTTGACATCCAACAGACTGATGAACCGACGTTACAAGGGAGGGTTTTTCCTTGGCAGCAATGCTTTTTACACTGTTTCTCCCAGACTGGACTTCCTCTGCATATCCTATACCTATATAGGTTTCACTATGTGTTAATAAACACATGATTAAAATATGTTCAGTGGAGGGGATTATGTTTTTACTGCCTTGTTGCAAATCTGCTTCAACTCATCTTAATTGAGATCTCAAATTTTGTTCTCCCTGCAGGTCCATAGCAAATTCTGGTCACCTCCCTCCAGGCAGCACTACTACTTGCACAACCTGTTGAGTTAATTCAGGAAGCTGATCCATCCGAAAACAAATCCAACCCCGCCCATCTTTGCAAAACCAACACCACTGCTCCCCGTCTCTTGTCCTTCCACACCCCAAACCCACACACTGCAATTTTCCAACCTTTCTTCATATACCATCTTGAACCAGGTCATTACACACCTGTCAGGGACGTGCATCTGGTACAATGCAGATGGCAAGGCTGCATGGGCAAAACTGCAGCGTCTCACACTTGTTGCATACATTTTACTTTTTAATTAATTACATTATTAAGTGAAAGGAGAAATCGTGTACTTGCAAGTCTTTTTAAAGGATCAGGCTCATCCAGAAGAATCATCCTTTTCTTTCTTACAATACGACTTTAGTTTCACAAGTGGGTTAAAAGAAACCACCTTCAGAAACTGCTGTTTTTCAGAAAATGTGACAAAAGCAGGCATTTTGTCACAGCCTGAACACAGTCAAACCTGCTTTTGCAAACCCTTCTACGCATACCTAGTAGAAAGTGGTGGGGAGGGAATAGCCATCTAGTTCCCTTGCATGTCCCTCCTGGAAAAGCACTGATGTATAGAGGAAGCAATCAGCAATAGCCTGGGATGAAGTCTGGCACTCTGTGGCAGCCAGCCTACTGGGATAAAGCATCCTGCTGGAGCCCACCCCTTGCACACGGCATGAAACATTACACACTATCAGCAGTCAAACACAGCACTCAGTTTGTGACAACTAGCAGTATTCCAAAAGGTCAGAAGGTACAGAAAGCAGAACATGCACTCTTACCTATCTAAATTCCTGAGAAAGCAGACACGTGCAAGCTTCAGCAAAAACTCCCAGCGGACGTCACAATCTGCTTCTGATGAATCATACCACAGTGGAACCTAGAAGCAAAAAGATCATGGGCATGAACAAAATTTGAATGGGAAGCAATCAAATGAAATACTTTTCAAAAGGTAAAGGGTATTCTGAAAACTGTGCTTGTGAGAAGCCAGAAGCAACAAAGAAGACTTATAAAACTGTGAATCTATTGATTTTTTGCGCCTAACTTACACATCTGAGAAAGCCTGTATGATAATTTTCTCACTACAACAATCTCAACCCTTCTTTTATCACCCCTTCTCTGAATCGTCATTTTCTTCCAGAACACATTCTGCCAGGCATTTAGAGATTAAACACACATTTGGCAATGCCTGAAAGAAAGGGGATGTTTAGCAGTGCTGTGGCCCACTTTTTTTCCCTTCACTGCTCAACATAAAGTCTGTAACACATGCCAAAAACAAGGGAGAGCAGGAGTTTTTATCTAAGTCACCAGCTGCAGTACCCTAAAAAGTTTCCAAGTGTGAAGGAAATGTCAAGGTTTCAGAGCTGGTCCTTCCTATTTACCAGGTCCTGTATTATAATCTGTATTTTTTCAGAAATACTCTTAACATCTGACCTCTGTCTATTGCTGCAGAAGGTTTGCATCTCTAGATGATATGAGTCCTCTAAAATTAGACCGGGCAAACAGATGTAACCATGGAGATTTCTGCTGCAGTCCCAAGAACTCCGCAGAGGCACAAGCTGGAGGCAGAGCACATACTGCCAATGAATTTTTGTCTACTCTACTCCCACCAAGCTCACGTGTTAGAGAAGATGTACAGTGAATCATATCAAAGAGAGACTAAAATCCAGCTCTAAGTAAGGAGTCTAAAGAAAAAGACCTCAATTCTTCTCCAGCCTGGTTTTCCCCAATCCATTTCACTGCACAGCTACATGAGCACCTGTGCCTCATGAGCACATGAGGCAGAAAAGGTATTAGACAGGAGAAGGAGAGGAGGATGGCTCCTTTCAGCTGCAATGGCAGCACAAACTGCACATAAAACCATGGTACAAGGGCTGTGTAATAACTGTTCCTGAAATTTGATAGGTTGATAAGCAAATTTTAATCCACCCATTGCTGCTCTTGCAGAAGCATTTCTTTACAGAGTAGAATAAACTCTGAATATCTACCTGTGGCAAGAAAAGTATCATCAACAAAATTTTTTTAAGAAATGCCAAATAGTGTTATCATCAACAGAACTCAAGAAAATAATTATTGTTATCTTTTCTGAGTAATTAAAAATACAGCTAAGGGTTTTTTTATTGCAAGTTAAGTTTAGGCTTGTTTACAAAATACTGTGTGCAATTAAGACCTTGGTGAAATGAGAAGCACCAGCAAAAGAGCTGCAGTACACAAAAAATAATACAGTGCATCAAATGCAGTTTATAAACGGCAGAGAGAACGAAAATCATGTTTAAAATAAGGAAACACTCCCAGAAGAGCTGCATTTTAACTTTCATATTGTCAACAAACTGAGTTTGTCTTTTTTATTAGAATCACATTCTAATTCTAGGATAGAAAAGCTTAATTATAACTCAGTCTAACAAAGCAAGTGTAAGATTTAAAGTCTATTTGTTTATCATTTGCAACTGGCATTTTGGTAAATCATTTGGGTAGAATGTAAAACAATAATTTCCACATGTAGTGAATGGCCTTCTGGTCAATTCTGGTCAAGAGAACCATTTCCTTTTTTTTTAGGGTGAAATTCTTTACCAATTCAAGCATTACTAAGACACATCACAATTCTGACCCAGAACTCTCCATTTCCTTTGGTGCTAAATTATAGACCTGCTGTGTAAAGATGATTTTTTCTTTTTTTTTTTGGTAAAAGATTGCCTGTGAAGCCCAATTGTGATTGGGAAGGCCGCCTACACAGCAGAGAGAGTGAGAAAACACACACTTGTAGAGCTGAAAAAACATCACTGTAGGCGTATGTAAGGAGGGAGGGAAGAAAGAACTTGATTCTACTGAAAAAGGCTATTTTCTGACATCACCCCTGAACGAACCAAAACGTGTTAATTGACAATTGTTGTTTGCTACATTCCAGCTATCAATATGCAGTACTACAAGCAAGAGAAGGAATCCTTGCAGATTCACCTCTCTGATCTCAGCATCTGCCACCTACCCATGGAATGCTTCACTTCCCCCATTTCTCTGCCACAGCCTGCAAAAGCTGTTCTCATAAAACAGCAAGTCACCTGCAGAACAGCAGTACAAAGCTTTAAAAGTCTTATATAATTAATAACATTAGAAGTATTGAAACTGTAGGCAAAGCTTGTTCAAAAACATAAGGAGAGAGAATGCTGTCTGAAAACACTAAAAGTAACTAGCATTTAATCTCAGCAGAATCTAACAGTATTTGAAACTGCTGAAAAAATAACCACAAGAAGTTCAGATATCTTTCTCATAGAGACTTATTAGAAAATATTTTCCTCCCTACCCTACACAGCCTTCAGTCCCTTCATCTCCTAAGAGAAGTAAGCAGGCCTTTCAGGATGTCCTATTAATGAACTCAGATTTTCAAAAGAAACAAGGAACAAGCAACAGTGGAAAATATCCTTCTCAGTTTACCTCTGGAAGGCATCTCCTATGAGCATTATAATTCCTAAATAAAGAAGCCTCTATGAAGTGTTCTCATGCCATCATAAACATATGAAAATATTTTTATTAGCTCTGTCTTTCTCTTCAGAATAAAAACAAAGGGCTTTTGACATATGTGCTTTGGCTGATTATTACCACAATTATTACCAGGGGAATGAAGACAGCCAGGACAAGTTTCACCAGTGAACTTCAATAAACATGAGATGATTCATTGCAGGGAAAAGATGCTGCTTCTCCCATGGCATTGGATATCAGCCTACAACCTATTTTGCAACCAGTCACAAGGAGACAGGACTTCAGCACCTAATTCCCCTGAGTGTTTGGGCTGGTGACTTCAAAGCCCAGTGCCTAGCAGAGGACTGAATTCCTGCACCCACAGAACACTGCCACAGTAGAGAACAGCCCACAGAGCTCCTGAGAAGCCATCTGCATCTAAAGCTTTCACAGGGTCCTAAGTTTCATCTCCAACCAAACATGCTGTCACTAAAGATGCTGAATGACAAACTGATTAGTAATATTACTACAATGTAAACTCAACTCTTCTACAACTTTTCAACTACATGATTGTTAAGACTAATGCCCATTACACATACACATCAGAAACACGGGCAGGACAGGATTTTGAAAAGCACCAAGCCTGACCTGCCCTAAACAATATGGCAAGCCAAAGCAGCACACTCAAGAGTCAAAACTAAGTTCTTAAAATTACTTATAAAATCCTCCTGAGGCTCATTGAAGCACAAATTCTTTTGGGTCAGAAAGACAGATAGAGATGAAGTATCAATGGGAGCTATAAAACTCACCAGCAGGAGAACCTCCTGACAAAGGAGAATTTGAACCAATGAATATGAAATGGCAAAAAAACAGAAACAAGAAAAAAAAGAGGGTGATGTAGAATCAATTACAAAAAATAATGGTCTATGAGAAGTTTTAAGAATTGAGATCCCTTATTCTAGAAAAGGTGATGTTGTTTATAAAATAAGGTGTATAGATTACTATTAACCTCTGAAATCATAGCCATCTTGACTTTCACCTTGGTGAACAGTGAAGTACTATTTCTGACATTAGTAAAACCTCTCTCAACACTAATCAACATGTACTTCCAATAAATCAAAAGCATTAAAATATTACACAACAAATGAATCACACATAGAATTTAAGAAACTGTATCCCTTCATGCTTGGCTTGTCAAGTTAAAAAACACTTGCTTCAAGAGTCACGGCCAGAACAACTGGATCTCTTGTATTCTCCATAAATTTCATTTTAGGTAAAAAATGATGTTTTATTTCTCCCTAGTGAGAACAAAGCAGCTCAGTGTAGTTTGGAAGGCTGTCTTTTACCTTCAGGCTTTAAGACCTCCAGTCAGACTATAGCTATTAGGAAAGAAAAAAGCTAGAAGACCACAGAAGGCTGTCAGAGGATACTCTGCTGCTGCTGACATCAAAATTCAGAGAGAACATTTACTTTTTGCTTTTCAGACACTAAGACATTCAGGAGTTGCTCAGATATATGCTATTAACATGGAAGTAGGCTGAACTAGTGAAACCTTTTAACTTTCTCATACTCTTTCGTAAAATGGCTCAGGTTGGGGGAGTGTCTAGGTTTTCCCACTTTATGTATTTTTTCTCTCAAGGGTAGACTAGAAGTCTGATGCAGATTTACAGCCTGATAAAAAGTTAAATACCTTTGACACCATAATTATACAGTATCAATCAAAATTAGTACCATTGCATTTAATTCATTAACTACTCTGCTGCCATGTCAACAGGAGTCAATTACTGGAATTTTTAACAGAATTTTCTTCTCAAAAGCAGAAGTGAAAATTTCATTGAAATTAATTTAACAGGAAAAGGCTTCTTCTTATGTTCACAACATCGTTCTCCCGAATTAAGTCATAACTTTTCCTGATTATTCACAACCACCATGGCTTAGCGACTTCCGTGCTGAGGGCAGTTCTTCTAGCCTCTAGTTTTTCTACAGTGTGACTGTAATAGCATACAAATGGCTTAATGTTTACCTTCACTAATATTCTACAAGTAAAACACTGACACAAAGAGGATGCTGCCAAATTGAAAGAGCTCCTTGTCTATGAACTAATGCTTTTGTCCAGACTTTGACTAACTGAAGGAAAACAAGTTTACAGAGCACAACCATGAAAATGTGAACTTTGGAGTTATTCCTGATAAGGAAGCATTTTAATGCAAGGAATGCAAATACAACAGTTCATAACTAAGAAAACCATCAACAAATAGAGTTCACTTTCCCCTCCTTACGCTACCTAATGACCCATCCTGAATGGTTAACTTTAAAAAACCCTAACTTTAAAAGTTAGGTTTGCTCTTCATAGAAGTAATTCTTTTACTTTTCAGTCTCGCTGTCACAGCTAAGCTACAAAAGAAGGACAGGATTTTAAAAGTGTAGAATGAGTTACTGCTGCCAAAGACAGAACTAATAATCTGTCTACAGCAGAAAACATTTAGAAAGAGCAAATTTAGCACAGAAATTGCACATCCACAGTTTGAAAACTCCCTGCTTTTCCATTCTGGTTTCCCATCCCTTCCCCCAGGTAATTTTAATCCATCTGTCTGCTGTTAAAAGAAAGACTGACTTTGAAATTTTAAAGCTGTTTGTCAACAGAAACAGAGGAAACAGAGGAATCAACAGAGAATATGCTCCTGTTAGGATGCTTTCACAGGCTGATAAGCATTCAAAGTGGCTAGCAGATAAGGTACATATCATTAAATAAACCGTAAAGAAGGGGAAATCAAGGCAAGAGAAGGACAATGAGTTGCCAGGGTCATCCAGCAGCCAAGTGTTCAACAATATTGGTCTTCCAACTTCTATCACCCATGGCAAAGGTGAATGACTTCTCTTTATATGAAGGCTTCTTAGCAACACTTTGATAAACTGGTAATATACAAAATTTAAGCAAAAACATTAGCTATACAAATTACGTGTCCAAAACAAGAAGGCAAAGAGCTACCTAACAGTGAGCAGAGTAAAAGCCACAAAGTGCCATCACTGAACATGTGTCACCAAACAACACATGAAATCACATTTGTCCCATCTTTCACAACATACTCGAATATTGCAGAAGCTCCATTACTTGACCCTGTACCACCAAAAAGGTGTTTAAGCCAGGAGGACGCAAATGTAGATTCTAGTTAGACAAGTGATGCTTATAGCACAAGTGCACCTAAGTCTCCAGCCCCCTTCACAGCACACCAGCAACATCCAGCTGATACAGAAGGAAGCTTCCCAGTAAAAAGTTGTATAGATGCTTACTGCCTGTAAAATTCACTACAAGAGGTATTAACTATATACTATAGTTTCAAAATATCCAAAATAATATGGAAAATTACACTGTTAAGGAGAATATATTGTCTTCAAAAGCTGTGAAACTGTGCCAAACTGAAAATCCTAGTAATCTCTACGTTTCACACTCCATAAATCATATCTCCTATCCCTAACCGAAAATTCAGCTATAATAACAAGACACAAAGCTTTTTGCATATGTAACCAAACTTCTGCTCTGCTATGTTACAAGCCTCCATTCAAAGGGGAAAAAATTTCATCTACAGGGTCTTTGAGATAAACCAGAACTCATTATTTCCATCCTACAGAAAGTCAAAAGTAAGATATTCCAGATAGTCTCTCCTGCACATCACAGAAACTGATCATCTGTTATTTTATAAGACACAAGCACCTTACATCTCCATTCCCATTTGATTCACTTGGCAGACTTGGTCATTTCCATTAGAGTTGACATTTCTTTGCCCATTCAAGGGCCTTCATGCTTTTTGCCAGACTAAGATAACATTTAAAAGGATTCTTTGTTTCTCCAGCAAACTTGCCAACTGTTTTGTACTCTTCTCAGTAGACAGCTCATTTATCCACTTTTCAAGATATAAAATATTGCATAGTTGTCCTCTTGGTCACACAATGCTTCAGGAAACAAGAATAAGTATTCTTCTGTCTGCTTAGACAGTATCAATATTATTACAGCTTGTATTTAAAAAGTTTTGTAAAGAATTTATTGAAAACAAGCAGTCTAGCAATTTGACCACATGTCTAGAGCTCTGCATAATTCAAGCAAGCAATTTTACTTGTCTGCTTTGCAATTTTCCTATTAATGAAAATAATATTTACCTCACAGGGGGTCAGAACGATTAATTTCCATGAAGAGCTTGAATCTAAAGCAGAGGATAATTTGATAGATCTCCAAGGAGAAAGGGTAAAGGAAAAACAAATTAGATTTTATACTCAGTTTCAAATGAGAAAATATTTGAATTGCAGCAGAACCAGCTACAGAATATTAGTAAAATTGCACATGAAAAAAAGAAAACTCAGTGCTAATATAATTTTTCTCGAACTACATGCCCAGCCATGAACAACAGCAGCCTCTTCAATGCCAGATTTTTATCTGAGCAGAAAAAAGTTCTGGAATCTGCCTTGATTCTTGTCCATTTTCAAGTTGCTGCCATTTCATTAATAAAAGGTGATGTTACATTCTGAGAACTTGGTGCTCATTTATCCGTGGGAAGAAAGAATTGAAGAACACTCTGAACGTAATACTTTTAATAAACCCAAATCAAAAGTGAAATACAAAAAATACCTTGTGAATCTAGAGACTATTATTACAGCTAACTATGATGGATCCATGAAAGCTCATTCCCAACTTCAAATGCTCAACTCAAGGCCAGAAAAGTTAACCAGCTGTGGTCAGTGGACTACATTGACCTCAACACTAGATCCACAACCTTGAAAAGTACCATGGTCTGAAACCAAATGAATAATGACAAGACACAACACTGAACTCAAGTTAGGAGATGGAGATGTAAGGAAGACAGGGGTCTTCTGCTGTATTTTTGGACTGGAAGGGGAGTAAAACAGCACATTGGTTTATCTAAAATGCTCCAGTCTAACACTTTGTAACTAAAACCGTTGGAGAGAAACATACACTGCTGAACAATTCAGGATTTTATCATAAGAGGAATACTCGACACCCTTGTTTCTAATGAAACTGCAATTCTAGGAAACAAACTAAGAAAATTATTCATGTGAGAAATTGGATTATGAAGAAACAACACGAAGTCTATACATTCTTAATGAAGTACATTAAACACTTCTACATGACAACAACCTGAGATTCTACACTTATTGCTCATTCATGCTGGGGAAAAACATGACCTAGAAGTACAAGGGCAGAAGAGTGACTTAATATAATGACAGCGCAGGTTTGACTTAATAAAATGACAAAGTAAGGGTATTTTTATTTAGATATAGAAAACAGAGTTTATTTTTACTTTACAAAAAGATACACTTTAAGTCTTCAGTGTTATAAACTGCAGCCCTCCAGCACCAGGCCAGTGTAATTACAGAAGTTGCAGAAGCTACTGTTAGATGTTAACCTAAAACTAAAAAGGGTGTGTGGAGAACACAACACTGGCAATAAGGGAGTCTGTGTTTTTTTTCCAAGCCGCAGAACCACGGAGGAGGAGGTGCAAACACCTCCACCAGCAGCTGCACTCCTCCAGAAGACAGTCATGTTGTTTTCAGCAGCTCAGCCAAAGAACCCAACTCACTCAGCCAGAAGCACCCACTATCTACATCCAGTTCTTTATCCAATACACTGTGTCAGAGATTCCCATTAAAGAGAAAACTCTAATCTTACACCAAGCTAGAAATTTCAAATGTAAAAGAAGTGTAAGAGTAAAACACATATACACTGCAAATGAACATTTCTTCTTCAGTAATTTCACAATCCAAATAGCATATTCTGCTTTAGTCCATTTGAGTCATAATCCACCAGAGTCAAGAATCCACAGGAACATAGCAATTCTTCATCTGCTCCCCTATATCTTTTGTGCAGAATATAAACACCCTTCTAAACAAAGGCTTTGAGAATGCTGTCTGAATGGTTCATCCAAACAAGCAAACCAGCAAAGGTTTATATTCTACCAGCTGAATGTGAAAATAAATAGTGGCTATAAATCTTCAGGGAAAATATTAACACATTTCCCCTTAGTTTTTCATAGATTTATTTGTCCATTCACATCCAACAAATGAAAAGTTGCACAACTCAGTGAGCTACAGTAAGAGCAGAGTTAGATATCAATATTATTAGGTAGAAGTTATGGACTCCACATGACATTCCTCCAAATATGTAGATACAGGAATGTCTCCAGCAAAAAATGTTATTCTCTTACAGTAAATAATAAGAAATCTGAAGTCAAGTAATCATTCTGAAATCCTGTCCACATCGTTCTTATCTCAAAAAAGCTTCCCTATATGCCTGAAGTAAAATCCAACAATCTTTATTTAATGTTTTTCCAGGGCAAGAGAACACACAAGCAAAGCTTCAAACTGTTTTACAAATAGGAGAATGTGGAAAAGACCATCTCAGATACACTGTGGCCATTTAAATTACCTAACAGCATTTTGTTTTCCCTACACATTTGGAGGCCCACTATGAAAATCCATAGCGTTATATGATGGCATTGACAGTGTCTACAAGGAGCTCATGCCAGGTCTTAAATTATTTTTATCCAGTCTTAACAATATGACAGCATCATTACTACAAATACACAATGACTGGCTTCTGGTGGGCTTAAGAAAAGCATGGGAAAGAAAACATTAGTCATGCATTACACAGAATTGAAATAATTTAGAGCAAGAACTTAGGGCACAAGCACAGTTTTAACAAATCCTACTTATAAAAAAAACCCAGACATACCATAAGTGCCAGCCAATTTCAGAAACATCCTACTAAGGCCATACAGGGCCAGTGAAACACATTATAAAGCAAGTACTTGCTGCTGACTGGGGAGGGGCAGAGCTCTCTTGCCCTGTCTCTGGGAGTGATGGCTTTCAGCAGGATTGATCCCTTAATTCAGCCCACCCTACAGCCGCACACATCTGTAATCACAGAAAGTAGGAAGAAACAGCCAGGCTGCAGGAGGACAAAAGCATCACATGCCCTTCCAGGGGCTACCTGAGTTTGTGCCATGCTGGTGTAGCTGCCCCTGACACCCAGAACTTCCCAAGTAAGAAGTTGTTTTGCTAGGAAAATCCAGATCTCATCCCATACTGCTAAAACAGTAATTGCCAAGAGAGGGCTGAGCTCCAAGACAAACTAATGAAAAATCCCATCCTATTGGCTTTACTAGTTACCTCAGACTACTGTTCATCGCTTTGAGGAAAAAAACACCTGAACTTCACCTCAAATACCAATTTGATCACATACAAGCATAATTAAAATCTTTTCATACACTCCAATATTAGGCTTTGATGCACTTTTGACTCTCATTCCAAGAGATTCAGCACAAACATTTGAAAAAAGTACAGCAGGTGACTGATGTAAAGGGAAAGATGCACTTCTGCAGCCCTAATGAGCCATAGATTGGACACAAATCAAGCCCAGACTGGAGCACTCTGTTAATGGACCTTTTTCCATTCATATGTATTACAGATCCATACAGTATCCTGAGCTGGAAGGGACATACAAGGATTGCTGGCCCTGCACAGGACACGCCAAGAGCCACACCATGCGCCCACAAGCATTGATCAAATGCTTCTTAAACTCTGTCACAATGAGGCTTTGACCACTTCCCTATTCCAGTTGAGCCTGTTCCAGTGCTCAGCCACCCTCTGGGTGAAGAACCTTTTCCTAATATTCATCTTAAATCTCTCCTAACATAGCTTCATGCCATTCCCTTGGATCCTGCTACTGGGCATCAGAGAGAAGAGCTCAGCACCTCTCCTGAGAAGTCACAGACTGCAATGAGCTCTCCCCTCAGTCTTCTCCAGGCCTAACAAGCCCACTGACTCCAGCTGGTACCTACGTGGCTTTCCTTCTAGACCCTTCATTTTGTACCCCTCCACTCCCTTATAGCTTTGTATCTTTTTTATATTGTGGTGCCCAAAACAGCACACAGCACTGGGAGTGAGGCCACCCCAGGACAGTGGGATAATCCCCTCCCTTGCCTGGCTCCCTCAGTCTTCTCCAGGCCTAACAAGCCCACTGACTCCAGCTGGTACCTACGTGGCTTTCCTTCTAGACCCTTCATTTTGTACCCCTCCACTCCCTTATAGCTTTGTATCTTTTTTATATTGTGGTGCCCAAAACAGCACACAGCACGGGAAGTGAGGCCACCCCAGGACAGTGGGACAATCCCCTCCCTTGCCTGATTACCCCAGGACACAGGTGGCCCTCCTGGCTGTCAGGGCACTGCATATCCAAACATATCCAAGCTTGCCAACCACCAGGACCCCCAGGTCCCTTTCCACAATGCTGCTCCCCAGTCTCTCATTACACCCAGTCTGTCTGTACATCCAAGGTTGCCCCATCCTAGATGCAGAATCCAGCACATGTCTTTGCTAAAATTTCATCCAATTGGTGATTGCACAGTCCTGTGATTTGTCCTGGTCTCTCTGCAGGACATCTCTGTCTTAAGGAATCTACAGCATCTTCAGCCAGCTTACTTAGTATGCCTTTGAGTCCCATATCCAAGTCATTTAAGTTGTTGAAGAGAACTAGGCTTAAAATGGAGCCCTGCAGAACCCCACTAGTGACCAGTCACCAATTTGATGTAACCCTGTTTTCTATAACCCTTCTATTTTTATATACACCCACCAACTTGCCCAGCTTCAACTCCAGTTGAGCTTTGGCCACATGAATTTTCTGCCCACAGTGGCAAGCAGCCCCTCTAGATTCCTCCCGTAACAGCAGACTCTGCTTCCACTGGACATACACTTGGGGTTTTTTTTGCCTGAGCTCTAATAGAAGATCCCCACTCAACCAAGCCAGCCTTCATTGTCTGCTTGATTTCCAACATTTTTAACATTTTCTGATTTTTAAGAAAGATCTGAATTTGTAATCTAGCAATTACTTAGAAGAACAATTTCCAGCTCGGTTTCAAATACTTGGAGAACACAGCATTACTGACATGTTAAGCCAAAAGATGTTTGGGCTCCAGAATAAAGAGATTCACCATCCCAAATCTCACTTCAGTGTCTGGGTACAGAATAATTAGCAGTTCCACTTTGGACTCAGCAAACAAAAATGTTGTACTTGAGAAGGAAATGTTTGCAAAATGGAAGATGTGTATTTTTATGCTGTTTCAGAGAGCACTACATACTTGGTTAAGATGATGGCCTTAAAGGACTTGACTATCACCCGGGTCTCAGGCACCACAGCAACACCAAGCCAAGGTGTTAAGGAAACACAACTCCACTGCACAGGGGGGACAACACACAGTAAACCCATATGCAGCACAGGATTACAAGATGCACACATTTTTAACACATTTTTAAGAATTTTACAAATATTCTCTGCAGACAGATTGGTTGCACACTGAACACCCAAAATAGCTGGTAAGACACCCAAGAACAGCTGTCAATAATAACACAAAGCTTACTCTAGAGGAGAAGAGACTTCTGTCATGCTGCTCACTCACTTCTTTCCTTACAGTGCAAGAGAGTCTCAATTTACGGTCTTAGGTTGCTTTCAACACCAACAGACCTTGATCATAAGTATTCCTCACTTCTCTGGCTTTTTGAAATATTTGGGTTTTAACAAAGCCCAAGAAAGGGCCTTTCCTCATATCTAGACTCTATCACCAACCTCAAATCAAAACCCACCTGTTACCTGAGGGCACTTCTCCAGATAGGAATGTTTGTTTTAGCCAAAAGAATGCTCCTTGTAATCCCTGCACCAGGCAGCAGACTGCACAGCTTGGCAGAGGAGGAGACAGGAATATCAACACTGTACAAGTCTCCAAAGGAAAACTACCGTCAGCAAAGCGTGCCACCAGCATAGCTAATGCTCACAGACTCACTCTTCTCACTCAAGCAACATCACACTTGGCATTAAACAAGTTACAAAAATAAATCCCAATATGTTGCAAATCAAATCTTAAGTCACTGTGCATTGAAAGTGGAAAACTATTAGAGCGCATACAAAAGGATCATTTCAGGGAAAAAAGCTGTAATCTGTGAACATCAGATGTAAATAATGTCCATGTGACCAAAAGAAAATATTCCCTGAACATAAAGGTAGCCTACAACAACAAAAAACCCCTTCAGATTCATTATTTCACCATTAAAGATAAGTCCAGAAACCCTTCTTCCGTGTAGTAGGCAAGGAGAAGAAACCCCAGCGACAACTGTGAGGGCCTTGGGAGGACCCTACCCCTAAGCAAAACCAAGGCAAACTATTCCAAGTCAGTTCACACTAAGAAAAATCACACAGTGTAATGCAAGACTAATTTGGCTGTATGGTAATTAACACAACTCTGGCTATTGAGAAAATATTATAGAAACTCTCCTCCTACAAATTGTCCAGCAGCATGTGTGTGCCCTGTGTTTACATTCAATTTTCCATCAAGCCAAATTCTGGTTCACATTCACTAATTTGCCAAAAATTGTGCATAGATCTGGAAGGAAAGGGAGAAAAATTAGAGAACAGCATGATGCCAGACCCATTACTTAATGAAATTACTGGCTAAAGCCTACTCACTTTTTACAGATTTTTTGTGGACTTCAAGAACTTTATAAATACATCCCTCTAGCTGAAAAGTACAGGCTAAGGATTTCCAACAACTTACCTTTAACTACAGTTGTTAGTATTTTTTAAAGCATACTTATACTGAAAGCACAAATACCACAATGAAAGACTCAGAAAGGATTTTTTTTTTGCAGCTGTATTTTTGTTAGGCTTATTTCACAAACCATTTGTTTCTCAGTAAAATGCATACATAATGGGATATGTGCCCTTAAACAAGCTCAAGTAAAAGGTTCTACCTTCCTCTCCTTTCCTTTCAGGCCTTAATTGGCAGATGGTCAAGAGGATGTTTATAGTAATAGAGGATGTTTATTAACCAACTTTCATAGGTTAGAGAAGCTGGTGCCTTAAAAACATTATCTGACAATGCCTTTTAGCAACCAAAGTACTCAGAATGAAATGCATTCAAATAATTCTATTTTAAAAATACTTCGGAAACAATGATCCTGAACTCACATGTGCAAAGCTTCTTTCTTATACTATACCTCTGTGGGTCTAAATCCCCAAAATACAACCTTCTTTCAATCGCTGTCGTATTTAGACATTCCTTTAATTCACAGCAAGTTCCAACAACTCTTATGGAGTAAAGTTTCCAGCAACTCACAGGTTTGAGAATAATACACTTAATTCCTGGTTGTCCTCAGACTACAATTTTGATTCAACATCCTCTTCTTTTAACCAAACTTTCACTATGTCTTTCATTAGGTCTTTCACTTACTAACCAGGTCACAAGTTAGATTTGCACAAAATTTACCCACCTAACCACAGAAACACAAAAGCTATGTTAGCATACTGGATCTGCATGGATTACAGAAGACATTGTTCAACCTTACAAGCCAGGACTAATCCATACTCAGTGTGCAACTTCCTTACTGAAATCTTCAAACATTTCTCCTTATTACCCTTTTGTGAAACAAAAATGTCACCACTTCAGAGATATAAATGAGGTGGGCAAACTGAAGGTCAGAGCACTCATGGGGCATCTGTGGTGCCCTCAGGGCCTGCCCAAGGCAGCCAACCCACAGCAAAGTGTCAAATTCCTCCCAGAACAAGCAGGAGCTGCAGAGGGCAGGAGTCTTGGCTTTTTCCACTCTCTCAGCTCCTTCATGTTCTGCCACCAATGGCAGCTGATGACCTGGTGAACCAGATCAGGAGAGCCAGCTCAAGTGGAACCACACACATCTTCTCTGGCAGGTTAGCTCTGACACAAAAAGCAATTCCCACTCAAATCTGCAGAATGCCTCTCAGAATTCCCAGACTAACTTGGGAAACTGCAGAGGACTACAAGACCTCAGTTTTCTGAGTAAATTCAGACTCAATTAAAATCAGCTAGGGAGCTACAATATTAAATATCTACATTTCTGTATGTCTTTTTCCAAAGCTTCTCCTCCTCTTGAGCATCTTTACTGTCTTATGCCCAGTGTCACCTAAACCACCAAAGTGAATCTGGTTTTCAAACAAACCATCACCCAGGGCCTAAGTGAGCACATCCAACCATTAAATCAGAGCCGAATAAAAAATGCATCTCACACAGAACAAGAGGACTGTGAGCCACATCACTCAGTAAATACTGAGTGATGATGCAAATTCTGAATGCTAATTCAGAATTCAGGAAGGGGGTGGTAGTACTGGTTATAAAGGCTAAATAAACATTTCTCAGATTTGAGACACTGTCATTGATTCTCTCCACCCCCCCATACCTTTTCTTTTAATCAGCAGATCCAGGAACTGCAATACATGAACTAAGACAGTATGCACAAACCTGACCATTCACAAAATGACTCACAAAACTGTCTACGGAAGACTCTTGCCTTTAAAATACATTAAATTGCATTAAATTTTAGCTCCTAAACTACCCGAATACTAATAAAACATTTTTGTACATTTTTGTAATAATTATATTAATATATATTTAAAAGGAAACTTCTAAATAACTTCTAAACTTAGTATTACTTCTAAAATAAAAATAACATCTATAGAAAGCTACCAAGAAATGATACAGGTGACATGTTTAACAACTTTCCAATTGGACTACAAGTACCATTGTCACACATATATACCACACTAATTGCAACTACCAAATACATTTTGCTCTAGGGAACAAATTCATGTTTTTTAAAACATGGGAAATCAAAAGCTTATTAAGGCTTTTTAATTGTCTGTGACCTAGACAAGATAACTGGTATACTGCTCGCTGGGTATCATTCTTACTGATTGAAATACCAGTAATTTCCCTGAAGACCAAAGCAGATCTTATCAAATGACTGCTATGCCCTGAAGAGGTCATAAATTAGTAATAGTGTGCAGTGACTTGATACTGTATAGGGGGAGAAAGAAGGTGGAAGAAGAATACACATGATATCAATGAATTGCAACTCACTCCTGAACAGTAGGCTGTCACCAGTTTCACCACCTGGTGAAAGGACAGGTGAAACAGGCAAACAACTTGCAGGAAGACACACAGCCCTACAAAGAAAGTTTCCATGCAAGTCACATCATGGCAGCCCTCTAGGACATAGAAGACATGGTTAGTTCTGAAGCTGTGACAGCAAGTCACAGCTTTTAAAAATTCACTTGGTTTTACAAAGGAAACCAAACATCTGTACATTTTAAGCCTTGGAAAATAAAGAATTGAGAGCACAGCTACAACAGCAATACAGATACAGCAGGCACCTTGGCAGGAGAGGTACTATATCAGAGAGACAGAAATCTGAAATACATTCCATGGATCAAAATACATACCCCTGCATTATGTTAGCCCAATGTTAGGTGTTCACAGCATCTTATTCCAGCACAACTGGCCAAGAGAGAGGACTGGATTCCAGGAAACAGGCAGGGACTGTACATGATTCAGATAGAAGGGACACTTTGGGGCACACTAACACAAGAACTACTTTTAAAAAGAGAACTACTTTAAGTCATCTAAGAAACAGGGCATTAAAAGATGTAAAGAACATCACCACTGGATAGAAGTAATAAATCCAGAGTAATCAAGAAAAACAAACAGGTTACTTTTAGCACGTACAAAATAAACAGATCCCCAAATTTTTGCATTTTTCATATTTCATTTTTTTGTTTCTAACCTTTTCCAAAATGTTTCATATTTCTGAGCTGTTGTCTCAGTTCTTGCTGGAGGTGAAACACTCAGCACAACTTCCAGGAAGAGTATTAACTAACTTCACTGCTCTGGACCAGTGATGTTTCATTCAGATACCTTTTGTTTACATTTGTAAACCCACATATAAAAATATTTATACACAAGACGCTGACAAGTCAGTCCAGAAACAGTGGATTATTTCCAGTTCAGATTCTGTAGACATTTCACTCACAGCTCTGATTTGTGCCCGTGGCTATTGCTGCACAAATCCATTTACACCAACCAAACTACACGCTGGTCCCACTACCAGCTCACGACTGAAAAAGCCAGGTTTCTTCCTATATTACTTTATTTCTGAGATGCAAAGAAATTATTTACAAATAAAAGGGCTTTTCTCCAATCCTCCTCCCCCCTCTGCTTTTTTCATACAACCAAGTTTTCATCACATTGATTTAAATCCATGCTCATATCTAGTTTTATCAGATTTCCTCAAACGTAAATAAAACACACAATGTATCTTCCTTTTTACCTACCAAATAAAATAGAAACATTCAGAAAGCAACTCTGAAAGGCATTGTAGGACACTGCTGCAGCTCATTTACAGTTTCCTTTTGGGAAGGTGAAAGAAGCAAAATAATCATCTGAATTCTCATGCAATCCAATCAGTTTGATTCACATATGTGCATTAATAAAGGCATTATTGTCAAAGTAGGGAGAAATACTTTTTGCTGATATTTAGCCTATCACAAAATTATTTTGTTAGCAGGGTGATTGTGTCATTTTCATATTTAATCAGATACCAGATTAATTCAAAATACATCCTTCTGCCATGCAGATAAAACCAATAATATTGCTAATCCCAAACTCCAAACAAAAAGGCTTTAGAGGAGCTGGCAATTTTGGTCTTTCCTCCAAAGCAGAAGCTAAGCAGAAAAATCCTAAAACTACAACAAAATGTTAAATCATAACAGTAAATGCTGGATTTAGTGGACTTTGCAAGCAACCATAGCTTGATGTCAGATGTCAAGAGCCTACAGGAAATGAACATAAAACCTACTAACAGATTAATGTCCACATGAGTTGAGTAAAGAAAGAAACAATATTCTTTCTAATAATTAAGCAGAGATAATTGGGGACTCTGGTAAACAGCAGTAGTTAAGAAGTAAATTTACATCCAACTTAACAGGGAATTCTACTTATGTTAACTAATTAAAGTAAACTAGGCACATCACCCTCCCTGGTTTTAGACATCTGTAGGAAGGCAAGGTGTGCATTTACCAAAATTACTTCTAGTTGTATAAGACTCATATCCACCCCCTGGAGCTTTCCACCTACCATGCTGATCTTCTACTACCCACCAAGCCACTGAAGTGAATACTGAATGTAAGCTAAGCAGGAGTATCTTAAACATGACATAAGAAAGAGACAAGAAAGGCAAAGAAACAATTCTGCAAACCATGCTCAATGAAGAAAATCTTATCTGGTCTCAAGGGGACTGCTGGAGTTTGAAGATCAAATATTTTGGTACACTGGAATGTTTCCATAAACACTTGTTTTCTTTGAAACAAGTGTTTGACCTTTCTTTGCCTCCAACTCATAACCTGCTACATGCTGTCACCTTAAGAGGTACTCTGAGCTCAGAGAAAAGAGAACAAGACTGGAAAAAGCAGGTTCAGCTGGAGCAAGCTGAGAAACAGAACACAGAGACAGCTACTTGCTATGTAATGCTAAAGACAACAAAATCACAGGTAAGTTCTCCTGCTTATAAGAAAGTGCTCACAAAGTGTATACCACAAGAAACAGTAACTACTTTATAAACAAGACCTTTCTGAATGGTAATGTTTCCACGTCTTGTGAGAAAAGGATTTGAAAAGCTATGTACACTGTACTATGAAAAGCTTTGTACACTGAACCTCTGATAGAGGCAAAACAACAAGAGTTGCACAGCATTCACATCTGAACATAAATTAAAGGTTCTTGTAGGGTTTTGGCTTTTGTGGCTGGAAGAACTGGTCACTCAGCTTATGCAAGTTTAAAATGAAATAAGAGCCTCAGGTACAGATAACCTCATACCCTCCCTGCTTTGCAACAAGGGAAGCCAGTGCCACAAGAGGCTTGCCATTGTTCTTCACAGTCTCAATAATGTCTCAAAACCTGAACAGAACAAGCTGCTAACAGTTCTCAAGCTGGCTTCCTGGAACAGAACATATTCAGGTAATCTTTTACGGCTGAAACTTGAGGTAACAATGCTACTACTACTTTGAAACACAATACAATGAAAATTCTAAAAAAGAGCAGCCCCTTCCCAAATGCTTGAGTAATTTTACTTACAGGAATGCTCTTGCTGAAGTTAACTGGACTCCTCACAGATTAAGTGCCCTCATGATGCTACAACTGGGAACTAACTCTATCCTCACAGCAGGTAACTCTTAGGGGAAAAAAGTACTTTCAGTAATTTCATAATCTAAAAACAAGTCAGTTGGGGAAAAAGAAAAAAAACACATCCAAAACAGAACACATCCTTGCAGCATCCCATCTGCTCATCCATTAGTCTTGCAAAAGTTAATGCATTCATTAATAGCAAATTTTAAAAGATGACCACAAAAATATCATACTGGAGACTGGACATGTAAGTATGCATTGTGCAAAACATATGCCAACCCTCTCACAAAAAAATACCTGTAACTCAATAGACAATAGGCAACCATATATATACCCAACTTGAGAAAACCCTCATCAAGTTTTATTTTGCAAACCTGGTCACGGATGTTGTCTATAGCACACCTTTAACACATTCTCTCATTCCTAATACACTGCACTAGTTATTCCTGGCTTGAAATTCTAGTTAAGCTTTGCTGCTGACTCTGTAGGTAAAATTAAACTTTCAGCTAAACTACAAACCTGAACATGTTTTTAAAACTTCTTCCTGTTTGGCCAAATGAAAGCATCTTTGCTTTTGGTCAGCCCTAAATAATTATGATATTATCAAATATTAGGAATTTGGAATGACTTCCAGGTACTCTACTGGAGAAATACTACTTGAAGAAAAAGGCTGCCATTTTATAGGTAGAAATCAATCAAATAATTTAGCTACATGAGTTCTTCCTCTTTTATCCACCTTGACTTCTATTGTACTAACACAATGATATTTAGTCACACATAACAAGAAGTGGTATCAGAGGCGATGCCAAAATCGTATTTACAAGACGAAGTCACATTCACAAAACTATTTCAGGTAAACAGCAATGCATCAATAAAGGAATAAAAGCAAGGAATTTAACTGCAATTGCACTGCAATATTCTTTCTGCTTTACTAAATTGATGGAATACATAATCACCCATTCCTTAAGTACTAATGAGCTCTGTATAATACATTAAAAAATATTCCCAGGATGCCCTAAATCTGCAAACAGGCAGAGATTGCACAAGTTGCCTATAGAAATCCATGTTCTGTATCACAATTCAGAACAGTGGCTATACTGGAAAACATTATCTGCAGGAAGACACTTTGAGCATAAAATCTACCTTTTCAACACTTTATACTGTCTTGTTAAAGCTAGAGCAAGAACACAAAGTCTCTTTTGACCTGAAGGTGTATTTTTTTAATACAATTTGCTTTCAAATTTTTCAAATTAGAAATGCAATACACCAATTTCAACATTGGTGGAAAACCCAACCCCAATCCTAATTCAAAAAACCCACACCTCAGGCATATTGTTTTGTTTTCCCCTTACAAGCATAAGGTTTTGGCCAAAAAAAAAATACTACTAATTACACAAATTGGAAATGAAAAATTTACATTGCAGTCCACAGAAAACATCACCTAACCATGTCTAAAAAACATCTTATGGTGGGTATTTCATGAGAGGCTAAAACCTTCTAACTTGTTTTGCCAATAAAATAGAGCTCTTTTATAACCAACAAACAAAGGAAAATCCCTTTGCCATCCACATCTCCCAGCTGACTTTAGAAATCCTCCAGTTATACGAGTCCAAATGAGCACTGATCTTTTTTGTTTGAAAACAATTTCTGCATATTTCTCAAATGAGAAGATGAAATTTACCAATAAACAGCCTATTTTCAGTGACGCCAAACCGCTCCTGATCCCAGGCATAGGTTCAGAGACAAGTATTGGTCTGCTAGCGAGGCTACCAGAGTCCCCCCAGGATCACCAGGACAGCTATTTGCTGTGGCTCACGTATGCACAGCTGCACCTCTCCCTCTTCCCTCCTAGCTGGCAGCTACACCCAGCCCTGTATAAACAAGATTCAGCTAAACGTCACCGTAGTTAATATTCTGAAGTTTGGGATTCCTGTTTTGTTTTGGGATATTTTATCCTGGTAATTGATTCCAGACTTTCCATTTGTAGAAGATAACTACAGTTTCCTTTTCGGTCCTGTGATCAAGGCAGCTAAGAGTACAAACAGATGAGCTGGGAGATAATTCTTCTCTTCTAAGATAAACTAATGAAACATCAGGAGTAGGAGTTACAAACCCCAGATACTCCCTCAGCATACACCCTGGGTGTGTCCATCACATCAATCAGACCTGGCACTCCCTGTGGCTGCAGTTCAAATTCATGAGCAAAATTGTTGTGGTTGGACAGAAATGAAGAAATAGAGACTGCAATATTCATTTTTCTCATGTGACCCTTAGATTTTGTAGCAAGATAGAGGTGTAGGATATGGTGCATGACTGCGCCTAAAAACTGCACCAGAAAAAATTCCTTTCAGTACACTCCAGAAGTGGAACATGCACGACACAGATCTAATACTGGTTTTGTATTTACAGATCTTGGACTTCAAATAACCAGTATTGCAATCAACTCATACCCCATCCACTTAGCATGGAACCTATTTAGTACTTTTTAGAGTAAACACTTGAGTCACCAAAATCATCACATTCCTTGAGCTATTTTGAATTCCAAACTCCCTTCCTGTCCATGAGAAAAAAGCAAACAAGTCAAAGAGATTAATAAATACAACTTGCACCAAAAATAAACCCAGGCCTAAATATTTAGTGCCTACATTTCACTCTCCTTTTAAAAATGGATATCTCAGAGATTTAAATACCTATTAAAAAATAACTGCTGTGGTCCTTCTAACATCAAAATACTTAAAATCACTATATGTATGAGAATTCTAGTGATCAAACTACAAAACACAGGTAATGGAAGTAAGCAAATAGATGTGAATTGTAATAACCCAAAAAGCAGACAAGTTAATGCTAAACAGTTTGAAGCCTTCAACTTCATATTCTTCCCATGCTATCATATTGTGGATGTTTTTGGCTCCTGTATCACTCGAGTTTTTGCCCCCAATTCTCAGAAACCATGCCTTTCTTCAATTAGGAGTAACCTATGCGTGACCTTATTTTGCTCACAGCCACAAGTCCATAACCATTCTGCTGTATTATTGTAATTTCCTTCTCCTGTGGGCATTTCTGCATTCCTCTGAAGAGGCCTTACAGAGCATTAAGTTCACTTACTCCTGCCTGTGCTATTGCATTGTTTTATTCCTTGTGACAATTAGTAACAGAGAACACACACCTGGAGAAAAGATGCACATGTAGACTGCAGAAGAAACAATGACAGCATTCACTGAAAAGAATGACAAAATGCTTAGAAATTACAAAACTCTTTTAGAAAAGTATCTACAATCAGCTACTCTAAGGTATAAGACAAGCTGGGTTTGGAGATACTAAAGAAAAGGGACAGAGTTTCTGTTGTTTGGTCTTGAAGACTTTAACACCATACAGCTTTAGTTGTTTGAACTGGATACTTCCCAAAACTGTCAGTAAACTATCAGGTAGCCCCCAGCACAGCTACAAATGTTTTAGCATTTAGCCCACAAATAATTAGTTTGCAAAGCATACAGCCCATTGATAACAAAAGCAAGCTAAAATATTTTGAAATGCAAGTGTATGAAGGGAAGTTTCCACAAGAGATGGGAATGCTGCAACAAGGGTATTACATGGCAGTCCTTCTCAAGAGACCCAACATTTTGATATGCAATTGCCTTTACTTGCAGTTCAGAAGAAGATTTCTGAATATCTCCTAGAAAGAAATTTTGCCAAAATGGGAAATCCAACACAACATCTTTATTTTAACTGAAGAAGTGACTGGAACCGTCTAGAACTAAGACACATTTTCTTAAGGAGAAACAAAACTAAACTGCACATTTCTTTTTCCATGGCGTATCCAACACCAACACAAAGGACCTCAAGAAGTCGTCACAGTAAGAAACTCATTCAAGAGGGGAGATTTGACAGTTTTGAGAACTGCCACATTTGGAAAATTACAAAACCTCTCTTACAAGGGGGGGGCATGGGGATATAAACCAAACTGAGGACTATTTTAAATTTCAGACATCCTGTTTTTATGGAAAAATAGATAGTATCAAACAGATAGTTTTACCTCTGACATGATCAACTAACAGTTAAAGATTTAATTACCAGAAAAACTTCCTTAAATTTACCGTCTACATCTCTGGCTTCCAGAAACACAAATAGATGAGAATACAGAGCCCAGTATCACAAGCTTAACAAATCTATAGGATGCAGACTATAAAAACTTTTGCTATACCAAATTAAAGAGTTTTGCCACAGTCACTTTTAAGAGACCAGCTCTAAAAATGAGGTAAAGATAGGATTAAAGCTTCTTGGTTACAGATAGGTTCTGTCACCTTGTAATCAAGGCCCGCATCCAGGCTTGGACACCCACATCTGGTCAAACAGATCTGCTGTCTCTCACTACTTATGTTTCAAAGTTTCAGAGCCCTGCATGTTTCCTGGACTACAATTTTTCCCCACAATATTATCTAATAACTCCCTAGAACTAATAACATTAAATTTACTGCCAAATTAAATATTGTTCCTTAGCTCAACAACTTCCTTTCTCTTGGAATATCTCTTGGCTGTTACCATTGATGTGGTCACACTCACACAGCTCTGCAACCTAGACAGTCTTTACTATTCTCTGTTGCCTACGAAGTCTTTACTATTCTCCTCTGTTGCAAGGGCCCAGTTTACACACAAGAACAGCATCAAACACGAAGAATCAGATGTGACTTTTAGCACTAGTCTAAGGTTAAGAACGGCATTGTGTTGGGACCATCTTCAACCTGACCATTATAAAAATCAAAGAATTGGATGCATGTGAAACAGCAGAGTGATTCTGCAATCTACTGTGAGTCCTTTTCTTCTAACCAACAGACAACTCCTGCTGGGTGGGAACATTCACCAGTCTAGTCATTCCTCAAGAAAGTACAACCCAAAGAAAGAAGCCTGACCTACTAAAATTGGTCTCAACAGAGCATTTCACTGGGACACAAGAAGGAAGCCAATTACTGGGAGTTCACAGCTGGAATGCCATCCATGGTTTTCCACATTCATAGTCTTCAACAGTGTTCAATATGCTCTGACTACCAACCCAGAACACAAACTTAGCACAAATAGTTTTCATTTCTTTAAATACTAGGCATTCCTGCCACTACTAAATTAATACTGGGAGCAATCATCCAAGGAGTAACACGGTATTAGGACAGTGACTCTTTCCAAATAAGTATGCTTAGATCAAAGTTGAGGAAACATTAAATGAATAATTAAGCATATGCTTTTGACATAAGCAGTCTTACTTTGACTGGCTGCTCCATCTCTGTCCATTAAGAGAGACAAGCATCCATCTAGAAAAATTATTAGATGTGGTCAGATGTTAAGTATCAAAGTAAAAGGGGAAGGAGGAATAGTAAATTGAGCAACTGCAAATAAAATAAAACATAGCCTGCATTTTCATGTACCATAACAAGTATTAAATCTTTTCATAACACATACATTTTGCTTTACTGAAAGTAAGGAGTATATGAGGTCACAAAGAATAAAATGAATTCTTCAGGTAAAGTGGGAAGAGTGCTAGAGCACAAGGAATCCTTAACCTTGACAAGTCATTCCACAGGCCATCGAAAATCACTTAGTTCTCCATTGTGGCTTTCCATTTGTGCACCATTTTGAACATAAAAGGATCTGGTGTGACTTTCATTCCCAGCACTGAGCAAACCAATCAACTTCCAAGTTCAGTCCCAGCTACCTTCTCCACAACTCCAATGGATCCAAAGTTCTTCCAAACCTGAAGCCAACAAGCAATACCACAAGAGGTCCAGTGCTATTTACAGGCCCCAACAGTCCTCATTACTCATACAGACCCCAACAGTCTTCATTACTCATACAGAACCAAAATTCTAAAATTAATACAGAGCAACTTGTTTCCTGGACTGGACAGTAAAATGGAACACACAGCTGCAAGCTACCTAGAGAGTCCATAGAAACTTCACCCCTGGAAACTGAGCAACCCAGATTAACTTCATCATAGCACTTGGCTATATGACTATTACAGAGCCTTTCAAATCATTATCCTTTTAACATCTTAAACATCCTCAATTTCCAATGCCCACATGATAGAAATATATTTTCAACAAGCCAAATTTTTCTTTATACTAGCCAGACTATGAGTAAACACATGTGTAATTACACTTAATAACCTACTTGATTTTCTTCAATCAACACTTGGAAAAATACAAATTAGATCAAAATTGTCTTAAGTTTATTGCTACAATCATTAGTTGTAAGTTTTACTACATCAATGGGTTTTCCCAGCTTAAAATTACTGCATTTACTAACAGGTACTTTCTTCATTAGACAACACCAGTAACAACATCCAAAAAACAAGACCAATAGTAGATACAATTTAATTAATATAAAGTGTTGATCAAGATGTGAACAGACAAAAATAAAATCTAGACTTTTTCCTTTCAGGCTCAAGTCATCTGATTTCTATCATAACTAATTAGAAAAGCAACCACTCCTAATTACTTATCTCCACATTAACTGTATTGTAATTCTTCAGTACTAATGAAGCATACATTCTGTAACATACAAAACAGAACCAGACCAAAACAATTCTGGAAAGACGACTTCTGCAGTAAAGCTTTATGTCAAATGGGTACCTTACTCCAGTGCCAAATCACAGTTCTATTTCAGGATGCAACTACGAATAAAACTCTTTGCCTTTATGTGTCACATTTATTATGACCATATACTTCAGCTCTAAGCCATACAAAATTGCATTCAAACTGCAAATTTGTAGGAATAGCCCATACCAGAAGACAAGGATGTTTTGACAGTATTTGCACTCTTAGATCAATGTGGTTGCTCTCAAACCTGAAATAAATCTTGCAGCTGAATGAGAGTGGACCAGCTCTTTCCCTCCTACTCCTAGAACCAGGGAAAAAGTGTCTATTCAACTAGTCTAAGTTTTCTCCAAACAATTAAAATCTCAGCAAAACTTCAGTACTACTAAAAAGTACCGTGTGCCATTACACAAAGACTGTATCATTATGTTGGATTTTGCACTTAAAATCAAGTACAGTGGGGTTGGAACTAAATGATCTTTAAGATTCCTTCCAACTCAAACCATTCTATGATTCTGCTTATAAACCAAGAAAAACTTAGCATTTTAAACAATCACTGTATTAATAAAACTGTACTAGCATAACTCATCTCCAGGTAGGCAGGTGCATACTTGATGAAAAGATCTCATTTATGTTGCCTTTTCTCTTACTTCTGCGACAGATATACACGTGTGTGTGATAATGAAGTGTGTGGGTATATATGTATATATACATATCTCCATCCCAAAATAAAGCAAAAAGTAAATATGCTACCCCTCCCCTGAATATAAATCAATTAGAACAGGAAAGACAGCCAGAGAGGGCTGCGCCACTGGGCAGAAGCATTTTGCTTTCCAAAAAGAAAACAACAGAGAGCAAAGCCATGAGAGATTTAGAGCACTAAAGATCCTAAGAGCACAACTACAGTGCTCTGTATTTCTCCAAGCTGGAATAGAAGACCAGAAGAGACACAGGACAGACATCATAAAAATTTAGAAATAATTACAATTTCAGAAGTGCAAAGGTACATGGCAGATTCTGAAAAGGAAATGCTCCCCCATCTGTGATTCCCAGCACATTTAGCTTAGCTTTATGAAGCTACCTGTTGTGAAGAGTCACTAGAAATAAGAAATGCTCTACTAGGGGTCCTCCTATATATCCAGAGGATGGTACAACCATCCTAAACAAAACTCATAGTAAAGTGTATGCTTTTAGCCATCAGGAATAGCACTGAATTTCCCCTTCTCCTTCACACTTCAATTACTCCTCTCTCCCTCTTCCATGGCATAGTCATTTATGACCTGAACATGGGCATGTTTGTATTTAAAAGGCTCTTCTGCTGAAGGCTCATGAGAAAAATGTTTTATATTATGTCTTAAAGTTTCAAATCACTTTTTCAAGCACCAAATTAACACCACTGGTTCACCTTTTAAAAATATATACCCTTATTTTCAAGTCTCAAGTGAATTAGTAAAACCAAAGGCTCTCTTATTTGACAAAGTTAATTTTACTATATAAACCCTTGTTCCCATGGGTATAAGAGTGAAATACATTAAATGGCCATTCCACTTGGCATTTCTACCTTCACCTTGACCATTAAAGCACAGAATAGAAAGAGCAATGATAACATGTTACTTGAGAAGAACTTCTTTTTATGAGGCTTTTGGTTCAATGGATTTCCTTCATCAGGCATTCTGTTTCTAAAAATCCACGAAAGGGGACTGAAGAGCCATTCAATTTTATTTATTTCAGGTGTCAGCTGAAATGAGGGACCAGATTTGCTTTCAGCTTTGCACAGCTTAGCTTGCAGGTCCAGCCCCAAGAGAGGCTTGGCTATTACTCAAATCCACCCATCAGCAATGACGTGCCCAACTACCTCTCAATGTGACAATGAAATACAAGACATGCATTATGCAGTCACACTGGCAAACACCAGCAGAAGGACATGTGTATGAATAAATACAGCACATCACGATTCTCTCTTCTGGTGAGCTACAAATTCTCATGTAACAAGTTACATGGCCTGACTGTCAAAAAGCAGTCTGTCTTCAGCCAGTCAGGTGGTAAATTAATGCTTTGACACCCCATACCATGCAGATTTCTGCAAGGCTTACAAGGGTTACGTCTGAAGAGTCACAGAGCAATGTGAGTAATGTGAACACCATGCTCAGGAACAACAGCTACATGAAATAGAGATTGTAGCATAAAAGTATTCAGGGTTTTTTTTGTGAAACACAGTACTTAGATTTCTGGAATAAGTATCAAAACATTTCTCAAAGGACATGAAAATTCCCTGTGATCATGATTTTAAAGCACACACAGTAAGAATTAAATACTATTAAATACTCCTATTACCACAGTGCATAGCAAATTAAATAAAAATAGGACCTACTTTGTACTAGGTGCAACAAAAACAAAGCCAGTTCCCGAGATAATTACCTAAACTACTTGTCATACTGCAAGCATTGGGCAATTAATATTGAAACTGTGCTGTCTCTGCCAGAAGGAAAGATGCCATATAGTTAAGGATGTACAAGTTCATCTTCTATTGTGCAATCCCTGTTTGGATTGCTTTTTTCTATCTGATCTGCACCAATTCTATAAAGTCATTTAATTATGCAGTACGCAAATCTCCACGTTTCAGTTGGTTTAATATCTTGCAGTCAGAACCCAGGAATTCATCGTCTCCCTAGTAACACACACCTGATCCAGTAAAGACTCAGGCACAGCAGCACAGGCAGGCAAAAGCAATTTCTGGAAGCAACTTTAAAAATACCTCACCTACTAGCAGAGGAAATCTGCTCCAAATGACTAAACTCACAGCCTCAGGCTTTTAAGCCCCCTCCAATCCAGTCATGCCCAGAAGTGCTTTTTACTAATCTTGAGCCAAATACCACAAGCATCCTTGCTGGCAATGGTAAAAACCAAACTAAACCAACTCTGTAATGACACCAGGAGAGGGGTGAGCAAGGAAGTTACCTAGGGCTAACTCAGGGTATCCCTGAGAGCTATCTCAGCACAGTGTGACCTGGTGGTCCTCAAGCAGCACTGCGCAATGGTAAAAACCAAACTAAACCAACTCTGTAATGACACCAGGAGAGGTGTGAGCAAGTTACCTAGGGCTAACTCAGGGAATCCCTGAGAGCTACCTCAGCACAGTGTGATTTGGTGGTCCTCAAGCAGCACTGCCAAAAGGACCATGCTGCAGGACAATGACATCCTCTGCCCTGGCTGTTAAGCATCATTGCAGCTCCAACTCACAGCCCCATTTCCATACCAGAAGCAGTCATTTACCTCACTTCCCATGTGAGGATGACTCCTGGATAAATGCCAATAAATACTGCTGCTAACATTCAGACAGAACATTCGAGCCTTTAATGCCTCCAGACTTCATCTAACGTTAACTGAGAACAGGGAGGGAGACTGGCAACTCAGCCCAGGGCCACCATGAGCTCAAATGCCATACAACTCATGGTGCCACCTGAAGATGAATTCCTCCAAAGCTAATTCCCCCCCAGGGAAAGATGAATCAGGACTGCAATACAATCAACACATTCAACAGCCCTTGGAAGATATGAGGTTTGAAAAAGAACAGGAACAAAAAATACAGAAAAAATTCAGATGATTTCTGCTTTGTTGCTGGGAAGTCTCACACGGGAGGGGCACAGGCTCCTCGTAAACAAACTCCCTAGCAAAACAGATGTTGTTTAGGGTTTTTTTAATATGCAAATATCTCACCTTTAATCAGTTACAACACATCTTCTAATCAAACTCTGTCCTAATACTCAAAAATTTAGGTTTTTTTCAAGAAACAGGAGAGATTCTTTCATCATCCAGCCAATTAGCAGAGCTGTGGTTTTTTCTTAGAAGACAAAAAAAATTAATTTCCTTCCCAACAACTGGCATACAATTTTTCAGTAAAACTCACAATTCGACTCTATTATTCCAACTGAGGTGTGAGTTTCCCCAAAAAGGGTCCAAAAGAGTACCTGTGAAAGGCAAAATATTGATTATGACCTCCATTTACGATGTGAAAAATTAGCTGTCAGAAGAACACTTAATGAATTAGTTCTGCAAACACAAGAAACATACTCTTTAAAAATTCCAATACTCTGAGTATTGCAATAACAACCTCCTAAAATCATCCCAAGGGCCAAATTATTTTATAAGATTAATTAGTGAAAAATCCCAGTGAACCAATTTTTATATGTATGCAAGAGTTATAAAGCATGTTTTCTTCCTTCTACTATAAGTAGCAGCTGTCCTATTTATCTTTCAGGCTTTTTACTACATACTGGGACTGTTTACACACAAACCCTGACAGAATGGGAGAATTCATTTTTAGGAGACTTAAAATAAGTGAAAAGATTATGTACTTTAACACTTTAAGATAAGCATTGAAAACAGCATTTAAAAATAACTATATAAAACTTCCATGTTTTGAGCTTATCCTCATAAACACTGTTGGTTAATTCCATTTAACTAGAGAGAGGTTACAGTTTGGAAGAATAACAGATTAGCCTACACTTTTAAAAAGTCATCCTTTAAACTTTCAAATATTTGTATTTCATCTCTACAAAGACTTCGCCCTACCTGTTGCAATCTCACACACAGGCCCCTCTGTAAGGCACAACTGCCTGCAAACAAGACATACAAAAATCACACCCATCTGGCAGTCATTTGGCCAAGTGATAAACTCTGAAAATCCTGGTGAAAGAATTTAATGGTTGTACTGCTGCACTTAGATGTGACAGGGATCCCAAATGCCTCGCTTTACTTAAGCAAAATACTCTGCTGGCCCCAGTACCATGAAGGTAGGTGGCACTTCCTTAAAGGTACTGCATAATTTTTAGATACATATTTATGTATATATATTTATCTATACTAGCAAGATCTAGCTATATTTAGACAGTTGTTAACCATAACAACTGAAAAAAATAAAGGTAACACCAGATCCCTGAGTTTTCAGGTACCTGTTGTGACAGAGCTGCAATTCCCTCCTCTCAAAGCTTCAGCATTCCTTTCTACCACCCTTTCTCGGAGAAGACATTTAAAAAAACAAGCTGAATGGAATATCATCAGTTAAATACACACACCTGCCCCCAAACAGATGAAGTCAGATTAATCATAGCCACCTTACCCAACAGTTTGCTATTGCCACAAGCCATAACCTGACAGACAACTTATTTCCTCCCCACCCCATCTTTTTGGGTTATCTTAGCACCAGCCCCAGCTGACCTGCACAGAGTGAAGTCAGACACAGACTAACCTCATGAGAAAGATGAGATATGGAAGCTGTAGTCATGGCAGGGTTTCCTAACTCCCTCATCATGGAGCTTGATACATATAGGAAATAGATTAACACTGGCTTCTCAGGTATCACCTGACAAGTAAACCTGTCAGACTCCAAAAAGCACATAACACACACAGAAAAAATGAACCGACATATGCAATGCTTACACATGCAGGCTCAAAAAAAAAACTACCAACAAGTACATAGCAATGGTTTGCAAAGCAGAAAGCTAAAACTGTACAAGCCCAACTTTCACACTTTGGGATTTAAGTCATCCTTAAAAAGAGAAAGTTTGAGTTATTTTCAGGGGTCACAAACGCAATGTTTTCCACACCCTGAGTCTCAGGCTTTTGTTCTGATAGGAGCTTCAGCTTGGTGTTTAATAAAAAGAGCTGTACATTTTAATGAAGATAAAATAGTAACTTTTCATTTCAAAACATAGCAAAAGACTATTACACCAAATAAAAAGAAGTAACAAATTTTCCAAATGGGCCCCAAGAAAGTCTTTTAACAGTGAAGAGGAAAACTGACATGCTAAAATTATATCAATACCAACCATGTTGCTCATGATGATGATCTAATCTTTCCCTGCTAACATGTAACAAATATTTCATTTTTTTAAAAGCCCATCTGGCAGATTTTGGTAGACATGAATTTTGGCCTATGAAAGAACTCAAGTTTACAAGGAAGCACATCTCTCAGTACAAACAATTCCATTTAAATCTGATGATTTCTCATCATTACACAAGAAGTGTAAAACCATCTGTTGCATCTCATTGCTTTTGTTCCCTGGCTGTATAGCATTGACCACAACTGCCCAAACTGAAGTTTATGGTCTTCTATCAAGCAGCTAAAACACAGAGTTCTTTTCTGCTACTGTTTTATAAAATATGTTGGTTATGTTGAACTTCATGAAAGGAAAAAAGTACAAATATTCCAAAACAGATTTTACTGTCAAGTTGCTAAGACTGTGAATAATTTTCATATGATAATGTATTTCCTGACCTTTGTCTTACTTCTGCCTAACCTGGACCTGCCCATCCAAAAATAACTGCAATTCATTTGTTTCCAGTGTGATACACAATCCCTTTGGTATCCAAACATCAGTTAGACTTAAGCAATCTTGAATATGTTAGTTGACAAAATTCAGCACTGTAGCTCTGTTGGCTAACTAAAGCAAGCTTATATGAATTTCTCCTTTGCTTCCCAGAAAATTAAAAAACATGGAGTAAGAAAGCCAAGAACTACAATGTAAATGAATAAGCTACTAAAATACTTCAATTTCACATAATTTATTCCTGTTACAGCTTAAAAACTAGCAAGTGTCAGGAAGAAGGCAAAAAGCCAGTCCAATGAAACAAAGTGACAAAATTCCAATTGTCTCTTGGCCACCAGTCTCTGAACTTTGGCACTAACAACTGTACAGCGACTGGAAATATAAATTGGTAATTGCTGTTGGTCTCTCTATTAAACAACTCCGAAATAATCAGCCAGATCTTTCATCAAGAATTAATGGACCTTTTGTTTTCTGTAATTATTGTACATCTTGTCCTGCCACAAAAGATTTTCTTACTATAGCAGGCCTACATGTTTTCACAGCAAAGCCATCGCCGCATTTCAATTCCAGCAGGAATAGACTGTGTCCATCACAGATGAATGTACTGATCATTTCAAAAGAAACTAGTCTTATGTCCTACTGCAGCACAGAACAAATTTTAAATTGATCAAAATGTCAATCTACCCTTGAATTTCACCTCCAACTGAAAGAAGTACACCCTCCTCACCCTTTAACCAGGCAGGCAGTAACAAAGAAAAAGCAGGTCTTGGCACTCCACTAGTAATATAATGGACAGGTTTTAAGGAAGGTTTGAAGCTCATTAAAGAGAAAAATAACCCTCTTGTTGCTGTTGCCCCTTTATCACAACCTGAAAGACAGACATTGCAAACAAAGCTTGCTTTACAACAGCCATACCTTTACAGTCTCATTTACCCCTGCTTTCCTCATACTCTCTTTTTTGTTGCAATTTCCATTTAATTTTTTGCAGTTACTTGAAAATTCTTACTTCATCTTTTTATTTTCCTTTGGTAAGAGATATGTTCATTGCAAATTCTATGTATTGCAACCTATATATTCCAAATAAGCAGGAAGGTGCCTTTCATACTATAAAGGCCTTCAAAAATATTTCTGTATACATAAAATATGGACTCTTGGTGGGGGAAAAAGCATAATGTCTCTTTAATGCTAAATTATTTTTTGACAATTTTAAGTGCTCTGAAGAAAGAGTACAAAAAAAATGCCAATGAAACATTTTCACAGACGTAAGTCTAACCCTGTAATTCAGATTTTTCTTAACTAAATCACATCTGCCTATTGGCCTCTACTTCACCTGCAATTCATGCTCCAATTACAGGATTTCAACCTTTATCCAAACACTCTTTGAGAAAGTCTGTGAATCTGTGCCACTGTAATGCAGCTGAACATTTTACAACCAAACCAAAATGCATTTCACTCAAACAATTCTCATGTGCTAAGGAAGAAGCTGAAAGGTTTGGTTTTGAGGGGATGGTTCTCGTTTTTCCAAGAGATTCACATACTTGTTGCTTCATTTCTTCAGTATATATTAGTTTGTACTAATAACACCTCTGAAGAGCAAAGTCTTGTTTTTCTCACAAGTTTCCAATACAACTGTGTTCCCATAAAAGTGATGGCTCTCCATTACTACTTCTCATTATATCCCAGCATTATTATCGACAAAAACTGCAAGCATCAGACTACATGTTTGCTAGCCACCTTCATTCAGCTGACAAACTACATGTTTCTCTGACAACTCTTGCCAAGATAAGGGCTCCATGGTCAGAAGCTTGGCAGAGAAGTTTCTAACTTCCCTCACTGGCTTATGCCTCCAGCATGTTATTTGCACCTACTAGATTCCTTTTTTTTTTTTTTTTTAAGACCAGAAGTCAAAACCCAGAGTTCTGGATGAAATTCACCTACTGCTCTTATTTGGGATAGCCCATGTAAATCAACTGCACTACCCTGTAGGATGCCATGGATGGTGGAGCAGCCATTCCCAGGTCTGCTGTTTTCCTCTGGCCAGCTCCTAGAGCACAGTGTCCTTGGTCGTCCTAAGGAAGTCTATCCACCATACCTCCAACAAGCTGCCATCCAAAGTCCACATCTGTCATCTGCCAGAAACACCTCCTCAGATTAATCACTCAAATTACTTTTCTGTTGCAAAAAGAGCTGGGTGCATGTTAAATGCAAAAGCAGTTAAAAGAACCTGCAGCCAAGAGGTTACTGGGATGATATGTAGGTCAGAAAAAAATGGGGGGAAGGAGGATATATAGGTGTCTAAGGTTAAAAATGCCTCAGTTTTAGACTTAAAAGGGCAGAGTATTGCTCTACAGTGTTATGAAATTAAGTAACCAACACTGAAAAGCCTGCAAACAATTTCACCACTTACTGGTGTCTTGAAAAAAGGAAGGAAGGAGTAAAAAAGCAGTAATTTTTCATGGATTGAGATGATAGACACCGACTGCAAATTTAGTAAAAACAAAACATAGGAAAAACTGGGTTTTTTTTACACAAACCAAATCAACATAACTAGTCCAAACTACCTACCTTAGACTTTTTCATCCTCCTGTTTTAAAAAAGGGCCTGTTTCTCTAGTGTTTTGTTATTGATCTGGAAGAGGTAATGACTAAGGGGAAAACAGCAGAAGAAATTATATTTAAATATAAAGACAGCATATGAAAAAGGCTGGCAATGCAGTTCTTCAAGCATTGTAAAAGAACAAAGCCTTAAGTTTTCTCCTCCTACCCTTTATTATTCTGTGTGATATAATCATGCTGCATACAGTTATTAATCAAAAGCTTCTCAAAGCTTTTCACAAACATCTAGTTAGGCCTTACAAAAGAAACAGTAATTTCCATCATTCCAAACAAGACTTACAGACAGGGACCTGATCCAAGGCAATGCCATGTCTCAACCAGAACCTGTGCATCTACACTGTTGTCACTGCTGTCCAGTCCAGCACACACCTCTGTGTCCTTTTGGGTCTTTTCATAGCTCTCAAAACATTTACCATATACATTTAAACATACACTTCATAACAATTTACCAGACCAATCTAACTGCAGAAAAACTGTTGTTCAAATGAGCTGGAGGGTTTCCTTTGTATTACAACCAAAGCATATTACACAAAACACTCTAATTACATCTAACAACAGTGCTGCTAAAAGAAGCTCTTCACCCCAGGAACAAACATTAAGCTATGCAGAAACTAAACATTCCACAAAGCACAGGAGTTTCATTTGAAAAGAAAATTAAGATTTCAGCCCCTTCCTGTCCTTAAAGGCACACAGAGTGAAAATATACCTGTATAACAAATATAAACGCAAGCTCCATTTCAGCAATAATCTGACTAATATTTGAGACATTTAAATATCACTTCTGACCATTATATGAACCATTCTAATTAACTAACACTACATAAAATTAGTAACTCGTAACATCAAATCCATCTCCTGACATGGGAAAACAGTAGGAGACAAAAGATGTATTTTGAAAACAAAGCACTTTGCTTTCTTCCTTAGACATGCTATTGTCAGATCTGCATATAACAAAGCGACCTTGGTTGCCACGTTGGATGCTAAAGAGCAGGCATTTGAAAAAGAACTTAGGGCTGAAAAGGAGAAGGGAAAAAAACTAACCAAACCTCACTGTGCAAATCCATGTCCTAGACAAACTTCTTTGTACACAGTCAGTGTAGCTGGAGATATTAATATCCCAAAGCACTTGCTTTCAGGCAAGGATTTGCCCTTAGTAAGCTCGGTCTCACTTATAAGGGCAGGCTGGGACAAGAGCCAAGGCAGCCTCAGCCAGCACTCACACAATCACAGCTGATATGGGGAACATGGGAGGGGGAGATGTTGGGTGGCAGGATAAGCACAGGCCCTTTTTCAAACATGCCTTTGGTCTGTCTCAATATAATGTTTTATGACAATTTGGGAACTCACACTGCCTTGGAATGAACCAAAAGGTGTAGACACCTCTCACCTACACAAAGGTATAAAATGAAGAATTGTAGGGTAATGCTAATGAAAGTATGCAACCAACAGTTTGAACCACTTATCATCCTTCCACCTTCATAAAGCTTGCTGAAGACAGGCAGAATGTCTACAAAAAGCCTTATTAGAGACTAACTCCCCTTCTCACTGTTCTATCATGCTTTATAATTTTAAAAAACCCACAAGCCCAAAAGTAATTTACCAGATATTAAACCTGAAATTAAAAGGCAACACCTTTTTCTTTATGCTGAGCTGACAAAGAAGGTGAACAAACAAGTAAAACTTAAAAAAAAAACCATAATAAAATTCAAAACATCACACTCTATTCCAAGCTATTACTAAATAGCAGCTGAAGACACAAGGAATACCTTTTATAAGAAATTAAAATGCAGTTACAACAGAAGCCATAAGAAACTCAAGGAAATAGGAAATCTTTACGGACATCTCAGAGCAAGGCAAGCATCCAATCCTTAAGTCACTCCTCACTGCTCCTGATCTATTCAGGGCAGAGTCCCACAGTACATGTAGAAAATGCAAACAGCCAGTTACGAGTTAGGTACCACACAAAGGCAAACCTCCTGCCTCCAGCTCCAGAACAGGCAGTAGCTTTGAGGGCAAGCAGTCTGTTATGAATACTTTGGGGGGGGAAGCTACTGGCCTCCTTGCACACCAACACAGAGACCAGATAACTCTGGATATAGCCCCTCTGTTCCACACCACCCAAAAGTCACTTGAGCATCTTTAGCCCCATGACAAAAGAAAGCCCTGGATCCTCCTAAACTCAGAGACAAAACTGAATTCCTAATGCAACACAGCATTCAACATCAATGACTGAGCACATTTCATTGCCTTTTTTTTTAAACTGAAGAACACATCATCTTCATTAATCCAGTTCTGAGCATCTGCACCAACTTCACAGAAACACTCATTTCCATACTCTGGAAAATTGTTGGGGCTTTTTTTAAGATATTAATTTAGAAATCACACAATTTCTATTTCAGTATCAACCACAACATTTGATTATCTAAGGAGGTGAACAAACAAACTTTAGCAATTTACTTTAGAAGTAATTTTATGGTTTTTAAATGAATATGAATACTAAGGGAGACTAAGTCAAATTCCCCTTCATAATTACTCATTTCTATGAACATGTGTTGACATTTTTCCACATATGGCTATTTTTTCTAAAGCAGAATCAGAAGCTAAATTTCACATAAATGACTTAAACTGTTTCCCAGCACTCATGCTTTTTAATCTTATCTCTACCAGACATAGGATTGCAAGATTTTCTGATAACCACCCACTTGGAATGAAGGGATAGGGAAACCAACACAAATTCAGAGATATTCTGCTCTTCTTACTTTCCAAATGAGCATACTTAGTTCCTAAAACAGCTCTACTAAGGAATAGGAACATAACTTTTTTTTTAAAAAAGCACAAACATGAAAGAAGGAAGATATACATTCAACGTTATACCACAACAGTGTAACACCTCCTAGTCCCAGTCACACAGGACCCCTACAAAACTGGGACTCCTTCCTTTAAAATATGTACAAGCTGTTTAATCCTCATTACACCTTTCTGCCCACAGCTGATGCACACCCCATTCTGAATAACCCTGCCACATGCATTTCAGAAATACTGCTAACTGCACTGACTTCCAGCTTCAGTGCAGCTCTCATTTAAAACCATTTGTAATAAGGAACAGTCCAATCACTCACTATCATCAAATCTCTTAATCATAAGATAAAGCATGAGAATATTAAATGCAATACCATTCACAAAATTGATGAGAAAGGTTGGCAATCCACAAGCGTAAACAACCACAGGACATCCTTTCTGTAAGGAAGCCAAGGGACAAACAAGTTACACAACGCATTTTACAGAAAGCAACAAAGAGAAGGCACAAAACAATAAATCTTTCACGGAGTATAGGAAGCGAAACAAAATAACAAACTGGAATATAAAGAAAAGAATTAATTCAAGATGCAGAAAATGTTGTTTTGAAAGCAATTACAATTTTGATACTATCTTTTTACGTTACTTTTACTCTAATACATCCCTTCAAAAATATACTCCAATCAGCATGAAATAGGAGAGCTTTCATGCAGATATACTGTATCTATCACTATTTTAAAATTAAGAACTTTTTTTTTTACTTCAATTTCATAGGCCTTGTCAGCCAATGGAGCACTGTATTAAAAATTTTTCTGTATCGTATTCATATCGTATTCATTAAAAAAAAAATACACCAACTTATCTAAGTTCCCTGCTTTTTGGAAATAGTGACCAGATGCAGAAAAGAAGTTAATGCAACAAAACTGCAAAAAATTGTTCAGATTGTTTTTATAAAGGAGAAAAAGGAAGGCAGGCAGGCAAAGCACTATTCAGAATTGGAAAGCTTTTCTAGAAAGATTTCATAACACAAAAACTAATTAGGCTAAATTTTTATATATCCTGATTATTATATTAAGATGATTTGCAAGGGCAAGTTTCAACACCATCATTAACAGTGACATACTGAAATACAAAAATTTCACTACTCTGTTGGAACCATCCAACACTGCAGTGATTGACAGAAGATGCAGTCAGCCACACAACCTCAATCCTCCCTTGTGTCCACACCAACATGAATAACTTTGCTGCTCTGGCTGAGAAGCAAAAATAATCCAGAAAGTCAAAACCAAAAAAATCTGTGCACATCCATGAGCTTCTGTAATTCACTGTATATGCCCATCTATTAGTGCTATTGCAAGAAAGGTAAGTAGAATGCTTCAGCAGAAAAATATAATGTGGCAGCAGTGCAATTTTGGCCCTGGTTTACCTTAGGCTGAAACCAAAGAGCTACACAGGACACTCTCAAACTGCAGGCACTGTGGGAGTTGACTTCTGAACAAGAAACACCTTTAAAGAATATCTGGAATAAGTCAATTCTGTAACTTATCACCAAGATTAATTCTCATTTTCAATCCAGGTTTTCAACTTAATTTTAGGACTCTTCACCAAATTTTAACTGAATTGCTTTTTTGCTCATGGTTCCAGAGAAATTCATTTCCACGAGGGAAATCACAGAATACTCTTGAGCTGGATGTGACCCACAAGGATCATTAAGTCCAACTCCCGGCACCACACAGGATCCCCCCAAGAGTCACCCTGTGTCTGACAGCATTGACCAAATGCTGGCTGAACTTCCCTGGGGAGCCTGTTCCAGTGCCCAATCACCCTCTGGGTGCTGGTGAGGAACCTTTTCCTGACATCCAACCTAAATGTTCCCTGACACAGCTTCAAGCCTTTCCTTCAGGTCCTGTCACTGGTGGTCACCACAGAGAAGAGATCAGTGTCTGCCCCTCCTCTTCCCCTCACAAAGGGAATCTGTATCAGACAACTGTGTAGTAGGAAACAGGGCATTTACTGAAAACATCATGTTCTCAGACATCTCAAATCCCATTGCATTAATGAAAAAAATTATTTGCCCTTCACTGTCCTTTCTGCTCACAAAATATAACTACCTTATACAATTGTCACAAAACTTCAGGACTAAGAACACAGTTACTTAAATATTATTCCCTCCTGAGATAGAAAGCCAAACTCTGAATTGCAAAGCATCTAATACCTCTAAAATTCCTCTTAAATACAGTAGCCAAAACTTGGAAAATTTGCTGCTTGCTCAGCACACTATCAAAATGGTTAATCTTGTTCTCTTTTAGAATGGAATCACCCACAAATCTCAAAACATTCTGGAAAAGGTATTAAGTGTCCAAATGTGAAACTACACCACAAACTGTTGGTTTTTATTTTGCACCAGTTCTACACTGAAAGACTTACTAATTTTTTTTTAAATAACACACTCTGTGTTGTAGTTTTTTCCTTCTACTTTCTGCAGCTTAATCCTGGCATCAAAAAATTTCAACCAAAGGATGGCATTCATGCTGCCAACAAACATACAGCTTTTGGCAGGCTACAGAGAAGTCAGTGCTTCTCACAGAGCAGCTCTGTGCTGTATAGAGGCTGATGCCAGTAAAATATTAGCCCAAACTGAAGTCTATTACATAAAATATATGCAAGCATCAGCATCCATTCCACGAAAATTCATTTCTCTTGATATGTTACAATGTCTTTAAAGGCCTTATAACTAAACATAAACAAATGAAGTACTGAGTTTGTCTCTACATTTCATTTGAAACTGGAAAAAAAAAAACCACTAAATAGAGAAAATAAAAAAGCACACATGGGAGAGCACAAGCAAAGATAGCCTAAAGACTCCAAGGCAAGATATTACTCTCACATGCCTTTAAGTAATTACTGCTTTCTAAGCTCTTTGTCTGTCCTTTGACATTGGAAACAGATGAGGAATTGTATCTCAAGCAGAAAAACTGCTTCATATGAAGGATAAAAAGAACAGCACTGAAGGTCTGTACATTAATTGTTTTCACTCATAAATGCATAGTAAGCAACAGAAGTTTTTCAGTTCAGCTCATCTTCTGCAGAGTAACACAGTCCGTAGCAGGGTACATGAACATTAAATGAAACACAGTAAGAGATGCACTGTCCTCTTTTCCCAGTTCCTCAAAAGCTGATTCCCTGAAATCCAGTACTTGTGACACAGCTGCAAGCTTAACTCATACCTCAAGCTATTAGATGGACTTTGCTGCTCAGATTTCTATGGACAGATATCTTCAGGAACTAATGGACTTGTTCAATCAGATTCATTAACCAGTCATGAGAGTAAATAACCTTTATAGGAACTGTATGCAGCAACTCTTCTGGACTACAAGGACCACAGGCACCCTGAAAAATGCATATACACATACATGGTTATGTACACTTATAATAGTATACTTAATAATAATGTAGAAGCTGGTCTTAGTGGACTGATGTTTAGCACATGAACCAAGTTCTAATGTCATTTTGCATCACTTCTTGTTCCTCTAATTTTTTAATAGAAACTGACCAAAAAAAAAAAAAAAAGCACATTCTCTTTGTTAAATGAACTCTGATGCTTTAAACTCCAGATTTTTATGCACTTGTAAGTTGACCAAATCAGGATGAAAAAACTATTTGGCTCCAAGAGATCTTCTACCCCTGATTTATCCTACAAAGTAAAAAAAAAATACCATGCAAAACACAGGTCTGTGCTCCCCACAAAGAAGAGGCAAAGAGTTATAAGCTAGAGCAATAAATAAAAGCTCAAGGCATATGTTCACGGTCACCACAATTGTATTACACATAAAATCAGCCTTCTGCTCATTATCCATGTAGGACTCTCATCAAGTCAAAATTTTCTATTATAAATACCTGTGTATTTCCATACATTATTTGCGTGCAATTATTCTGGCATCAAGTAGATTTAAAAAGTCATAGCACTTTATGAGGTCATCTTTATGGTTATGGATTATCTCTTTTTAAAGAGTAGTGAAAAGCTGTTCTTTCACACAAGGCAACAGTAACAGAATTTATTTTAGTTCATGTAACTTCAGTCACGTAATACATCACAAGTCTTGTGTTTGGCATTTTTCAACACCAGAGCCCAACCAGAAATTTATGTATTATCTAGAAGTCTCAGAGAAATAATTCTAAAGGCAAGCAGACTAGAAATATTCTGAGCATCTCCCCCTTACTATCTGAAACATAACACGGTATCATTCAAATAATCTCAAAATCTAGTGCAAATGATTATTTCACATTACTACACTGGCTCTCAAATTCTGCCTGTTAAGATACCTCTCCAAATAGTACATCCCTGACAGCCAGCCACTGGAATACTGACAGGTCTAAAATATGCTTGTGTATTTGCAGCATACTGATTTACCTTGCCAGTGAGGGGGCAAGGAAGAAAGTACAGGGAAGGCAGCACCCTGCGAGACTTCCCCACCACCTGAGCACAGGCAACAGGCACCCAGAGCTGACCCAGCTCTACCTCAGTACTATATACACAGTAAAACTTAACTGAAGTCACACTTTTTATTCATCAGTTTAAAGTGTTCAAACAAAAGAACCTGTTAAGAAAAGCTGAGATTTACAGTTCTTGTTCCTTTCAAAAATGTCATTAAATCAGCTTCTTATTACACAGCAACATTAAGGAACTGTTTACAAATCAAAAATGTACCTCTGTAAGCATAGCAAACAAGTCAGGGTGTGGTTGCCTCGAAATTGGCAGGGAACTTTTGTCTGTCAAATATTTCCAGTTCTACCGTGCAGCAGCTTGGGTTTAAGGCAGCATAATGCAACAGGTTAGAAGGCATTCAGAGCTCTCATGGCATTGCCACAACTGCAAGGTGTGCCTTTTGGCTCTTCTGCAGGTACTCGTCACTGGTCACCTCACTTTGCTCACCTGTTCAAAGGAAAACACCCATCATTTCTTTACAATGTGGTACGTAGTAAAGCACCCTGACCTCCACAAAGAGAAGTCCAAGCATTTAGAATTTGCTGAAGAACCAGTAAGCACACAAAAACTATTTGATGCAATACATCTGGAAAGTTCAGCAACATACACAGAGTTTTAGGAGAAGATTAACATCTCTCATTGAAGGGTCTTAAAGAAGCCAAACCCTTACAGAATGAGGGCAACAAATAACTTACAAATTACTACTGCTCAACAAATACAAAGTTGGAGAAAAGCAGCAGCAGTAAGCTTTTTTAAATGGTGACCCAGGAATTGGAAAAGAAAGGAAGAGAATGATGCACTGATAACCTTCCACAAGGAGATACACTTATAAATATGGATTAAACTGACAGCTATAGAAACTTTCATAAACTTTGTTCTGACTGGATATCAAACTTCTTAGCTTTACAATCTTGTCTCAAAATCACTGTGGACAACCACAGAAGGTTTGGACAGCAACTAGCTGATTATGAACTAAAATATTAGATTAAATCCATTACTCATAAATGTAACAGAATGAAAAAATAACCTCAAGTGGTAACAACTGAGATAGTTTAGAATAAAAAATAAAAGAAAAGTCATTGCCCCATCAACCTACCACACATTGTTCAAAAAGACAGAGGGACCAGAGAAAAGTTACAAATGGACACAGCTTGTCTTCCATACAAAAATTACAGATAATTATGGCCTTGGAGGCATTAGAAAGAGCTAAAATCAGCAACATAAGCAGGAAATAGCTACCCATTGTATACAAGGATTGGTGAAATCTCAGTAAGATAACCAGACTTTAGGAATTCAAGAGCAATTTTCTTCCCTACAATATACAATTGTTACCACAGGACAAGATCAAAATCAGAATTATAGTGTTACCTCCAACGCTGGCAGGTCTTAAACCAGTATAACATTGTGAAAACTGCTTGTAGCATCTCATATATGGCTTGTAATAGCCTCTTACAGTTTTCCTTTAATATTATTTGAAAAAAAAGGGGGGGGGGGGGGGAAGATGTGCAACATACACCCTGCAGTGTTTAAGGTTTAGCTTTACATCCTCAAAACTGATATGTGTAAAACAGTATTCATTAATATGTATCTAAGTCACTCTTAAAAGAACTGTTGTTCTATCCTTTTTCAGTAGGAAAATGCAGCATTTCCTGAATATCATATCAACCCAAAGGTTTAGACACCATTTGGAACAGAGGAGAAGGGAGAATGTCACAAGGGTCACAAATGAGTAATCTGAAACGACAGGCTACAGCAAGGTTGAACAAACTGCTTCATTAAAGAGCCCCTAAAAATCTGAAATAAATCACTACACATTCCTGTATCATCAGAAGATTCCTATTAGGCAGAAATATGCACATAATTGGGAAAATAAAAAGTTTTTAAAATAAAGCCTGTGATAACAAAAAGTTACAAGGTTTTGTATTTTTTAATGCACTTCAAAGGTCCTATTCAATCTTCAAAAACATCTCTTATTTGTAAGCACATAATGTAAGATTATGCAATTGCATTATGGCAGTCTCAAAATATTATGTGCTGAAAACACCAAAGCATTTACAGGCAATGCTTGCCAAACAGCCATTCCATCAAAACCACGACTCAACCACTACTTGAGCTAAACTTGTTTGAACCAGACCGAAATATAGATGTAAAGTATATTCATACTAAATTGCAACACAAATTCTAGGAAAACAAAAATAACACACCTGTTGGAATACACACACAGAAGCAATCTGCCATGCAGAGACCTGCCAGTGACACAGATTTGAAAGAGGAGACAGGGACAAAAAAAAGTTAAACCTTATGTTTTGTAACAGGAGCATACAGAAAATCCATAAATTCCTCAGATCTGACATGGTATAGCTGGGAACTGCACTGAGAAATGAAAGGAGTGACCCCCTCCCAATCCCAACAGAAGAAAAAAACCCAGAAAAACAGAAACTAAGGGGTCTGTCACCTATAGATTTTGAGTACAGTTTAAAACATAACTAGATTATTCTCATACACAACAGCTGTGTATGGTGTTGTGAAAGAGACTTTGTCTCATCCCAGTTTCTAGTGTCCAAAACAAGCAACAACAGTCTCAATTAACATCCTAATTGCAGAAGGATACAAAATCAAAAGAAATACTGAAGTATTGTTGTGGCTGTGAATTCTCTCAGAATGAGACAGCAACTGCATTATACTCACAAAGCTGCATTTCTTACAACGTGTGGTGTGTTGTGGCTGTGAATTCTCTCAGAATGAGACAGCAACTGCATTATACTCACAAAGTTGCATTTCTTACAACGTGTGTTGTTCTTCTTCTTCTTTTACAGACAAAAGTTATACCAGCTCTTTAAAAATGTATTTCCTAGCTTTGCTGGCCTTCAGAGAAGGCAACATATAAGCACCTGGAAACACCAGAAGTTACAACACTACTTTTAGGATGTGACTTCATGAGCAAATTTTTAGTGCAGATAATTGCCCCTCTCCTGTCTTCTCAATTTTAGGTATGAGGAGGAGGAGGACTGAGACAGCAATGTGACCCCATGCCCTGTGCAGCAGTGACATTACATGGGAGGGGGCCCCGAGGCAAAATCTAGCAGCAAGAGAGGCCAGCCATAACACAGTTCCAGGTGCAAGTCTGACACACAAGGCACCCTAGTTCATCATGAAGTATATCAGGTTGTATTGCAGCTCCCTTTACTAGACTGTCAAACAAAAATTTTTAGAGACATCTCTCAATATCCGAACTTCAAAGGCGATTGAAGAAATCCTGAACACACACCCCCCTCCCCATCACCTGCACTTAAGCACATTTCAGCTTTTGGCAATTTTATAAACTTGAGTTTTGAAATTAAAAATTTTTAAAAACACCAAAACCAGTGAAACAAAAGTTCCCCGCTCTGCTCTGTCTTAACCACCCAGGCCTCCTGTGGGCATGTAAGAATGGCTCACTAACATTCAGGAAAGAGGGGCACTTGGCACACCATAGGTTAGCACATGCTCTCTCCCTGCATTAGATAGCAATCATGTAAGAAACTTTGAAAATTCACAAAATACCCTTCTATCACAGTCAATTAAAGACAGTCTAAAACCATTCTCAGGAAAAATAACTGAACTCATTACACTGAAGAGCCTTCCTAAGTACTCCTCAAAAGATAACACTAACAAAAAAGGGTTATTGACATCTTCAATAATTTTCTAACCTACAAGGAACAAACAGGACCTCAACTACTGTTAACTTATCTATAACACTACAGTATGTTTAAACCACCTTTGCTCTTTCCTCATCTGCCTTTAAGAGATATGAAAAAAAAAATTTACCTGCACACAGGTAAATTCCTCTTTTTCCACTCATCTCAAGCTCAAGACACTCTTCAGATTTAAAAAGAAAAACTGAGCCAAATCCATGTTAGCATTGCACTGGAGAAATCACATTTTCTTTGGTAGAAATACGAGAGCTTGAAAGTATAAAGACACTGTACTAAGTCAATTTTGCCACAGGATAATTCTTTCTGTCCATCAAAATTTCTTTAAAATCCTACAATGTTTTCAGAAAAGTCATTCTACTTCCATTAACAATTAAAACAAAATGTCAGAAAATGTTACAGTGAATAGTCTATAGCTCTGCAGCTAAAGAATTTAAGAGAAATTAACACAGAAAAATCCAGATACAGTTTAACTACACACTGTGAAACAGACCTTCAAAAGAAACAGCAGGTTTCTTTCTCAGCCCACTTCTGTTCCATCTTCTTCACAATATGAGCTTTCTACTGCATGCCAAAAAATCAGGCAAAACTTTAATATCTGACAAGAAAAAAAAATTAATTCAAATTAAATACATTTTAAAATATTTCAAACCTAAATCAACTCCCTGAAGTTATTCCTGAGTAACAGTCATGACCTCAATATATTAAACCTCATTTAAAAACTGCTTCCTCCAAGCTCCACTGTCAACATGGCACTTCAGTTCTTTTGTTACATTTCAGAATAAACAAGTGTCAAAACATCACTTCCTTTCCCTCAGTGTTCTGCCACCATATATTGGTATTGTGGAAAGTACTTGATGTATGCCATTTTCCAGGTTTAACTACTCCAAATGATGATATTTTGCCTTATAATGAAACAGACAGATTGAATTTGACTGCTGTCTTTGTCCTTCATAATTTCTTCTGGTTTTTTCCACTTATGTAGCAAAAAGTGGCACATTCTGCATTACAGTAGCCAAATACCCACAAGAGTTTTATGCAAGATGAGGGAATTGCTACCCTGCTCATCAACTCCTTTAGATAGCTGTTCTAAAAAAGCAGGTTTACAAAAATCTTCAGATTTTTATTCCTGTCAGAACCAACATCTGTTAAGTCCAAAGAACAGTCTTCATCTAAAATATATCAAAAGTAGATCTGATTTAATGGCAACAGCATCACGACAGATACAGGCACCAAAAAATCCCTTTTCCGCCAAAATAAGCATTCTGAATTCATTTTCTCTTGTAAAAACCTTACCAATTAAAATTTTAGTTAAAGTTGCAGCCATACATGTAATTCACAGAGCAAACTGATAAACTGAGCAGGACTACATGGCAAGTTCAATTATGGATGCACCATATGCCTCCATCATCCTTTAGGTACACAAAAGAATCAATTTGTGCAATTTGTTCAAAACACAAAAAGCCCTTTTGGCAAGATCACCCTTCAGCTGAACCAACAGTCTGAACACTTGCCTGCTGTGAACATCACTCTCACTCCACACAGCAGCAGCAGCACCTTCAACAGGCACAGGAGTTACAGGGCTCTGCTACAGGAACAGAGCCATGAACATGGCAGGGGAATTGGCCAGATCTGTATGTTTAATAGAAGAAACAAACAGTGGGTTTCTTTTGGTGGTGATATTTTCTCCTAATTAACCTTCCTCTGATACTTAAGGTGACATCTCTCAGCAGGGTATAGCAGTAGGCCTGGATGTACAGAGTTGCTCCCAAGTTTTGTAACTCAGTTCTCAATTTACCTCTTACTTCACACACAGCCAGAGCTGCAAATCAGTAAATTCTAAAAATGAAATGTTTGTGTCCCAGCAAACGTATACATCAAGAAAATTCTTACATACACCTTCACTGAAAGCCATTATCATAATAAGGAACAAAATCTTAAAGGAATAAAACATTAATAACATTGATTAAAAACATTAGCCTCAACATAAAAATATGTAACTCTGATTATACCTTGAACACATATTCCAGTATCAATTTTACTTCTTTTTGTAGGCTGCAGTTAAGGGTTATCTTTCAGGAGACATGGTGATCAGTAGAGTCACACTAAAAAGCAGTATGCCAAGTCAGCACCATTTTTCCTAGTAAAGACTCTCCACCAGAATCTAACCTGGTAGAGGTTCAGCAGCACTGCACCTCTCCTGCCCATTTTCTCTCCTCTTCCAGTGGTCATTAGCCAGTTCAGCTAATTACTGTTTGATCTGCTATTCAGTGTTGCTGCAATTATGCCAAGTAGAGTTCAGCTTTTAAGAACAATCTCCATTTTATCTACTAAAACACATGAAAACAAAGACTAATCAAGCAAGTACTTTATCATATATTCTCCCACCAGTGAAAAGGAAAGGCTTCTCAAAAAAACGAAGCTCGTTAACTGAATCAACTTTTACACAACTTTTCAAAAGCATCAGCTGGGGTGGAGGGAGAGGCGATAATAATAAAAAAAAAAAATCAGCAATGCTGACTACCTGCCCATTGAGCATTCAGGTGTCTTTGCAGAAAAGTTTTAATGCCCCACCAGTGCCTCACATTCCTTAATGCTACACATGTTCTTCTATTTGCTCAAGTAAATTTAGATCAGTCTGACGAAGTCACAAGCAACCACAAATATAAATTTATGAACAAGTGTAGGAAACTTGCAACACAAGCATCCCTTGTAGTTTCATGCATGATGCAGAGGGAAGGCATTCGGTATAACCCAAGCTAGTGCAGTACTTTGTGTGAAGGCCATCACACCTGGGAGCCCCTCTTCTCCAGGCACTCCCTGACAGCACTGCACGTGATGTCAGAGCAAGACACACTGGATCTTCCACAAACACACTGGCATGGCAAGAGCAGCACCACCACTGGCTATGATTGCCAAGATAGGAAAGGTCTTTTACCAGGCATTTTTCCTTTTTTTCCTGTCAGCTTCTTGGGAAAGAGGCTTTTTTTAAAAAGCATGGAAATCAAAAAGTAAAACATTCACGTGTACACTAGATTATTTCTTTGATTTCACCAGTTGGTAAGACAGGAACTAATGAAAAAACAAGATTGCATTTGCCTTGGCCACAGCTGCCTTAAAGCAGGCTCACCTTCCATAATTAAACTCACATTTGGTATATACTGAAAGCCAGGTACAACCCGCAAAGTCTTCAGAGTCAACCTTCTTAACAAAAACAAAAATGTGCCACTAACGCTCATATTCCAGTCAACACATATTCTAAATGTTTATCTGGTGTAGATCACTGTCTTAGAAGAAAACAATGACAGAAAGTTTTAGACTAATTTCCACACACAGGCAAACCCCTATCTCCAACTTCCAACTACAGACTGCCTTAGGCTACAGAACAAAATTTCCAGCCATATTTCTGCCACTGAAAAAATATACTTTTTAATGGCGGGAAAAAATAATGCACTTCATGGGAAAGACAGAAAAATTGATTCAAGTTTACTATACCCCAATTTTCTTTAGCTTATCCATCCCACAACTAATTCCATATACAGAACAGTTCAAACATAAAGGCAACTCAAGTTTGAAGTAACAATAATTTCATTTCCCTTCCTTTTATCTTCATTCCCAATTCATCAGCATTTCTGTTGCCATCTTATTGCAAAGGTTTAATACCTTCTTGGTGATTTCCTATTGGGCAGCTCCTCACACCACTGACTCCTTCTTCTTCTCAGCACAGTCAACAAACTCCATCTAACTTCTCGACCAGCCAACCTGCTCTTTTACAATACCCATCCTAATTGGATCTAGTTGTGCCCTATTAAGGGCAGGCCTGTTCCTAATTCAGCTGTAACTCCTTAGGGGCGAGATTACCTTCATCACTATCTCTATTTCCTACATTCCACCCATCCACACATTTCTACTTCAAGATTTGTATTTCCAGGATACCAAACTTTCACCCAGAAACAGTAACATCTCTACAGCTTCCCTACAGTGATCCCCCTGCAAGCCACCTCTATTGCATTCAAGGCAGAGACTCCCCATCCTAAAATACAGCCTTGCTTTCTCCTAAAGTGTTTGTGAATTACACATATACACCCAAAGTTAAGCTCCTACAAGTCCAGTAAAGTATAGCAGACTTATATCTACTATAAATAATATTTCAACAGTAAGATTGAAGAAGTTGATAACCATGAACACTGGATTTTTTATAGGTTGTCTACAAAGAACAAGCTGCAGTTCAGAAAGTCCACTCCTGTGACTACAGAAAGCAAGCTGCAGGTACATTATGAAATAAGTTCATCCTCTACAAGTGATTAAAAATGTTAAACTTTCCTCATGGAAATAAAACTCTTAAACCTAGAAAATTTGAGTTAGCTGAATCTCCATGTGACAACCCACATAATTTCATGGCAGACTAAATGAATCATTTAAATAATCCAAGAAGGACAAAGCCATTCAAATAGGCACTGTTTGCATTTTTATCTCATCTGTGTCCACCAATCAAATTAACAGAAAAAAGTAACACTGGCAAGATAACAAGAGTGTCTCAATTAGATATAATTATGCCTGATAAATCTTTTCCCATGAGGTGTAAGGCAAGACAGCTGTGACAAGCACAGGCTGCAAGCTGATTTGTCCTTATGTCTTGAAACACTATGTGCTATCTGCTGAGAGCCCATGGCACAAGAGTTACAGTTGCCAGAAAATAATGTTGTGCAGGTCCCAGCAAGTTTTAGTTAGTCTTCAGTAAAAATCAAAGTTATATGACTAAAAGTATTACCACAGGAGAGGTCTGAACCTAAAGCAAGAACCCAGGTTCTGGATGACCTGGACTTTGCACCAAGAGAGCTGTATGGCACCTTGCTTCTGCTCTGGCATCATCATGCGGCCCATTAGACATCACAATATGACCAAAGATACAAGCAGCAGGGGCAAAACATCTTTTTTCACCAGCCCATGTAAAAGACTGATTTGCATTGGACAAAAATATCATTACTGTCTTTTCTCTGTTTCCTGCCACTACTTCATTTCCCTACTCACTGTTACTGAGAATGCCCACTTTCATGTTTCTCCCATAAGCATTTATTCTGGCATGACTATTACTGACTTAGACACATTAAAATATGGTGCAAAGTGCATCCCTGCATGCAGATCAAAGAAAGAGTAATTTATAAACTGGAAGCTGTCACCAAAAATAAAGAAGGCAGAAAACTACTTTTTCACTCGAAGTCAGACAACCACCACAGTTTGCTTGATGCCTAGCTTGAAGAAATGCAATATAACATACCACACAAAGCAAAATGCATCAGTAGGATAACTAAAATAGTGTGCAACTACTAGCAGTTCAACTTAGATAGAAAAAAGCTTCAAATAGGAAAGAAATACATTGACTAAATCTGCAGCTGCATAAAACAAGCTGGCTATAAATTAGAAAGTCTACTTCAAGCTAAACAAGGCAAAAAACTCTCTGAAAACAGTAATATAGTAAAACATTATTCAATCTAAGATTCTTCATCCACCTAGGAGTAAAACTAGACCATCTCAAGCTCTAGATAAGAGCAAGTTAAAAATATCTGCCTGGAAATGCTTGATGGTACCCTGTCTAAACCTAGAAGTGACACTGACTTGTACTCAGCACTAGTGAGCTCCCAGCTAAATGAACATGCCTAGTTTTAGCCTGCTCAGTGTAACAAACATGGACTAAAGAAAGTTCAGCAGAGACCACCAAGCCATTTGTGGGCTGAAGAGCCCAAGGAAGAACAAGGACAGGCTGAGACACCTGCACTTGTTACTCTGGAGAAGGCTGGAGGGATCATCTTGCTTTCTGCACCTACATAAAGGGAGTTTATACCAAAGACTAAGCTGAAGTCACTATCACTGTAAGTAGCTGAAATTCAATAATCAGGGCCAGGAAAGACTCCTCCATTGCCAAATGTGTGAAAAAACGATTTTGTGGCACATGAAACACTAAAAGAAATATCCCTTCCTCACCATTGTTGATAAACACCACTATCAAGGAGAGGAAAAATGAAAAAAAATAGAATCATTTAAATGAAATCTCTACTAAAATATGAAAAATTTAAAACCTGCCATAGTTCCAAATAAAAATAAATCACTTTAAGCCATTCCCTTAACAAATTTTGCTAAAAACCTCCCAACATCATCACAGATGATCTCTTCACCCCCTGCCTCTGGACACAACAGATTCAGAGATATTCTGTAGCACCCCTGACACTACTTATGAACCTCAGCATCTCCTATTCTGCAGAAGTTTAACCAGATCCTATGTTAATTTTTTTTTTAGTTTAAAAAAAAATACACTTAGCCACAAGGTTAGAAGATTATTCTGCAGAAGTTTAACCAGATCCTATGTTAATTTTTTTTAGTTTTAAAAAAATACACTTAGCCACAAGGCTAGAAGAGTATGCTTTCCCCTTTTGCAAAAGAAAGGTCAAAAGACTTGAAAAGAGCCTAATTCATGTCTTGAAACATAAATAGCAGCTCGTAATAAAATCAGGTCAAATACTGAGAACTTGGAACATGTAAATGTCTTCAGAAGGAGATTCAATTTCCAAGCAATGTCTAATAAGACAGATCCAAACAGAACATTTACAATCCCATTAAAATCTTTTCCTCTAAAGGCCCCTTCTTTTCTTTAGCATTCTGCAGATAAAAAGATTTGCCATCTCATATCTATCAAAAAGATTAAAGAGAATTCAAGAAATAATCTGCTTCACCAAGACTCAATTATTTTTTCTCTTTTACAAAATTAGAAATAGGCTTTGGGTTTGGCATAACACTAAGAATGGATGACGAACAAAAAGATAAATACAACAAAGATCAGTTTACCATGTCTGAATGCATCCATTCAATAACTTCAGACAACAGTGGTTGCACAATGCATGCAAAGACCAACCCATCTATAACCATTCAAACACTGCATAAAACCAGTTATTTGTTAGGTACAAAAACAGTTGGAAAGTACACTTTCTCAAGTATTTGTAGAGATAAAGTTGTCAGGAAATTACAGGAGATGAAGTACCGGTTTCACAAGCATTTACAGCAAATCTCTGCGCTATCACATCACCAAACATGATAAATTTGATCCAAATGAGATTCAGGCACATGCTCAAATTTATCAGGTGTGGCAGAACATGATACCAGACTGGTATCAGTGGTAAGGAAGTGCATTAGATCTAATTCAGTATAAATTCATAGTGGTCTAAATAATGAATGTGTAATGCAAGTAATGCTGCTTCCTGGTAAGTATTTTGATTTTATTAGAGGCAACAGAATAATAAAAGAGATTGATACTTTACATATGACCACTGTACTTTTGACCCAGTACAGGGAGTCCTAAAGTCCTCCTTGTGGCATCACTGAACCAGTGTTCTAACTCAGTAATCTTAATTTTGGATACATATTATTACATACTCTTCACACCAACTTATATGGCTTTGTGTGCTATTGCTCTTTCCTCCTTTTACTAAGAAGGAACTTAAATGGATTTTGTGTTGCAGCACTTCTTCAACCCAGTGTTGATTGATGCTAAATGTCTGAACAAGGGTCAGGCTGACAGATACTGTCATCTAAACTGCAAAATCATTACAACAGCCCCAAAAAGAAGTAATCCTAGAAGATCTGTGAATCACTATCTTCTAGTATTATGCCATACAAATGTCAGTGCAGGTGAAGAAACAAGTATTCTCTTCAGCTCTGGAAGGAAAGAGGGACCAAAGAGGAACAACGGAATGGAATGGAATCAAGAGCTCACTGAGCCCAGACATTGTACAGCAGCTGCTGAGATCCCAAAGGCAGAAAGAGGAGTCTGGCCCCATTACTGCTCCCCACAGTGCCACTGTCACGGACAACCAAGTAAACATGCAGCTTATTCAAAGACTTCCCCTTCTGAGATGGAAATAAACACTCAGTTGGGCATCTCTACAACAGGAGAAATCTCACACTGCAACCTATCTTCTGGTCAATCTCAAGTCAAAAATTAAGTCATTATAAATTCTGCTTTACCTGCAGCCCTACTGTCCAACAACCAACAGCATTACAACTGCATAAGATTCTAACTTTGTAAGTCAGGATGTCCTTTTTGGATCCTCCTGTCTCATACCACTTATCCAGTGAGATCCAAAACAATTAACCCCTGCATCCCCTGTCTAGGTACAAAATGAACCTGCTTAACTTTTCAAATAGAACCAAAAAAACTGAAGGAAAAAAATGCTTAAGTTTTCATCAGACATGCAAAAGCAAGACCAAAACCCATCTTTCATACTCATCCCACCGCCTCTTTTCAAGTAAGCCTTACAAGGCACTTGCCAGTAAGCACAGGCAATCAGAAGGAAGCCAAAAGTGTCTCATAAGAGTGAATTGGGAGGACAGTGGAAGGGCAGGATGCCGTTTGTGTTCATCCTCCTCTGACATTCACAGAATTTTGGAGGGTAAGCCTTAAAACACTCATCTCCGTAGCACAATAAAAAGATTGTTCTTGAGGAAAGGTACTATGAAAAAGCTTTTGCTAAACCAGTATTTCAATTTTTAACAGTAAAACAGGGGGAAGAGGGGGTGGGGGGTGTGGTATTTCAAAATTCTCCAGGAGGAAAAAGTCATTTCCCTCATACAAAGTGATTTCCTTTACCAAAAAAACCACAAAAGCTGCTACACAGCAGTAGCACTAACCATACTGGAGGGAGGGAAAGAAAGAAAGAAAGATTGCATAAGACATTTAGCTACAGAAACTATTGAGCAACCTAAACACAGATACCACTACAGGCTCCCACTACATTTTACCTTCTGCACGTTTTCCGGAAGGAAGACTGGGCAGAAATCTATACAGAACAAGCAATTACATGAACTAACAAGGTCTTGGTACCTTCAAATCTCAGATTTGATCTATAAAAACATATACACTTCAGCTGAAGTTCCTCCCATGAAATTGTATTCATCACACAGCTTCTCTGACAGCTCAGAACATCCTTGTGCGTGCTACAGCTCTCACCACTGCTGGGACTCAATCTCACCCACTCATTAGTCTGCCTTTACAAGACCTGTTGGACAGTTTAAGACCTCACAAGGAGCTAAATCAAAGCCCAGCAAATCCAAAATATTTAGGAAATTGGGGAGAAGAAAGAACTGTTAAGGAAAAAAAGCAAACTGGGAGGAACACAGAGAGCATGACCACCCCCGCTGGTTTCCATAGCAAACCAAAAACTTGGAGAGCAACCTTGCCTCAAACCTGTTACGGGAAATGCAGAACACAGCAACTGCAACCTCAGCAGGGACTGCCGTGCAGCACAGCTACCCGAGCTGGTGCTGAGCTGAAGAACACTACCCATGCATTTGCTAGAACTAGAGAAAAGCTCAAAGGGAAACCTGCAAGTGACAGTGAGAGGCACGCTGGTTGACCCTCACAGGGCGCAGTGTCAACAAAGACACTCTCTGGAGTACAGCCAGGCAGTACTTCACAAGTAACTTTTGAACACAATTTCTGGAGATGTCTTGAGAGCCTACACCAGATATTAATCCAGATTTAAAGGAATGCTTTAAAATAAATTTTAATGGTCTCAGATTTGACAATTTCTAAACATTTGCATGCATTCTGTTTGATTCCTTTTGCAGTTTTATGGACCTTCTTATTCTCTATTGCTACAGGTCAAGATGCAGAAAAGCTCACTAAAACAGGAATATCTAGCAGGCAATTAAAATCCAAGGCAATCTATTTCAGTATTTGCAACATGCCAGGTACTATGCTTGTACCATTGATCTTCTGACCTTTGAGCTAAAACTGCTGGACTAACAGCAGAACCAGAAAGGTGACAGCCACGTTAGCCCAACCCTGTGCCTAGGCTTGAAGAGGAAGGCTCACGTGCAATGCTACCCTCCTCCCATTAAATGCTACACACGTGCAGCTACAAACTCAGCAGAGCATTACACCGTGCCATGCAGGCACTGAGAGCTAAAGCTATAATAAGTCCAGGACACAGGTTTGGGCACTAATCCATAACTGTCATGGTTTTGTTCAAGCTTGCTGAGGGACCAGTGATGTACATGAGATCCCAAGGGGCCAGGGACTGTTCCCAGCAAACAGCAGGAGTTTGAGCTGAGCAGAGCCACTCCTGGGAGCAAAAAAGTGCAGATGTAGTCCCTGCCTTCCTTTGAGCTGGCTCAAGAGTCTCCAGCACAGCTTTACAGCTAGTTATAAATAAATTTGTCCATAGTAAGATGAAATCTAAAGCCCAAGGCAGCTTCTGCTCTGAACATTACTAGAGATTTCTCATGTGTGTGTTAAGACACCTTGCTCAAGGGCACCTGCATTTCCTTACTTCACGAAGTCAATGAGGTAAACTAATGAAGGAACACAAAGCACTGACATTACAGTAATGTCACATCAAAATACAATCTCATTAGTACCTCTTATTATAAATAGAGTGCATGCAATGCAGAGCAGTATCACTATCATGCAACTATGCTGCACCACATTAGTTATCTAGATGATTCTGTATTTTGCCTAAGATGTCCAATTACGGCTTTGGCCTTTTCCAGTCCATGAAAGTACAGACACAAGTACAAAATACTTATCTATTGTCAATATTGCAATTATCCTGCTTAATTCATTTCCCCTTTATTTTAAATCAAGACAGGTAGAATAGCCTAAAACTAAGTGAGAAGGATGAGTGAGAGATAAAGACATCAAACTTCATCCCAGAAGTAACTGCTTCTGCCACTAGTAGAAATCATTTACAAAACCTTCCCCACAAAAATCCCTTTTTTCCTAGATGCAAAAAAGGAGCAGGTCAGATGATATTAACCTTACCAGAAGCAATAGCTTGCTCCTTACATGTAATCACAAGACTGGACAAGTAATTTGTGTTCACAAGACAAGCAAAGGCCCAGAGAAGAGAGTATGCTCAAAGCTGTATATTGCTACTAAGCCAGTCCTTCCCCTTGCAGCCAAGTCTCTGACTGTCCAGGGTCTCAGAGGAGGTGACTGAGACCAGATGTTCCATTCCCAAGGGACAGCTACACGCTGTAAGCCCTTCTCAATTATCTTCCTTGTGGGACAGAGACAAGCAACTTTTCAGTACCACCATTCAGTGAGATAATGACAATAGAATAGCTCAGTTTCAGAAGTAGTTTCATTAACACTGCATATGTTCATCTTAATGACATTCAGCACTAATTAACATCATTATAAACTGAACAGCAGTGGCACTTCAATAGTATCCTGAGTCTTTGGTTCAAAATTTTGAGCACAGGGATAATAAAACACAGTGACTTGCAACCCAGGGTGCCAGTATTTAAGCATCGAATCTGCTTGAAGCTGCAATGTATTTTAAGAGCTTTTGGCATCTCAGCTAAGTACCAAGGTGATAACAAAGAGAGGTTACAGCAAACAAGATATCTACTGCTATTAACATTTTTAAACCAACAGAACAGTCACTCAGCACTAACACTGGATTCAACAAAAAAACCACCACCACCTTCAGAAAGAATTTTTCTACCTGACAAAACAGCTTTGAACATCTAACACAAAGAGGTTTTTGTACCTCCCTCATCAGCAACAGGAAAATACTGTAATGCAGAAACCAACCACTACTTAAGGGTACTTTGCATTATACTACATATAACATTACTTCATTTTCAAAAGTACTATTAAACACTAACAGTAAATTACTTCACTTGCAAGCACATAACACCCACATACTGCTGCAGAGTTTTTACTGAAACCTGTAAAATGCCACTGAAATGGACAGCACTGTTTCACAAGTCCTCTTCTTTCCCCATGTAAAAATGTGAACATGAAAAACCACAGAAGCCAGTGCAATGTTTATACAATCCTCATGTAACTTCTGTTACAAGGAATAAAGTTCTAATTTCTAGCAACGTTTCAAAAAAGCATTCATTTAGTTCTGTTTCTGACAACACCTGGAAAAATAAGCTAAGCATTCTGGAAGATAGCAGGATCCAAACTTAAACTAGTCAGAATTTTAAGCATTAAGCACAAAAGCATTAATTTAGTTCTGTTTCTGACAACACCTGGAAAAATAAGCTAAGCATTCTGGAAGATAGCAGGATCCAAACTTAAGAAACTAGTCAGAATTTTAAGCATTAAGCATCATTTTTATTAAGTTGTGCTGATTCTTCTCCCACCTCCCTTCAAACATATCTTCAACTCTTCTCTCTGGACCCTTCTTTTACAAATTGTAACGTGTAGAAAAAGGAGAGAAGAAGCGAGAGACAGAAACAGATTATATTATTGATTTGTTCATATACTTTTAGCTAAAATATTTTAACACATGTCAAAAAATCGTTTTCATCAGTACTGTTCTCTACCAAAAACCATTACCCATGCTAACTCTGGATGCTTCTGGATTGCTTTATTCTTACAGCATCCCTGGTGCTCACAACACTACCTTCCAATATGTTCCAAACAAGTAAGTGATCAAAACATTACTTGATTTTACATCTGTCCACTAGCTCTACATTTTAGAATTACTTCAAGTTTGACTCTTGTTAATTCTAATTACTTCTTCCTATTACTCTTAACTGAAAGATTAAATGAGGATTTTATCTAAGAATTCCTTCAACTGCTCCTAAATTTTAGTACTTGTATCAGTTTGCGAGGTCTGTCTATTTAGCCCTAAGTCACTAAAGGCCAGGCTTCAAGAACATAAAGCCAGCTGTCACCTGAAGTTAGACTGCACCATTCTTGGGAATATTTGATGACTACTATCAATTGTTTTTTGAAGCAAAGTGCAGGTTTACACAAAATAAGGAACAGTTAAGCTCTCTTCCTGCACCCAGCACTTCAGACATTTTTTATCTCTGGGCACTCCGTGCTTCTACAAGAGGCAATGTTCACTTTGCCTGTAATTATTTATTATTTCTCATGTAGCCAGCTCCACACAACTGCAATTAAATGAATTTAAATAACTTCTTCCCCCCCGCCCCTATTTTCAGAACCAATGCATTCTATGTCTCAGTTAAAAAGCACATTCACAATATACGCCCTCTTGTCCTTAGCTGGGATAAAGTTGTTGGCAGTCTGAGACAAGACATTGCACTTAACCTGCACAAAGATACATCAACAATGCAAGAAAGGAAAACCTCAATTCAGTTGCTCAGGCATGTAAAGTACCAGTTTGTATACTAAAAAAAATATATTTAATGATGTCAACAATCAGTAGATAATGACTAAATTCTGTTAAAATAACAATGATGAGCAGCCTTTGCAACATTGAATAACTGCTTATTATCACACCTTTGTTTTACAGGAGACATGCTTTAAATTACCAACAAATTTGAAAGTCTTTACTGCACCAACACTACATACACAAGTGATTAAATCTAGAACACAAAGTACATTATTGCATGTTCACACCCAATCCCAAAACTGTTGTCTGGAGACAGAATAATCTGTCCCTGTTCTCAAATGTTATCTAGCATATTAATTAACCTTAAATTTACAGCTGAAAATAAAAATACAATAGTACAGGATTAAAAAAAAAAAAGTCCTGATGATTTCATTTTAGCACATGATAAAAAACCCTGTGAAGTTCTGCAGATATTCTGGCTTTACCAAGATAGGGAGGTAATTGTATAATAAGGCAAGAATTAACTTAAGGCTCTCAAATTTTTCCACAGTGCATCACAGTTCAAATAGTTACAGGTAGTTCTCCAGACTACCACAAACACCCATGTGACTGTACAGGCAAGCACTAAAAACCCACAGACCTGAATTTTTTAAAAAAGCCTTTTCAATTTGAAATGGATGGCACGTTTTAAGGTGATACTAGCATTTTCCCTTTGTTTATATTAACAGAGGCATCCTAGCAAAGATTCTCCTACCACCTCTGTATGGCAATGCAATAAAGAGAACTAGATTTGGGAATTCCCAGAGCTACCTCGAGTACCAGTCAATGACTACAGTGCAAGACAATGCAAAAGTCAGGGAGGGGGAGGAAGGTCAAACAAAAACTAGAACTGACTTTCTGTCAACAGTCCCCTCTTCAAAGACTGCAAAAGAAAGGCAAAAGAAGGGAAAGAGTCAAGGGAAAAAAAAACATCCAAGGAAAGGATAAACTATGTTAACAGCTTTTACAGAAGTATCTCCTTTTCTCCTCACTTCTAAATGTTTCCTTCAGCAAAAGCTGTGGGAAAGCATCGTGGTTTGCTCTTTCTTCCAGCTACTGTACGATCAATACAGTGCAGACTATTGAACTATTTTATTCTGATTCATACAACAAGCTGTTAAATACACTTGGAAAGTAGATTATCAGTGGCAGTACCACGTCATTCATGAAGATATATTTATTTTCAAGGCATGAAAATGTCATAACTTTCTTCTGCACAATTATGCAGTTCTTCAGCATGGACTAAAAGCATAAAATCCTATGTCAGCCCTTACAATTTGAAAAGAAAAATACTCTTAGACATTTCAACTGCATCCAGCAGAAGGAGGGAAGGCCCTCCTGGACTTGTTATGGTCTAGTATTATCTCCTATTTGATATTAAAAGCATAAAATCCTATGTCAGCCCTTACAATTTGAAAAGAAAAATACTCCTAGACATTTCAACTGCATCCAGCAGAAAGAGGGAAGGCCCTCCCAGACTTATTTGTTAAGGTCTAGTATTATAAGGTTTCCTATTTGATACGTGCAAAAATATTCCAAAAATAGTATCAGACATTTTAGCTTTTATAAATTTAAAAAAAAAGATTGGTAATTCATGAAGTGAGGAGAGAAGCCTTGTGCACAAAAACAAAATGAGATCTTTAAACAGTTCAGAGATAAGAACTGTAACGACTTTTATACAGCACTAACACATTTAAGCCTGCAGTCTGAGTTTCACCACCCATTGTCTTCTTTAATTTTTAAACATGCAGACAAAGTGATGTTACACTTCAGAAATGCAAAAGAAAGAAAAACCTAAAGTCTGATCTTCGCCAGTTTCTTCAGCGAGAGCAAATTTGTTCTGTGGCCCTGCCAAAAGGCAGATGTTCAAGATGTGTATGTTTCTGCTTACATGAGTCTCTTGAGGAAAAATAAATAAGTAAGTACCCACACAACCCCCTGCCCCCCTTGCGAGCCCAGAGATAAAGGACAGGGGGTTTCCTGTCACAGGTTTGCAACCTGAGAGCCACCTGCAGTGCTGCTGCTGCCCCTGCAAGAGACACAAAATGGGCTGGACACCAAAGGAAAAGTGTTTCACATTAATTCAAAAAAGGAAAACCATCCTTATAGCCAGCTTTTTGTTGAAGTTGTTTAAGCTGTACCTACAATAGCACTTCCAACAGCAGTGCCCTTTGAGGAGCCCTCCAGCTATCACCAGCCAGCAGCCAGCAGAGTTTAACCCAGGAGTCCAACCTCCACTGGAGCAGGGCTGGCTGCCACACTGCTTCCACCAGCTCGTGGCTTTGTCCTGTCAAGCTTTACAAGTCTCCAGTGATGGACACTCACCAGTCACTCTGGGGTGGTCTGTTAAATGCTTTGTCACCCTCAGAATTATTTAACTTCTATAGGTTTTCTGGTGTCCATAAACCAGAATTCTCCTAGAGGAAATAAACTAAAAATCCCAGCCCAGAAGTTCACCAAATGCGACCCAACCCCTAACAGCCACAAAGGTCCAAGCCAACAAACCACATCCATGTGGGCAACATCCAATTCAGGAGACCAGACTAAATTCTGTCTGAAGTAAAATTGTTCAAATGCAAAAAGTTTTGATCTGGGAGACTTGATGCCCCCACCTTCAGCCAGAGACCCATGTCTACTGTGCTGAATTATTTGCTACAGTAAAACCAAGTGACAAAACCATGCATATAAAACAGCAATTTTGAAATCAAATTAAAGTACTCTTTTACACAAAAAGAAAGGAAAAAAAAGTTTAAAACCAGGAAATAACCCTTCACAAACACCATCAACATAGATCAGCAACAAATACTTCCAATGACAGTGTGAATTCATTTTGAATAAGCAAGACCAGTACCTTATAATAAACACAATACAAAAATAAAATTGCAATCATTTGGAAAAAGTTCCAAGAACAACATAAAAATGTTCTTGGGGCTAAGTTCTGGTGCTTAGTTGCTGGCTGAGGTTAAACCACAACAGCAACCTTTGGTCAAATAGACAAATGTATGTATTAAAAGTGTCTGTAAGTCTTCAGAGAGAGCTGTCTGTAGGACTGCTAACAAGAAAACCCAAGATACGTACCAAAGCTGCTGATGTGAACAACTGGCATACAGAAAGTTCTGCCACCACAGCAATCGTTTTACAGATAATATCTGCCACTCATAAAAAAAGGTCTGTATTAATCCTATTTCACATCACATCAGCATACAATAAGCCTGTCATTTATTCAAAAGTCAAAAGACAATTGATTTAGCTTACAGTGCTGTAAAATGCATCATGACTCGAGAAACTCAGAGAGCAGAGCCATGCTACAAAAGCAGCCCTTGGCACCTCCTGGAACCTCACCATCCACTGCACAGAGAAGGCAGCAATGCAGCTACACAGCAAAGGAAGATGCTTGGCAGTTTCCCCCACCCAGAAAAGTAAATATTAAAATCCATAAAATAATCCAGCCAAGCACATTAAATATAACTAAGTCTCACAGGCAGACCCAACAGGCAACTTTTCTCCAAGTTATGCTCAACTTCTGACCCACACCTCCTAGCAGCCTGGAAGAAGAACTTGCCCCCTAATGATTTTGGCTAGTTGAGATTATTTTAATCCACTATAACGTCACAAGGTAGGAAAAACAGGATTGTTTTGGGGTTGACTGAAGAAGCTTTCACTAAATTAAAAGTCTGTTCAAAGTTAATATCTCACAGCTGCAGCAATAAAGTAACAACCAGTCTCTGAGGTTTATGTCAGTATTTTGAGATACAAATCCTGTGACCTCAAAAGATAAATAAACAACCCAAAATTTAAACACCTCCAAAAGCTATTTGAGCACTGAAGGTAAACCATCACACTGAAGAACAATCCAACTTTAAACCAACTATATGATACATGCCAGTAGCTTCTCTAAGTTTTGAAAACTTATAAAATAAAACTTGGTCTGCGAAAATCATTCCACTAATCTCTCCAATCCACGTGAAGAAAGCATTCTTCCCATTCTACAGAGCCTAAGACCAAATGTAAAAGAGTATTAAAACATCAACAAAAAATTCCAAGTGCCTCTCAGGCCTAGGCATGAACCACTAGTGCCAGTAACAACAACCCCTTCTCTACAATACACTTTCAGAAGTTTTCTACACGGCCATGCATTTTTCAGGAACTTGATTTCTCTTGAAAAGAGACATCCATGCACTGTGCAGGGAACAAGAGCTATGACTACTGCACTGCAGCATCCAGCAGGAGCTGAAGGAGCAGGAAGACACAGCTTTGCAGGACTCCACTCCACTTACAGACTCAGACCCTTGAAAGAACCATGACGAATACTTGGTTAGCAATCATACAATTCAACAGCTACCAAGATTATGAAAAGTGTTGTCTCTGCATTCAAAAGAAGTGCTCTTTAAAACACGCTTCCATAAAGAAAACAAAGATATGTAAATGCTTAGCCTCACTTAACACTTAACATAAAAGACGTGTCAGACTCTAAACCAAGTAACTCACTCAGTAAACTGTGCCACAGAATCCAATATTAAAGAGACTGAGACAATGACATAATTTAGCTTTACATATGCAAAAAAGGGACATCTAAAACCATTTTATCTGCTGATTCATATTCAAAAACACAGTTATAGTCCCTGCAACTCCTAACGGGTTTCCCAAAGTTCACAGTGCAAAACTGCTATCAAAGCTAACACCAAAACTGCTACAGACTGCATGAGTCTTGTGCTGCCAGCTGCATAAGAATTTAAAATAAAAAATTATTGTCATCATTGCTGGTAAGGCTGCACCCCAAAAAAACACTGATTGCCTTTCATTAGAGAATATCTCAAGTCTCATAGAGCCATCAAAGCCCACTTTATAAACCTCCAGCTTGAGAGTACTCATTCAAATACTACACTGAACTCTTGTGAAATATAAAGCTTAGGATTATTTAAAAGCTGCAATTTAAGAGAGATATACTTGAAATCAAGTCACTGAAGTCAAATCTCCCTGGAAACATAAAATACAGAACAACGTAACTTTTTTCACTCACAGAAAGATACTGAGCATATGATTAATTTTACATGCAAAATCAACAAAACCCTCACCTAGCAGTTCTTAAAATTATGTATTTACACTGATAAAAAAATAAGTGCACTTACTATTGCTGTAATCCTGTAATAGCTTATTAACAAGTTAAAAGAAATGGCTTTCAAAATAAATGAATAACACAAAAATCTAAAATACAGACAGAGAAGTAAACAGAGCAAGATATTAAAAAAATAACTAAATCTTGTTTTATTGACTTTTTAAATATTTAAACTAAAGAGCTGGAGAGAAATAAAAGGAATCTGCCTGAAACCAAGAAAGCCAAGGAAACAGACCAAAACTGTGTGCCAAACAACCAACACTTAGGGTCAATGACAATAAATTTCAACCTCTGAACACATCAGCATTAGGGAAACCAACTTGTGTGACTGAAATTTTGATGAAGGCAGAAGCTCTGCTTCTTTACCCCAGTAGGGTATCTCCAATTTCTAACCAGTAGCAGAAAGAACTCAATAGCTTGCAGCAAACCCCTTGCTGAAGGGATTAAACTACTGATATGGAGAAAACTGTTCTTTTTTCTTCTCTACAATAGACATGCTATAGGACAAAACAGAGGAATAGAAAAGAAATTCAACTGGGCCTCAACCCATTCTCTTACTAGCCTACCTCACATTTTCCCAATGTATTTCTATAATGATCCTCACGAACTTACTAAAGTTCAAAATAACCAGCTGGAATATTTTATGTTCTTAAGTTTTTTTTCTATCTTAGAAATAAAAAATTCCGCCATAGTAGCAAAACTAATAGTTCTGAAATCAACATTTTAAAGGATATACTTGAGACAGATTTGCAAAACTGAGATGACAATAAGAGCTACACAAGAACAAAATGCTCCCAAAGTGCCAGCAGAATGCTTATAAGCATAATGGAAAACAAAAGCACTCCTAGAAAAGCTGCAGGAGGGGGAAGAGGGCACATTTGAACATAGCTTTTAAAACAACGGCTACCCAAAAGTTAATCCCAAACCTTAAAATAACATTTCAGATAAACATGATGGGGGGAGAAAAAAGCTCGTCAAGCCTAGAACCAATGATGCACAACTGAAATTCCAATAAAACCTTTTATTACAGAAAAAATAGATCATGAATTACATATCCTCATACTAAGTCTTCACTCCTGGCTGCAGCTCCACCCTTTCACAGGTCTGTGTCAGTGCCTGCCTCTACACCTGCTAGCCTTTTTCATCAAGCAAATTTCTGCAGCCCTACAATAGTCAGAGCTGACATCCCATTTTGCTTCTGACTTCATGATCTAAGAGGTTTTATGAACCACAACTGAGAGCTAAGTATGCCTATCCCAAATAGCAATGATGAAACTAAGCATTTTATTAGCATCAGTAAAACCTTCTTAATGCAATGTTGAGCAACTAAGTGCACATCCTTTAATCAACTGGCCATAAATAAACACTTTAAATGGCAAAAAAAAAGTCTTCTGTCCCTAGCTTCCCATCACCAAAATGAGACATAGCATACACACAAAACATTCAGTCAAGAAAATTCTCTTTTTAGCTTCACTTAAATAGAACCTATGGGGTTGTTTTTTTGAAATCAAGAAAAAATCATTGTGAAGTTCCCACACTGTTTCTACATTAATAACTGGTATGGCATCTGATGGCCTAAGGCATAAAAGCCTTGACACTGAAACAAACACAGCTTAAGAGATCTCTGCGATTACAATTGCCACAAACTTCGACCTTAATACTTTCACATGTCTCTCCCACCACTTCAGCTGAAGGGGAATGGAGCCTAACCCAGCAATACATTCCAAATAAATAACAACCAAACTCTCCACCTGAGAGAACACCCATACTTGCTACCCAGTTAGTACTTGCAGCAAAACCTCTTTTCCCTTTTACAAAACTGGTTTATGCCTTAATTTAAAGGAAACAAGTGCTTAATTCCCATAGTTAGAAAAATAAATAAAAACGATCAATCAAAATCCCATCATGAAAGGGCTGCTTTCTAAAGCAAACACCAATCTTGCTTCATCCGTACAGATCTGGAACCTAATGAAATCCGACACCTTTACTCCGAAGACAAATTTGCATTGTATCATCAACTAGGGCTCCGTGCTCACGGATGCACTTCATTCAGCATGCAGTAACGGGTTCATTAAAGCAGCATCACTCAAAAATTTTAAAGCGATTTTACAGGTAAAATTTTTGAAACACGATTTGGTAAGCGATATTATCAAAAAAAAAAAAGCCTCTGCTTTTTTCTATGGGTTAAAACGTGCCTCCTCGAACTAAAACATACAGATGTTGTGGCCAAGGTTATACAAGGAGATCTTCATTAAGTTGAGCAATTCCCATTTTGTGTCGCTGCTTTACCAGACATGAATGAGTGCATTCCTCATTACATGAGCTGAAGCTGCATCACAGATATCCAGTACAAACAACACAGTTATTTTTAAATATAGCATGAGAACGTTAACATCAGGACTTCATGCAATATGAAAGAGGGAAAGAGCAAACAAACTCGGCTTACGAAGGTAATCATTCGCCTTCGCATCCACCTTTCCTTGCTTCTCCACCTCCTCCTTCCCCTTAAGATTCAGTTGAAGGCATTCCTTGTTTTCCCACTTTTCCAGGCTCCCAGTGAAGAAATCAACCATCCGCAAACATTTTGTTCCTCCACCCCGCCTCCTCGTGAGCAGAGCATTCAGAACGTCCCCACCGGCACTGCCCCCAAATCACCTAATTGTTATCATCACTGCGGTCTCAGCACCGGCTCGGAACAAAACCGGTCCCACTACACCCTCGCTGGCTATAAAAAGTAAAGAAGGGGAAGGAAAAAAAAAAAAAAAAAAAAAAAAAAGAGGTTGAAGTGCAACTTACGGGGGCGAACAAGAGACAAGTTATCTAGCGAGCCGTGGGGGCGAGCGGCGTGTGCCGCTCCGGGCCGCGGGAGCGCGTCCCCCGCCGCAGGGCGCCCTCGGCGCGGCCGCCTCCGCACGGACGGGCAGCGCGGGAGCCGCCGCCTCGGAGCGCGGCGGGCCGGGCCGCCGCCGCGCTGCTCCCGCTCGGGGCTGCCTTTCCTGCGGAGAAAAAGGACACAAATCCGGAACCTAGCACCCGGCACGGCTCGCTGCAGGGGGACGCCCGCCGACCCGCCCCGGAGCTGCCGGCACGGCGGGCTCCCACCGCCCCGGGGGCGCGCAGGGCAGGCGCCCCCCGCCCGGTCTGGGCGCTGCGGCGGGAGGAGCTCAGCAGGCCACTTTCACCCGGACCCCGCTGCCCTCGCCGCCGTTAACCCCCGTCGGGCAGGGGGCCGCGCAGCCCCGGGGCTGGGGGCCGCTACCCTTCCCCCGCACGCACACCCACCCACCCGCACACCCCTTCGGCCAGCGGCACGGCGGCTCCCCACGGCAGGCTCCGCGGCAGGAAGGAGGGGGCGCGGCGTGCAGCCCGCCCCGGCTCGACGCTCCCGCTCGCAACTCACCCAACAAAGTTGCTGCTGCTGCTGCGGCGGCTGCCGGCGGCCGCTCCGCCCGCCGCCGCTCTCGCGAGAGGGGCCGCCCGCGGCCCGCCCGCGCTCCGGCGGCGTTCCCATGGCAACAGCCAAGCGCCGGGCCCAGCGGGCGGCGCAGGCCCGCGCCGAGCTCCCTGCGTTTGGAGTGACTTCTTACCATTTTGATATTTACATCCCTTTCCAGCCTCCTGGAGACCTGTAGGGAGAAGGTCATTGCGGTTACTAACACAAAGTCAAAACCTACCGGTACCATACGGATAGTATATCCCAAGGTCTTTTGCTGCCAGTCAAATTAAAATGGATTCTCCCTTAGATATCCAAAACAGATAACAAATTAAAAATCTGGGAAGGCACATCTGAAAAATAGCATAGGTAAACATCAGCCTTTGCTCTGCAGGAACGCTGCTCTGTTTTCAAATGGCGAGAATTTTGAACACAAGCTGCGGGTAAAACACATTCTGGATGCTATGCTAATGGTTGTTACCGTCCTTGGCTTGGCAGAACATTAACAATCTCAGTTAAACCACTTTAAGTGAAGCTTTCCCTGAAATTAGGACACTGTGATTTGGACTGGCGACGTTCCAGCAGTGTGCAGCATGGTGATAGCTGGAGCAAGCGAGCTGCGGTGAGCAGCTGCTCTGCCGCAGAGATGCTCGCCTCACACCCCGTTCACTTTCCAGGAATGTCCAGACAGCAAAGACCAACAAAACTTACACACAGATCCATGTGGCTTGAAACCTTCTGAAGGTGTTCCTAATGGATCTTCCAAACTGATGGTTTAAGTATCATGGTGTTTGGTACTGTAAAAATATCTGGATTTCCAGAGTGCAATCGCTCTTTTACATGTTCTCAACTTGAAGCCGTGACTCCTCCAGGTGTTATGGGGTCAGAAAAAACAATCCTAATCTCATTTTCCTGAGAAGAAGAAACATTATGGATGGACAAAGAACTGATCCCAGTGCTGCTCTTGCATGGAAGAAAAAGCAGAATTGACAAGGTAGGAGAAAAAAAAAGCAGGAACATTTTTCCGTATTTAAATATATTTCTCCTATGTCACCCACCTGAAGTGATTTTTTACTTTTAAAATAAGGTGGGAGTTTTTGATTTTCACTTAAATTAAAACTTTTTTATTGGCAGCTGGAGCCCCAGTCCTATAAAGGAGGACTTTATAGGACTTAGAGGCTTAGAGGCCTCAGGTTCACACACACAACAGCACTGGATGTGACTGCAACATCAGGAACTGTGGTGTGCAGTTATTGAATTTGCCTTCATCAGAGGAATTTAGATAGTGAGGCTCTGGCTTGCAACTTCTTTAATGAGGTTAATGAGGCCAGCACATTCTCAAACGGTTTGTATGATCTTCCTTCACACCCTGCTGCTGCGTCAGCAAATCTTCAGATGAGGAAGACATTCAGAAGGGGCGCACAGGGAGGGAGAGGCTCTGACACGCAGCACCAGCCCAGCCTGTGTGCTATCTGCACACACCCTTGCCTGCAGTCCAGCCAGGAGCTGGCTCCTGCTCCTGGGCCCCTGCAGCTTCTCCCTGAATCCCGGGGAATCCCTGAGAGGATGACATCTGCTTCTGCAGGGGTCTGGTGTGAGGGCTGCTGCTGTGAGATGCTGTTCTCACCACACTCTCCCTCTTGCATGACTCTCCCCATCCAGAGCTGTGATTAGGGACCAGCAGCACTCAAGAGCAATATGTGTTCTCATAGGTGTCAGAATATCCAGAACTCATTTATTTTATTTTTGTGGAAGTACAAACTTTGCTGTGTCTTTATAATAAGCAGTTATTAATTAGGCTTGAGGTAGGGAGAGAAGGAGAATTTAGAGTTTAACCCCAGCCTATGTAAGAAAGTCATCAGAAGAGCTGTTCTAAAATAAGAAGGATAACAGGGGTATACAGGATAACGCCAAAGTAACTATCTTGCCTCAATAATGCACACCTAATTCCAGAACAAAAGGACTCTCTTCTCTTTTACAGAGCAGTCACACACCAGTCTCTGCTTGACAGAGCTGTTACAGAATGAAGGATGCACAGCTGGTTTCCCTGTGTAGAGAAAAGCCTCAAAACTCCAATGATTTTTGAATGCCAACCCTTCTTCTGCCACTAACTTGCTGTGTTACCATAGGCAAGTCAATTTCTGGTTTAGTATTGTCCTTTAAACAAAAAGGGAAAATGACACAGTTATTTACCTCAGAAGAGCAAGGTGAGTGTAAATTGAATTTTATGTTGCTCTCTGAAGATTTGGCTTTATGTAGGACTGTTTCTGAGTACAGCTGGCTGGAGCTATTGGAAGCACAGGGAAAATCTGACTAAGAACCTGAACCACCCTGAAACTGAGTGTGTAATTTATTCACTGATGAACAATGAACATGTGAAAGTTTGTATCCAGCATACCCTTCCAAGAAGCATTACAATTTGGATATACAGCTCCCCAGAAAAACAGATGAAGCAATCCACATAGAGATGATTTGGTAGAGCCCAAGATCAGTGCATTCCAGGATATTCTTTCTCTCAGGAAGTCTCTGTATGTGGAGAAGGCTTTAGGTTCTTGGAGTGTTTTCTAGCATTATTGCCCTGGAGATTAGAGTCCATCTTTCATATGGATCATTTCAGTGATCCAGTTTATAGCACACAAACAGTTATACTGCCATAAGGAAAGGCCAGCTGTGCTTTGGGGCACTGGGGACAGGGACAAGAGGCAACTTCTTTAGCCAGCATTGGCAGGAAAGGCAGCATCTTGTGAATTATAACTTCTGTGGGTTTTTTTCTTTTTTTTTCACTCAGGCCTTTTCTGACATCAAGTAGATATAAACACTCCCTGACTTCACCAGTTATAATTCTATGCAACTCATACAGTCATTTGAACTCTCTAAGGGACTTCAGAGGCATTTTAAAGCGAAACTCTCTGCAGCTTATAAGAATTCATCCTGAATTAAATCTGTTCCATTTAATTGGCACGGGTAATTACCAATAGGGCATAAAAGTATTTGAAGTCATTAAAACTCAATGTGAGAAATACACATTAGCTGGAGGTGGGAAAAATGTAATTTTTTTATAAATGCAAGGAAATGTTTCACACTTTGGTAAATGTAACATTGTAGAAATATTGAAGGATTTCCCTCAAAAAGAATTTGAAAATAAAGCATGCAGGAGAATATGCAATAAAGCAGCACATGGAGCAAAGTGTGCAGGTGAGCCTGAAGGCTGGTGCAAAGGGATTGTCAAGTAGGAAGTACAAAATGAAATGATCAGTGTCAAGTCTGACAGGCCAGAATTTTGACCTCTCAGCTGTGGGCTCACAGAGGCACCCAACCACATTGCTGCTTCCTCCTGCCAAGCCCGTCTGTCCTGCTTTGCAGTCAGCAGCCTCTTTCTCACAATTAGCAAGGATCTGCGTTATTCTTATGCATTTCTACGGTCTGCCAAACCACTGGAACAGAGAAAAAAGCCCACAAACTGTACTAATGGGAGCCACTTAGGACCTAGACAGCTGTAAATTCCTCAGAAAAGAATTGCAAAACACACATTCAGAGCATGTCTCAAGTCTGCATTTACAGAGGCATGACATAGCCATTAACTTTATGAATCAAAAAGGCTTTTAAATAATAAAGGCACAGTTAATAATCTTGGCTGAAAGGTTTTTTTGTTTAAAAAAAAAATATTTGGATGCACATCAGAATACCTAAAAATATTATTTTGATGTTACCTTTTGGTTTTAATTTAGTACCTGGAACAAGAACATGGCTGGTTAGACCAATGTACAGTAAGTCAGCATAATGTGTCAAGCAATCACAGTGCTACAGGCTTAGGAGAAAGTGCAAGAAAAGAAAAGGAAAATTAGAAATTTTCCTTTCTTGACAGGAAGGTAAAACAAAAGGGAAGTTTCTGGAGAAAGGGTTCTTTGTTTCAAATTTGCAAGTGATGTGATACAATGTCAGCCATTAAATTATACTATTCAAGTATTTTAAAGCAACATAAGCAGAATTTCTCTGCTTTATTTAATAAAAAAACTCCCTTCCCATGCATTAAAAGATTAAGGATGAAAATTCAAATACTCAAAAGTAATAAATCCCAAATACAATCTGCATATACCTTTATTTCAAATTTCTTAGGCATAGCCACTCTATAACATGAATTGCAATTACATGATTGTATAACTTTCTCCCCAGTTTCTCTGAAGCCTGGAAAATCAGAGTGCAGCCTTCCTTTCTGCAAGCTGTTGTTCTCTAGCCCTGAACACAGGTGGATGTGTTGCCAGCTAGGATGATCTGGAGTGTTCATCAGAACAGAGTGTTTCACAAAGAGCAACAAATACATTTTTAGCCCTTTCCTGTAAGGTGATATTGTTATCCCCATTTCGTAGATCGAATAGCTACTACCTGGCTTTCCAATGTGGTTAGGAAGGGATAGCTCTTCTTTTCCAGAAGCACATCTCCCCAGGAATTCACTTTTAATTGTGAATACTTCTGCAAATCTAGCCCCAGGCTCCCTGGAGTAAGGCTTAAGCAACACAAGATGGCATACACAGGCACTGCTGATGGAAGTGGATCTGTCTACTCCACACTCTACTCCTCCCTCTTGGTTGCCTGTTCCTGGCCCTGTGCAGCCCCAACCTTGGTGCTTACACAGATGTTCATGTGACTCTATGGCACTAACTCAGAGATCTTCTCCTAGCTAGAAACTAACCCATCAGGAAAAATAACCACTAGCATTCAGACAGATCAGTTTCCTGATCCAGTTTAGACTGTGGCCTCATAAATGTTTGATACAAGATAGGACAAAACACAGGAACAGAAACCAACAGTGAGAGGGCAAGCAGGTAGGATTCCTTCACTCAGTGGCAGCGGCAGCTTGCTCTGGGTAGAAGCGTTGTTGAACCTCAGAATGAGGGGCACAAACACATCAGTGTTGTCCAAGGACTAGACTTGAAAGGAAAAATCTGACTGCAAAAGAGCGTGGTAGCGGTGGAAAGGACACCATTTCAGTTCAGCTGCCCCTTTGCCTTGAGACTACTGAACTCTCTTTTTTGACTGCCTGTTTCCCTTGAGCCTTGCTTCTCTGTGGGACTGTTCTTCACTGATGGAACTCATACACTGAGTTAAAATGTAATATTTAAATTGGCATCTCTTCATAGCTTTTGTGAGCACTTTGTAGAGAAGGAGGTCCATTTTATTCTGCAAATGAGTGTAATATTTAAGACAAGTGAGCTGGAAGGAGGAAATGTGGTTTGATTCTTGCCCCAGGGATTGTTTCTATGTTTTTTAAAGAACACAATCTGGATGATGTTCATGTAAAGTCCATAGTGTCTCAGTACTGACTTTTATGCTCTGGCACCAGAAATCCTTCCTTTCCTTTCTGGGAAATGGCAAAATTTCAACAGTAGCCATGGAGAACATTCCCACCAAGAACAGCTCACAATAGAATGCTTATAGCATGTGCCTGGGAAGTAGAACATGTAGTTGAAGATTGATCTGGACCAGACAGAAACATAACCCAAGTGCTCTGTATTCAAGGAAAGTTTAGTCCACGCAGAAAAGAGCAGTACCCCTTCTGTTGGCAACATCTCAAAATGAAAGAATGCCCTCTCATTTCTACTTGTAGCAAGCATTTCTCTCCAGCAAAGGGTTGTGGGCTGATCATACTAAGGAAAGACCAGTCTAGGTATCTCCTAGTCTTATCTTTGATGTTAACAGTAGATTCATTTAAACGGGGAGGAAAACAAAACCCAGTATCCTTTGAAATTTCTAGAAAGTTTAAGCAGCATTCTTAAACAAACTTGAATGATTCATTCTGAAGAAAATATAAAATAAAAAGCCCTCAGATACATTTCATTTTTGTGTTTCCATAATTCAAGGTGACTATTTTTAAAAGTATTTTATATACAATTAGGCTGAAATATGGTTTTCTAGCTCTCCGTTTTCTGAGCAAAATATAGAATGACACAGTTATTAACCTTTGGGAAACCTCTCCTACACACAACAGAATTAAATTCAACAGAAAACTGAATAGCATTGGGAGAAATTCCAAATGACTTACCACTCATTTGTTTGATGGATAGTTGGGCTAGCTATCGCTTTTTACAGAGTTGCCAATCACTGAGAGTGCTGGGAAATATTCCGAGAACTGTCTTAGAATCACAAATTGCAGTCACAGGGCTCCATGGCTTAAATTACTAAGGAAGAAACAGTTACATTGCATGAAAAGAGATGATACTGTTACCATGAGAGGATAATATTGTGGTATCAGCAGCTTCCACTTTTCAGCAGAGTAAGCTGCTTCTTCTAAAATGACATTCAAAGAGATGTTATTTGTTTGGAAGACTGTTCTGTCTCAGGATTTCAGGACTGATGTTGAAACTCCAACTGAGATCACCATATTAGATAGAGAGGGGAAATTGTTGTATCAGTTTGTTTATTCTGCATTTGGCAACTCTCTAAATACTCAGTTTCATTCTTTCCATAGCAAAGGGTGTTAGTCACTCTCTTGTTTGTCTGAGGATTTCATATAGCAGGAAGAAGAGGGGAGAAAACACTTTGTTATTTTTGAAGTCCAAAAACTGACAAAAATATTCTGGAGGATGGCTAAAGCATGATTTTTTTTTCCCATGCTATTTTGAAAGAGCTGAGCCACCTATAGTTACTATACCTATTATAAAAGTATATTTCTACTCACAGAGTACATCAATTCAATGAAGCAAGTTACGCTGAGTAGCTCTACTTCTGTTTCGGTTATTCAGTTCCTCATGGCTCATCCTAGATCTCTATGGGTCAACAGATTTTCTTTTTTTTTTTTTTAGATCTCAGGCTTCAACTCTACCATTTCCTTCTCATCTTGTATCCACTCTGTTCAAATGAAAGATTTGGGTGGCAGGGAGAGGTGTAGAAATCAGAATTCCCTCTCCTCTGGTACCAATTCCATAGGGTTTCCACAAAGAGTGGGATTGCTCCAGCCACCACCCTTTTATAATCACAGGGTCTGAGAACCTTGATGTGGGAGTCAGAAGGCTACTTAGAAGCAACTGATAAATTAAGATCTCATAAGACCACTTTGTGCATCCAAACCTCAGTGTTCACCTTTCTCTTCTGTTGCTGTGTGTACATCAGGTTTCAGCTGCTTTGAAGTCATCTTCCAGATATTTTGCCAAAAAAGCCTGCACTGAAACAAAAGGATGTTAGAGCTGCAACTGTCATTCAACTTACAACTGCAACTGGAATTCAGCTTAAGAACAAGTAGGAAACAAAAGTGGTTTTTAAAAGATGACTGCAGGGATCTGTAAAGCAAAAGTGCAGGTATACAGACAGTTATTTTTTCCTTTTATTTTTGCAGCATGTATTTCATATTAAATACATGAAAGAGGGAGAATTGCAGAATTTCTTTACCATAACTCTTTAACACGTCATAAAAGTTACAAATATGAGTTGCAAGCTTTTTATTAACTAGTTATGTTGCAATGGTACCTATATCAACCTACACCTATAGCCAGTATGCTTGCAGAAACTCAGGAGTTATTTAAACTAAATCAATGAGAATGTGAGTATGATGCATTACTCTTCAGTACTATGAGTGCACCAATACAGATTTATTTTTGCTGCTAAGGTGGAAAATAGAAGGGTCTGGCCTAGCCTAGAGTTACTCTGTTAAAACATGAAAGCTTTGAATGCATCCTGTGGCCTGAAAACAATATTCTGTGGGAAGATTCCCTTGCTACTTGATAAACATTTTCTTCTCAAGGGTCAAATATGCAGTCTTGCATATACGTCCTTCATCCAGTTTCATTGCAGTTTCACAAGCAGAATCAATAAAATTTTTTTTTTGTAAATTGTGGTTTCACAGTACAGAAATCTGGTTTGTTGATACAAATGTTCATTCAGTGCTTAATGGTTTTTAAATTAGCTTATATAATCACACAAAAATTATTTACAGGAACAAGCCCAAGTGTATTTGCATAAACTTTAGATAGATGTGGCTACAGACATTGTTGAACATGAATGCCAGGCTGGAATTTTGAGAGCCTGAGGTACTGTCAATGTTTTAAGACTATCAAATCCCAGTGGTATTAAATCACCAGGAAAAAAAAAATACACAGGAGCTTGTAAAATGGGACATTGGGCTATTATTCACGGGAGGGAGCTAAGAAAAAAAGTGACCTGAAGACCCTGTTTTAAGAAAAAAATTTCTGCAGTTTTCAAGAGACTCATGAACTTTGTCTCAGAATGCCAGCCAAAGCCAAAATGTGCATTTCATTCTGCTGAAAGCAGGGAAGAAATGTATTTCAGTCTTATCCATTATCAAAACTGAAAAACAATGATTTTAAGAGTCAAAAGTTTTTTTAAACTGAATAAAAGGTTGTCTCCAATTTTCATTCAAGAAAATATAAAAGCCCTACATAATACTGTACAAAACCTATTCAGAAATGATTTGGACTATTTTACATGTATGTGTATGTTTCCCTCAATTAAAACTTGGAAGTTCATGACATTCTTATCAGTTCTGATCTAGAGCAACTGATATGTTTTTCAGGCTGTTGTTAAAACTGTAGAATTCCCTGACCCATTTTCTGGTTAATAAATCCTTATGGTTTTTTCCTCAGTTTTCTAAAAGCTTTTCTCAGATTAAAATCTAAGTCAGTCTGTCTGTCCTAATGAGGCATCCTAGTGACATCATTGTGCACACACACGCACAAACACAGTCTCTAGACTTACATTTCTCCTCACTCTGGGTGGCCTGAAAACCTAATATTTTCAGAACTGAAAGGTGACTAGTGCACCACAACAGAAAGGTATTTTGAGTTTCAACAAACTTTTTCTTTTACAAATTTCAAGCTTTTGTATTTAAAAAAACCCCAGGAATTCACATGCCATTTAGCAGAATAATACATGTTCTTTCAGTTCAGTGTCCCCGAAGTCACCTAATGACACAGATCTATTTATGAGGCACATGGATGTCAGGATTTCCTGTCTTGACAGAGTCTTTGCAAGTTTTATGATCTCTGCCTTTCCCCCAACCCGCCCCCATAATTTCAGTTTTGTGTGTTTTATTTGCATACTAAGAATACACACAGAGCTTCCATTCTTGCTCTGCTAGGCAGATATTGCTGTTAAATATGCAGTGATTGTTTTCTATTATATTGTCTGGTGGAGTTAATTTCTTATGTCTGGAAAAATCCCCAAAACACAACCTAGTTGAATTACAGTAACTATGACTCATTGATCTGAGACATCTGTTGATAACCCCTGAAGTCACTCTATTTCAACACTGAAACAATTCATAACCCTCTCACGAAACAAACGGGAAACATTAATGGATTAGTAACTTTTATGTTCTGCCCTCCTGTGATCTTTAGGCTCAATAGAGATGTAAGTGAACTGTAAAAATAGGCAAGCATTAGTTGTCTAGACGTCCTAGATGTGGCCATCCTCTCTGGTAGTTGCCCTGGGGTAGTCATCAGAAAATCTATATCCAAGTAGACTCAAGTTCCTTCTAAGGGGTGCTGTTGGCAATACTTTCCAAATTGAATGCAATAGGTGTAAATGCAGCAGTGCATTTTTCCTAACTGGTATTTCTTGCCTAAATATTTAAATGGCTTTTACTGAGACTGGACTTTCAGAATGACAGGAGATGAGTTTTGTGTACAAATACTTTTTGTCATTTTTTGTAATTTGCTTTCCATTCTTTATGTCATGTCTATATGAACTCTTAATTACAATTTATTGACAACTAGCATAAAAAGGCATTATTTTTCTACTATGACATTACTTGAAAATGTGCTTATATTAGCAATTTTAAGCCTTGATGAAATAAGTACAACAATTATGTAAGGAACAAATAACACTACAGAATTTTTCAAGCAAGCAGATAGTTTATGATTGTACAGGACTATTATAACTGAAAATGTACAGGCAATAATTTTGCAGGTTTTTCCTGCTGTAAATCCTTCAGCTTTTTTTTTTTTCATCTTTATTATTTCTGAGAAATGGGGAGACAAAAGCTGTTCAGTGAAATCCATCACCAACATAAAATTAGAGTGATGGAGGGTTTTGAGATTTATGCTGGTTTAATAGAAATCAGATTCCTGCTCTAACATCAGAGAAACACATTCAGTTAAAAGTAAGATATGATGGAAAATTCTTTTCTGTCTGTTTTTCGAAAAGTCCCTAATACCCTTCTAAAACTGTAAACCTGCAATTAATGCAAGGACATAGAGTAAAATATTCATGATGTTATCTTCTAGATGAGAGCTTAAGCCCTGTACAGCTGTGTCGTGTGTGGATATTAAACTTCCCATAACACTTCTGACTGTCTTCAGTATTTTCACTAAAGTCTTTGGCTCAAATTTCCTCTCTTATGTTACCTAATATTAGTTCCATATCAATGTATCCCCTTCATTTTGCAAGTTGCTGTATTGATCTAGGCCCTTTTTGTGTCAATATGCACACACTGTCACAGCTTAATGCACATCACAGCTCAGATCAGCGAGAGTCACTACTCATCTGAGCCCTGGCAGGAACAGCATCGGCTTTGTACAGTGCTTTATGGGTTTTGGCACACCTTTACTATTTATGGAGTAATTTCTTATTGGCAGTAGAAGGATTTCTAGGTGACATAGTAAAGCTGTGTGACACAAATAACCTTGCTGATGAACCTACCCAGAAATCAATCTTGACATCTTCCACGTATTTCATGTAAGATGCACGCAACCCTTTATAGCTTGGTGTTTGCCAGGCACTCCAAAATCAAAGTCTGGGACCAGGAAAGAATAAGACACTCTCCCATCTGCTATTCTTTATGACTATCATTATCTTTTATGGCTGGTGGCTTGAAAAATCATATTTTAAAAAATAATATATTGTCATTAACTATACTTTTATGGATGGGCCTTGTGGTCTGCAGATAGCATTCTGCACAGCTACCTCCAAATTCAGTTTTGGTTATTTGATTTTAGGAATGCTACCAGAAGAGCAACTACTCTGTAGCTATCTCTCTTGGCTGACCAAATATGGGTTCTCATGACAGGATGTCCCCTCCTATCTCTTTCCTCAGAGAACAGACACAGGCTTAACTTTACGCATGAGTAGCCCTACAACATTTAGTATTTGTCCTACAATTCACATACTAAGGGTACAAGTCTCTGTGTGCACCTGAAATGGAAAGGCTTAAGGATTGCTGATAGAGGCAAGTGAAGGAGCAACAATTCATATTATCCTCTATGGGCAGACAAACAGAAAGCAAGCTAAAAAATCTTACAAACAAGATAAACTGAGAAATGCACACTACACCAAGTAATGCCTATTCTAAGTGATCTTCAGAGGTCTAAGAACACTACTGGTAGGAATCAGCCTCCTTTCCAATGGAAACTGCTGCAACTATTGCCAGCACAGCATCCTTTTTGCTAGCTGGCCTGGTTGATTGTTTAATCTCCTCCACAGATCCTCTCAATGCTGCTTTAGCAATCAGCTAGCTGCAGGCACTTACCATGAAGGGCCATGTTAAATCACTTGTCTTCCCTGATGAGCCTGGCTTCCCACAACTCTGAAACTCTGTCTCCCCAATATCCTGCTTTTTTTTTTTTTTACTTTTAAATTTTTTTAAATGACAACCCAAAGTACTGCTGGTGTGTCACTAGATGAGCCAATATTTGCTCATTTTGGTAATGTTACTTCTGTTATCATACTCCTAAAACACATAGCTATAGCCAAGAGGACCTCATACTTGGACCATGGGGCCTGATTGTCACTGAAAGAAAAATACCTTTGTGTCTCTGATGGCCTGAAAAGTGGGAGCAAGTGACATACTGAGAGTGCCTTAAAAGGGGCAGTTCAGTGTTTGCAAGGGGTTATGTGCATAATGTGCAGCTGATATAATGGCTTAAATCAATATGGGAAAGCAGGAAAGGGAACAGTGATATTTGAAAATTGTGTAAGACCTAATAGGACATAAAACACCCTTGAAGGAAGAGCAAGTCTAGTAGGTGATTGGTTTTCACAATAAATGGTGCTAACATGTGAATATCAAAGTAGTAAACCTGAATAAACAGGGAATTGGAACTGCATATTACAACCTAGTAATAGTAAAATTTACGCAGTGATAATTCATTTGGCATCTTTGGCATCTACTACACCACAAGCAAAAGATGTTTTTCTGATATCAAGTTGGATTCAGATAAATCCTGTTCATCCTAAAGAAAGCCTCTTGTGGGCAATCCTGAACAGTGGTGCTATTAGCCACAAGGGATTGTTATAAACTACTGGAACAGGCCCCTGTGTAATGTATTAGCAGAGACTTTAAATATATCACAGCAGGTTCTCTAGAGCAGATAGCATTTCATTCCCTCTGCTGTTTAATTGTCACAACTATTGCGACTGAAAATCCCTCATTAGATATTTATGTGGGCCATCGTTAAAATTTTCTGCTGTGTTGCGTATTTTGTCAACAAATAAAGTACATAAGTACCCATTTGCCATGTGCTACATATTACAAACATCAGCCACAAGTATGAAGTGATGCAGCTGTCAGCTAGCTGAGAGCCTACCATCACATGAAGATAAAAAAGTAGCATCTGAGCTCCACACTCTTCTACAAAGATCTTCTTACCTCTGTTTGCCACCATCTCCACACTTGGTCTTGCTGTTGGCTACTTTACAGTGTACTCTATTTCAGCACATTACAAGAACCACAGTAGAAATAGGAAACTCGAGCTCTTTGTCCAAAAGCAGTCTTGCTCTCATTGCAGCATACAGGAAGGAGGCAGCAGTGAATATTGCCAGTCGTTCCATTTATTCTACAACCCATCCGAAATGTACTCCTGCATCAGTACTATCAAGGGAATTACTATTGCAAAATCAGCTTCCACAAATCCTTTCTGAATACCTGCTCAATTCCCTTGAAAGCTCTGGAGCTCAGTTCTGCCCATCCTGACACTGAGTATTTCTTTTACAACAGACAGGCAGTCCCATTGATTTTGGTAGGACATCTGGGATCAAACCCTCCCCAGTTTAAATAAAAACAGCAGACGCTGTCTTTAAACATCTGCTGGCTGCTGGAATGGTTCTCTGATTACAAGCAAGCAATGCCAATGAATGTAAAATTACTTATCAGAAAAAAAAAGCAAATATTTGAAGAGAGTTACACTAGGGTTGGGGAAAGGCATTTTGGAGAGATCACAAAGGCAACATTGTCAAAAATTGATTTGCCTTATTCAAAACACTAAGATATGTGATTGTGAGAAATTGCAAGATTTCAATTCCCCTATTCAGCTTAGAGTTTCTTTAGATTCTAATTACCACAGCTTACAAGAAAAGAAAGCAATTGACAGAGAAAAAGTGACCTTTTATGGAATCTTGGCACTTAAATCCAGTAAGTTTGAAAGCGTTCTTTTAAGAGTTTATTATATAAAATAATATTATTTGCTTTTTATATTAAATAATTAGAACAAAGTTCCCTTAACTGTGTCAATGGATACCACCACCTCTGGCCCTCAGGTCCACTTGTGATGTTTGAAAATTGTGTGCTTTCAGTCAGAGAGAAATATTACATTATTATTACAAGATGGTAACATGTTCTTGGACTTTATGCTGAAGGTTTTGAAATGCATGATCTAATCTTGTCACTTCATCCACATGCTGAAGATGTGGAACTCCTCACAAAGCTCCACCACTACTGCCAGCTTACCTGGAACAGTTTGGAGGTAACCCAGCAATGCTGCAGGCTGGGGCTGCCTGTTCTGTGTTGCAGCTGGTTCCTGTGCCTCTGTGGGCTGTTCTGTGTGTCTCAGGGAAGTGGAAATGGCAATGATGGATCACTCAGCTGGTTGCTTCCCATATAATGTAAGGAGGTCTTACAAAAGGCAACATGGAAACCCAACTGATTAAGCTAACAGCAGGGCAAATGCTTTTCCCACAGAACAACCAAGAAAAAGAGCAAAGGAGTACTTGAGTCATTTAGGTTTGAAAAAACATTGCAGGTTATGAAGCCCAACCATTAACCTAACACTGCCAATTCACCACTTAACTATGTCCCTAAATGCCACGTCTACATGTCTTTTAAATATCTCTAGGCAAAAAGAAGCTGATTCTCACCTGTCAAGCTGGCTTTGTGTGGCTGGCAGTCTACTTCTTCAGCACCTGCTGGGAGGGGCAGAAAAATGGGGACTGTCACAAGAATCAGCTGTGAGTTCTCCACTACATTCTGAGAATGCTATTGATGGTCTCGCAGATGGTTTCTCCTGCCTGTGTCCCTGAAGGATGGGAATGGGAAGAGGAATCTGACCTGCAGCCTTGCAGCTTTTTTTCTGCCCAGCACTTCTTTGCCACATTGTGGGGGTTTTCAACCATAACTCATGGACAGTTCAAAGGCTCCTTCAGCACAGCCAAGTTTCTGTGCCCAACAGATGGCTCTTGGGACCCTGGCCTGCCACTGTCACAGAATGAAGAGCTCATGGCAGGACAGATTCCGAAAGGTGTTAAAGCACAGCTTGCTCCCTCACATACAGAGGAACTGACTTGTCAACAAGACTTATAGAGATATGTTAACCTCTGCAGAGAAAGCAGTTTTATTGCCATTTGAGAGGAGACTTTTCCCCCATTGTGTGTCACATGGCTGGATTACCGCTTCTGTTGCTGTATTGGCAAAGTTTGGTATCTTGTCCAATTAAGAAGGGCAGACTGCTCTGGAGACTTCCCCTCAAAACCCCTGAACACTTCAAACACCAGCCATATACCCATATCAGCACAGTGACATGGGCTTTTTAGATGCATTTGAAATTCATATCCAGATTCTATGGCTTGAACCCATCCTAAGTTATAATGTATAACTTAATCAACTAACATGTACTGCTCTGTCTTTCCTTTGATAAAAGTTTTTAAAAAGTTAAAGAATGCCTGATTGAAACAGGCATGAGCTTCCCATGGGATAATATCATATGCATTGTGCTAGTGCTGTGAAGGAAAAAGCATCAGCTACCATTGCAATGATTTAATCTCGAAACATTGGGAAAAGGATTAGCAGCATGGATGCCACAGCAATATTAATAGGAAACTCAAAGCTTAGAAATACAAGATTTTGGTCAAATAAAGAGGAATGTGATTTTTCCTTTTGTATGATCTTAGAGATATCTTTTTGACAAGAGAGTTTTGTCTTTTTTGGATAATAGGAATTGATGAGGTGTAAGAAGTTAAAAGGAAAATCTCACTTTCCGTTCATTTAGCAAAGCCCTGCATTAGCTGAGAAATCAGGCTGTTACCTCTGCTTCTCTATCATCGTTTGCAGAAGTTTGTTACTTAATTCCCATTCGTATGGCTTCTGTGGAGAATAACAGGCTGATGACATTTCGGTTAATCATAATCTTCCCTGTCTGTGACAACCTGCCAGTAGCCTTTTTGAAATAAGCTTGCAGAATAAAATTTTTTAAAAGAAGGATTTTTCCTACCCTCATGGAGAAGGGAAAACTGACAAAATAAATATATGAGAACACTTCACAAATGAAAAAAAAATTATTCTGGATTTATTACCATTTCTCTCTCAACACTTTATATGCTATTTCATTGCCCATGAAATTGTTATTGACATAACTCTACTTGTTTTCCTTTATGCCCTTCAGGGTTATACAGGACTTCTACATATAGGACCCCTATTGCTCTTTAACATACTAGCAAGAAGGACACCTTAAGTTTCCATGGACTGATTTGAGTATCAGGCAGCAAGAGAAGTACAAGTTCAATCATGCCATGGGGGTGTGCATACATAGAGAGTATTCTGTATAGGGTAAGAAAGCAGGAAACATTAAGATTTCAAGCCATTGCTACTACCTATCTTATGTGTAACACATTCTAATAAATATGACCATTTCAACCCAGTTAACATACCAGTAACAGGGTGAGAAATGGAAGAGTGAATTGGAAAGAACATGAGAGGGCTTGGAGGATTTGATGTCATCAGTGAGTTCACAGGTGCCAGCACCAGCAGTTGAACCTAGGTGATGGCAGGTGTAAGTCTTGGGTGGAGGCCACTGAAGCCCAAAGAAATACAATAAGATGGAGACAAAACCACAAGCAGACATCACTGACAAACAAAGAAAAAGTCAAAGGCGGTCTCATCCACAGTGACAGCTTTTGTGAAAACTCAATCAAAGCTGCACAAGTGTCAGCACCATTTGTTGATGGCAACAAAAGGCAGGATGTTGAACTACGTGGAAATAGCCTATCTTCTAAACAGCTGCAATGTCATCAAGTAGAAGAAATTCAAGTTTCTGTCAGCTATGGCACACTGCCAATTTAAAGTCAGGAAAAATATCCCTGGACAGGCAAAATGAACAGCTCTTTCGTTAGCATGGTGATTTAAACTATGATGTCTGAGCAAAAAGTGCTTTGCTCCTTCCTGAAGGCCAATCTGCAGTTGATTTTCTTTCCCTTAGAAGTAATATAAAAGTCAAAGACAGTTGCTGTACAAACACTTAGGCAGTATTACCATTGAAATGTATTTCTTTCAGAGAACTTTGATTCCAGATCCTTCTGCAGTGGGTATGAAACTCACACCCACCTCACACCCCCAAGGTCTATCCAACGTCTTCACACAATGTACAGTATAATCACTCTGTACTTCCACTACAGAAGGTGGCCAACCGCGTGACTGGTAACCATAGCAGCTGCAAGAGCCCAAAAAAAACTTCCAGTGCTGAACGTATGCACAAGTCTGTTGCTTCAGCATCACTTTATTTGCCATGAACAGCATCAATGGGTATGCCTCAAAATGTCCTGGTATTTGATGAGGAAAGAGATGCTGCTCATCACCACATGAAAAACAGCATGTCTTGCACAGAAGAATGCTTTCTGTCAGTCTCTTGACTTTTGTAATGTCTAGAGATATTTGTCTGAAGCTGTAATCTCAGACACTCAAGCTAGGATTTCTATTTCTTGTATGGGAAAAATTGGTCCTGGAGAGTTTCCATGCTGGAATCACTGGTCTTTTTCCTGTCATGTGCTGAGTGTTGCCTGCCAGGGACCAAGACGTAATGAACAGGCAGTAACATCTTTCCCAGTAACAATTCGCAAAACACAGTCTCATAATACCACTAGCTGTCCAATGCTATTAACTCTTTCAGATGGAATAAGTGAACTTTTCACAGGTGGATCATGTGGGCATGGAATTTCTCCCTTTCCTCTACCTAACAGTAACTTTCCAGCTGCTCTGAAGCTTGGGAGAATGTAATTCCTTGGAGAAGGCTGCAGCAGTAGATCCCATAAGAGTATCCCACCTTATGGGATCTACCTCCTCAGAACAGCCCTCCTCTCAAGGGCCTACAGACCCTTGGTGACCTGCTACATGCAGAAGCTTGCCTGTCAGCTTCTGTCTCTGTTACTGGAGGAGGACATTATGGAGGTACAGCACACCAGTACTACATGGGCAGAATGGAGGGAGGAAGTGGAGTAAAAGCAAGAGCAAAAGGAAGCCAAGCAGTGAGGAGCTAAGGCAGTTTCTATAGACATTTTGACAGAATATCCTCTTAGTTTTGGTTACAATTTACTACTGTGGGCATTTAGAAGCCTGTTAGTATTGCTGTGCTGGTATACACATCAACTATCAAAAGCATTCAGCTCCCGACAGTATGTCACACTTGGACAGAATCCAAAGCCAGGGACAGTCTAAGACCTGTGAGTTATAAAGCCAATTCTTGCATGCTTATTTATACTAGAAAGCTCACATTTCAGCCCAAAGCCCAAAAGCAAGATATACCTCAACATACAACAAATTATAAATGACTCATGAAGTCTGAGTTCAAGTGTTTGGACTTTAGCACAAAAAGCTATCACCTAAGCAGCTGCTTGGCTGAAGATTTCCTTTTCACTATGTTTCTTTAAAAAGTAGTGCCCCTAAGAATATCAGGAACTGCAGAAAATACAGTCCTATTACTTTCAATATATTTTCTTTGCACAGAGGAAGCACAGCAAGAGTGGATTACCAAAAAATCTAACACAAAATTTAATGCTGCAAATACGTCTTGGCAGAAATCTAGAGTGCTCAGGTAACATCTTTACAGGACAGACTTGTGTTGCTTTTTTTATAAAACAGAGCAAACACATAAGGACATTTGGCCAACACAGAGAACAGCTGATCTACACAACTCCAGAAATAAAAGCATGAGTTCCGCAGTTTTGGTAAAAGTGCAGCAGCTATTAGTTGCAAAAAATATTAATCTTCGCAGATAAACATAAGAAAAGCTTACCAGTTGCAACCTCTCCTTTGGTTTGCAGCCTCCTCCACCAACACGAGCCATAATTTGCTCTCAGGAGACACAGACAGATTGTTTAGTAGAAAGTAAGAAGGATGTAAACTGCCACCTTCATTCATACAAAACAAAAGGACAGGCTCCCCACAAAACTCCTTCCTTGTTAAGCAGGGCAGTGCAGGAAAAATGAACAAGGAATATCAGGCTGGAAAGGGCTACTTGAAGAACTCAACACACAGGTTTCACAGACACCTCATTATTTAATCCTCTTCCTGGAGTAATCAGCTGAGAAGTGGTTTCACCCATTGCTCACACTGCAGCTACCTCAGAACCTCACCTGAGCAACTAATTTATACTCTTTGAAGGATCTCACTTTTATGCAGAGTGCTCGCCGTGCCAGAGCCTACCTGATTTGTTAAAGCTTGGGGTAATGACAACCCACAGTGCTAGGGATGAAATTTTCATTGTGTTATTACCAAATATTTTTCATTATTTCTGTAGAATAATAATTGGCCTGTATACACCAGCATTTTTATATGGCTATGAATAACTATACCATGAATTTGAGTTAGGGGAGGTTTAGGCTGGATATCAGGAAAAAGTTCTTCACCCAGAGGGTCGTGGAGCACTGGAACAGGCTCCCCAGGGTCACAGCACTAAATGTGACAGAGTCCAAGTAGCTTTTGGGCAATACTCTCAGGCACAGGCTGTGACTCTTGGGGTGTCCTGTGCAGAGCCAGGAGCTGGCCTCAGTGATCCTTGTGGGTCTCTTCCAACTCGGCATGTTCTGTGAGTCTATGAAAAGTTTACTTACCTTAACTTACTACATGTTTCCACGACTCTCTTGTGTAAAAAAGCTTTTATTTCCACAGACCAACAGTCTCTCAGTTCGTTTTTCATTTTGGAGAAAAAATTAACTTAGAATACCATCTTTCCTAAGAAATTTAGCCAAACCCAAATCCCTTATTAAAATTACATTTCCAGTCAAGAAAATTACAAATATGTCTCTTCTAGCCAGACATTTTCTATTAAGTCATGACTGCCTTTATTCTTCTGTCTTCCACAAAGAGCAATAATTATTGGGACAATTAAAAAATAGGTAGTTTAAAGTTTTGTCTTTTATTGAAAAAGTTTATTACTGTGCTGATACTTCTTCAAAACCAAACTTTTCTTGTAAAATTGCTATATTTTAAGTATTTGTTGGTATAAGCAGTATCACTACACAGTTTGCATGTAATTAGACAAAGCTGATAACAGATGCACTTACATGAGCTCTGATAACATTCCTAAATTAATTTAAAAGAGATTTCATTATGTCTGAAAAATTATATTCAAAAGTAATTACTTCCCTTGCAGCATTCAGTTTACCTTGCTGTTGAATATGGTCTTCAAATATTAGTATATTACACACTTGGAGAGGAATTGATGAAGTAATTGGTAGTATAGTGAGAAGTGATCATCATTGATCTTACACTACAGCCTTGCTTTAAAAAGGTAATCTACATATTAAAAATTGTGTGAGAGATTCAGATATTTTATAATTTGGTTGGTTATGATTCATGAGTGGACTTTCTTTTTGTAACAGATTAAAACAGCCATGGGAAATTATGACACCATGCCTTACTTTAATTTGATGTTGGCTGGGAAAGTGTGTGGCAGCTGGCTTAGAATCAATTTTTTAATACTCCAAAGATTCAGTAGAGACAGATGTGCTTTTTAGAAGAGTTATATGGAATTCCTGACTCTTCATGTGCTTGTTGCCATTGCAAGAGGAAGCCTCAGCAGTACAAAGTGGAGAAGCACTGCTTCTAATAACAGGTTTGGAGGGTCTGACCCTCCCATGGTTGCTGTAATCATGAAACTGCTCTTTTTGTGCATCTTTTCTTCCCATACATGCTCATCAATAAAATGTAGCAGGCTGCTAAGGATGAAGAGCAATGGAAGCAATTTGTGCTCTTTGATTTGTAATTGGGATACACCATTTGTGACTGTAACTCACTCAGCGATGCAGTGACTCACAGAGATCATCCTGTTGAGTTTGACTCTAGCACTAACTCTGAGTAAGACAAGTGGGCTTGAGCTCCTCTCATCAGAGGAGAGAGCCAGAAACAAAACTGGTATCCTCTGAGCACACAGAAACTGACTAAACCCTGCCATGATTGTTCTTCTGTACAGCTCATCATGAGCAGGGCGTGGAGGTTTCCATTTGATTGGCAGGATTTCAGAGGTTGTTCATTCCTTTAAATATAGCACCACCTGGGTACAATGGCTCTAAGAGTCTCAAAGTATTTACAAAAAAAATAATAAGATTTCAGAGGTTTTTTTTTAAAATCTGTGAACCTTAGGAAAAAATCAGAAATTGGTTTACCTCTGGCTCCAGTTACCATATATGAAGGTTAAGAAGTTGAACTCTGCTCAGTCTTCCTTTCACTTGAAGGATTAGGCTTCAATTACATGCTGCAAATAAGTTAATCATTACTCTGTTTCTCTTTGATCTTGATTATTAGCTATTTATTGCATTGCTTTTACAGTCCATCCTCTTCAGTTCTCAGAGTCATATTTTCTTCCTTCTGTGTGTTTCCTTTTCTCCTCCCTTTCCTCTTACATTGCAGGAAGATTTGCACGTTATTAATATTATTTTTATCACATTTGTCCTTGCTCCCATTTTAAAAATAATTTTTGTCCTGCAAAAACTCTCTTACAAGCTCCACTCCTTGTTCCCAGACCATTGGTCCAATTATCCTAATTCCATCCCCATCACCTAGAGCAATGAAGAGGGTAGAGCTGTGGTGGTGAAGCAGAGGTTCCTAGAGACTTTCTTAATCTCTCAGCTGTGCAGAGTGGTTTAGAGGCCCTGAGGGCAATACATGCAGCCGCCTTCCTTGGGTCTGCTCCAGGAAGGAGCAGTACACAGGATCCCCAGTACCTGCTGCTGCATGCCAAGAGGAAAGCACGATGAGCAGGAAGCTGAAAACCCCTCCAGAGCCAAGGAAAAGGCTCAGGTACCATCTCTCCAACAGCAGGGTGTTCAGTCACAGCCCCAGCTGGCCTTTGCTGTGAGTGGCCTGTAGAGCAGAAAATTTCAGGCATCTTCTTCCTGACCTCCCTGCTCACATAAAGAAAGGCAGGATGGAGCACACAGAAGGACCAAATACTGTTTTTCACTGTACAAGGACATAACACTGGCCTGGGTTTCTCAGCAGTCAAATATTTGCCTGGTGGGGTGCCTCCAAAGCTGTTCCCAGCAGCTGGGCTAGACTGCTTCCTGCAGCCACAGAGCACTGCTCCTCCTCTAGCCCATCCCTCCTCTCACACAACATGCCAGGGAGTATTTAAACATTCACACAGAACTTCATATTTGAGATTTCATCCAAAATACACCCTTCTACCACCCACTCAGAGGAAACTCATTTTATTTGTCTAACAAGAACAAAGGGCCAGGCAGGTTAACCCTGCCAAGCTTACCGCCAGGAAACCAGACTCACATCCCATTTATAACACCCAAACTCACCCATTCAACTAATCCTTGCACAACACTGATAAATCATCCCATCTCAGAGGCATCACAGGAGCAATTACTTTACTTTTACCACTTAATTTAAAAAAAAAAAAAGAGAAAAAAAAAGGGAAGGAAAAACAGCCAGTGAAGAGAGGCAGAGGAGGCAGAGACCCCTTAGACCGCTTTTCTTCTTTGAATTCCAGCAAGGTTTATTCCAGCAGGTGCCAGGGTATATAAAGTAAGGTTAGTATACTCATGCCCTGTTCATATTATTACTTATACAGCCAACACATTCCAATATAAGGAATACAATTACTTTTGTGTTGTTAAATCAGAAAAAAACAACTTGCAGAGAGGTATGAAAGAAAATGCCAGGCAAGTTAGTTTAAACTGGACATACAGTTGCATGGGCACTGTAATAACATGGAACTACTTTTTCTGTAGTTGGCAAACCAATATATCCCTGAGATTTAAAGCAGGGTGTCAGAAGCACTGCAGTGGAGGAAGAACTGTGGAGAGCAGGGCATGGGGGACTGGTAGACCTGCCATCAGCATGTTGCCTACTACCCCAGGGGTGCCGACCATCACTCAACCCACTAGTGATGAGTTGAAAGATCAAATAAAACCACCTAGAAAGATCAAGTAAAACTGCTACCATTTCACCTATCTTTTTAGATCATGTGCCTACAGGTATCCCCAAACCCTATAATAATTTCCTGATCTTTTAACAATCTGTGACACATACACATCAGCTTATGTAGCTCAGTGCTGAAAGCAGAGATGTCTAGAGTAATAGTTTCCAAATGCAAAGGGAAAAATATGTGCTTCCAGAATGGATGATTTATTGCAGATTAACAAAAAATGAAAGAATGGAGAAAGAAGCAAGATACAAATCTGGACCAGAATAAACAATGTCTCCATCTTGAATCAGCTTACAGCCCCATTGCTTGGCAGACAGGCAGGCAGGCTTTTCATTTCAAGGCTGCTACACAGAGAGCATACACTATTCCCACGCAAAGATGACTAAGACCCTAATTGTTCAATTTGCCAAGCCCCTCAAATAATCCTAAGTAAATACACTGCTTTCCAGAACCCCTACAAGGTCAAAAATTTCACAAAGCCTCCCTCGTTGTCCTACTGCTAGCTGATTTCCTTCCAGGAGAAAGCTCATAGCCACTCCAAAAATTTTTTATCCAGCTGAACTTCAAAGGAGTTATTGATATTTATGTGTCCTTGGAACCAGTTCCCCAACTAGTGCATTTTAGGCATGATTTTTCCATGTGTACTGTATTTTAAGAGTTAGTAATGCACAGAAATTGTTTACAGAAGTGAAGTTGGTTGATAAGAGAAGAATTTGCAAATATGCTACAATTGACAATCTTTTCCAGGCTTTTTCTTTTGTTTGGATGAATGGATGGGTGACAAATATCAAGGAAAAAGAAAAGCTTGCAGGGTTATGTCAGCAGAACTAAGGCCATGGTATTACAGCTGCTCTGCTACCTGCACTTGCTGTGTCCGCCAGTGCTATGCTTACACTTCTAATGATACTTTATGTATATACCCTTCCTTTATTCTCTTTGCACCAAAGTGTCTTTAAATCCACATTTTTCAATTGTACACACACAAAAAAAGCGAGAACAGTTCTCACTTCTGCACTGCTGATCGCTTCCAGCTCCCTGCCCATCTGCTTGGCTCCTGGCCTGAGTAGGTTAGAGCACAAACTGTGCCTGTGGGTCCCTTCGTCATCCCCTGGTGCACCACAGATCTAAGATTCTGGTGTAGTAAAGAGCCTATTTTGGTCACAAGATATTTGCAAGCATGAAGGGTCATAGAAGAGCCCAATTCAAAACTGAGAAGCAGATCCTCATGAAGAAAGCGTTACAGCATCACATTCCCTCTACAGAATGGATGCTAGCGTGGGAGCCTAAATTTAAATCTGACTGAAACTTTCCTGCTGTTTAGGGATGCTTGCAGATGGGATTTTGGCATAGTCTATTAGGGAAACAGGATGCACTTTCTTACAAAGGGGAAAACAACCTGAGAGCATAATCAGCAAGAGGGCAAGGTTGCCTTAACATTTCTGGTAAATTCATTTTGGTGCTAGAAGAAATACACAAATTCATCTCTCCTGAAGGAACATATCTGTTAGGATTGCATATCTACTTCTTATGCTCCCTCCCATGAGAGGAAATGTGGTGCTTCTTTTCTCCTCTCATCCTGAGGATATCTTCATTATGTTCCACTAAGAGCTTGGCATTACATGATGATGTTGCTAATGAAAGCCTCCAGGCTCCAAAGGGCTCAGTCTCAAGAGCTCTATGATTAAATACAATAATTTGCAGTTCTGCAGTACCTTCCATCTGAAGAGCTTGACTGTTTGTAGAGATTCCTGTGAATTAAGCTCAGTTTCTCACATGTGAGCTATTTCTGATAAATACCAAATACTCTGGTAGCAAGAACACTTTCCCAAGAGGTCACAGACAGTTTTGAGCATTTCTGACTGGGGTGAAAACTGACCCCAGGAGCCCAGTGTTTTGCAAAGGTTGGTTTGCAGCAGCATGAGCTCCCAACTCGCCTTCTGGCAGTTTGGAAAAGAAAAGTGACCTCCTCTCAACCCTTAAAGGGAAAGCCGTACATAATGGATCCCAAACAGATGAATATGCCTCCTGGAAGCCTCCCAAAGAAGTGGATTTAAGGCTTATGTATCGTCAGCATTTCCCGGTTCTTGGCCAGTTCATCAAAGGCTGAACATAGGAAGCTCCATCCTATGATTTGTTCAAGTCATATTAGAAAGAAAATTTAATTCTGTCCTTGTGCTGCTTGTAGGATGCTCATGTCTAACATAGGGCTCCACATTTTATGTCCATTTGATGTAACCCTCCATGATTAACTAATTCAAGAAAAGTGACAGAATGGCCTAACAAGGCATGTTTCTTCTCTTTTGCATCTTCTGTTCCAACCACTGCTTCTCCACTTCCAGCAAATGTGATAACTGGCAAAATATTTCCAGATAAGAATGTACACAAGCTGTTAGGTTAAAAATAAATAAAAATTTAAAATAAGCTATCTCTGATTATTCTATCTGCCTTTGTTTCTGGAGCCAAAACTGAGAATAGGTTTAGAACTCTAATCCTAGAAGTAATATGAAATGCCACTAATTAGACTGAAAATTTCACTCCCAAATGCCTTATTTAAAGATTTAAACCACCCCCTATATCAAGTAGCCTTCTCATAAGAATTTTTGTTAGTGAGATGTTTTTAGTATCAGCGAAGTCATGTGTCAAGTGGATGCATGTTCAAGTCTTCAAGTTCAGATCCCTGTTTGTTCAGTGTTTTTACACTATTGTAGTTTTAGCTGTTTTGAACAGGAAATCTCAATGCATTGGTTTTGAGTGACAAGGTTGGGTTGGGGGGAAATCCACAGGAGTGGCTACTGTCAGAAGCTGCTGGAAGCTTCCTCCATGGCTGACAGAGCCAATGCTGGCTGGCCCCAAGGTGGACTGGCCACTGGGTGAGCCTAAGGCCAAACCCATTGGTGAGGGTGGTAGCACCTCTGAGATAACACAGTTAGGAGGGGGAAATATTACTGCCCAAAAGCAACTGTGGACAGTAAGAGAGGAGAGAGAATACAGGACAGAAATAGCTCTGTAGTCACCAAGGTCAGTGAAGAAGGAGGGGGAGCAGTTGTTCTAGGTGCCAGAGCAGCAAATCCCCCACAGCCCATGCTGTAGACCATGGTGAAGCAGGATGTCCCCCTGTAGCCCATGAACGTCCACAGTGGAGCAGATATCCACCCGAGGCCCCTGGAGGACCTCATTCAGGAGCAGGTGGAGGCTGCAGGAGGTTGTGACCCCATGGGAAGTCTGGCTGACCAAACTCCTGGTAGGACCTGTGGGCCCCCTGGAAGAAAAGTCCATGCTTGAGCAGGTTTGCTGGCAGAACTTGTGATCCTAGAGGGAATCCATGCTGGAGCAGTCTATTTCTGAAGGACTTCAGCCTGTAGAAAGGACTCACACTGGAGCAATTTGTGAAGAACTGCAGCCTGTGGGAAGGACTCCTGTTGGAGAAGTTCATGGAGGATTGTCTACTGGGGAGGGACCCCACATTGGAGGAAGGGAGGAGTGTAAGGAGTCTTCACCCTGAGGAGGATGGAGCAGCAGAGACAAGATGTGATGGACTAGCTGCAGCCCGGCCCGTTCCCCATCCCCCTGTGCGAAGGAGGGAGGGAATTTGGGAGAAACATTAAGCCCAGGAAGAAGGGAGAGTTGGGGTGAAGGTGGTTTTAACGTTTGGGTTTATTTCTCATTATCCTACTCTGGTGTGATTGGTAATACATTTCATTAATTTCCCCAAGTCAAGTCTGTTTTGCTTATGACATCAACCGGTGAGTGATCTCTCCCGGTCCTGATCTCAGCCCACAAGCCTTTCATTATATTCTCTCTCCTCTGTCCAGCTCGTCCAGAGGAGGAAGAGAGATCAAGCACTTTGGTGGGCACCTGGTGTCCAGCAAGGGTCAACTCACTACACTCACTGGTCTGTAGGTTGTGGAAAAGTCCAGAGAAGCAGAATCACAGAATTCACTGGGTAGCATTAATTAACAGTATGTTGTTAAGCAATACAATGAATCGATAAAATAGACATCAGTCACAGAGGCTGTTTCTGCATTCTTTCTAGCACTGTTTGATAAGTGCTAGAGGCAGAATAACAAAATTTCTTTCAGCAAGATGGGAAGAGAAACACATGGTTGAGACAGGGCAGCTGATGAAATCCTGCCGAAGGGGGAGGTCTGAGACACGTGCATGTCCAGGCAGCTGGAGGGAAATGCATTTACCCAGCCAATGAGAAAGACTATCCAAAGGTCAGGGGGTAGCTAAGCAACAGAAAGGAAAAAACCTTCATCACTTCCAGCTGGAAATAAAGCAAAAAAAATAGATTTCTGGGATTTAATCACAGTACCGTCCAGTGGGTAGGCAGCAAAGCTATGGGAGCAAGCTGTGCCTAACTTTACTCTATTTGCAGAGTTGCTATGTGACATTAGCCAAATGAACGATTTTGTGCCTCAGTTTCCCCATCTAAAAAATGCCACAATGTGTATAATTGTAACACCTTAACACAATAGCAGGGCCGGGAGGTCTAAGGTAAAAGAAGCTGTAGAAGTTCAGACTAGCAGTTATTTTCTGTTTATTTCCAGTAGGCAGACACACAGTAGGAGCCATTTTGACATGTGTTAATGTAGGTGGAAATGACTCATTTGGAAATGACTGGAAGCTAACTGCTGTAGACTGGCTGCTGTTACAGTCCTAAATAAATTCCATAAAACAGATCTTGAAAATGAAGTAAATGTTGCTGCTTTGTTACTAATTAACTTAATATTTAACATCTGTACGTCTAAATTTATACACATGTGAACATACATAGGGTCCCTATATTATATATATTCTTTAAATTACTTGTAAAATGAATAGTGCCAAAGGCAGATCCAGTGTTTATTTCCCCACTGTATTTACCAACACCATAAGATGACCAGAAAATACCATACAGAAATTTTCTGAACATTTTCTACCTGCTTTTTAAGAGTCTTGTTATATCCAGAAAGAGGTTTAGCATCAGATGCATTGTAATGGTCTGAACAAAATGTGACAAAACTAAGGCTCAGACTAAGAGCAGAAAATCTAAGGAATTAAGATTAGAGTTTTATTCCAATTTCATCAGAGATTCTCTGATTTCTCAAGGAGGAGAGGAGAAACTGTTTGGTCAGGTCACAGCCGGGATGAGCTCCTGTGAATTGCTGTACCAAACGAAAAGTTAATGCCACTCCTCAGGGCATTTCCACCTCCTTACTTCTGCGTGGTGCTTGTGCACACACTGTATGAGGTAGTTATCAGGTACTTATGGGCTGAATTTGTACCTTTAGATGTGCATCTGTCTCCTTAGGGCAGGACTGCATCTTTGCCTTTAGGGTACAGGCTGCAAAGTGTCTCCATGGATAGGCAAAGAAGGATACATAATAAGCTATAGTCACCATTTCTTTCCACTATGATAGGAAAGCGTGTCACCATTTCAAAAAAGTGGATGTAATCAACTGGTAATGTTTCCTTCTGGGCCTTGGCAGCTCTCAACCAGCAGAGCACCACATGAGAGCCACAGCAAACAGCATTACATGGTAAACAAGGAGGCTCTTTCACGGGCTAGCTCAGCTGGGCTCCATCCACATTCCCAGACCTGAAGTGTCCCGAGACACCTGAGCATGGTGGCAGGATGACACCTGCCCACGTGGCCCTCCTGGGGTGGGGACAGAGGTGCCCGGCAGGGCTGGGGCTCCGCCAGCCCCTTTGGCTGTGCGGGCAGTGGCAGCCACCGGCAGCCGAGAGGAGTGAGCCGGACACCCGCCCAGCCTGGGGCACAGACAGGGCAGGGCACAGGCTGAGCAGGGCACAGGCTGAGCAGGGCACAGGCTGAGCAGGGCATAGACAGGGCAGGGCATAGACAGAGCAGGGCATAGACAGAGCAGGGCACAGACAGAGCAGGGCTCACAGATCCCTGCTCGCCTCCCAGGCACACTCCTGCCCGCTCCCACTCGCCAAACCGCACACAGATACTAGAGCAGCAGCTAAGAGACAGCCAGACAGAGATGCCCTGATTTGTGTCACGCCTTACACTGGCAGAAGCAAACTTAGAGGTGCAGGCAAGGACGTTTCAGTGGCAGCATTTCAGTAGCAGATTTAAAAATCAGGGCTTAATGTTTCTGTAAATGAAAACAACCTAATTAGTCAACAGGCTATGAGAGTTTTCCCGCTAGGAAAGGACTGTAAATGCAAAGCCCTGCTCCAAAGCTTGAGTTAGGCATCTGGTAACATAACAAACCTCCCCTTACAGAGTGTCAGTGGGTTAAAATACTGAGGAGTGCCTGCAGATAAAGCTGCTGAAATCCACTCCAAGCTACCTCTTGCTACAGATCCCAGGGGAGTTCACTGAACAGACCTTCTGCCACTGTCCTTGCCAGAAAGGAAAATTAATTCTGTTAACTGTAAGACTACAGTTATATTTTCTGTTTCACACTCACCCACCTTCATAGTCCTTCATGCCCCCCCCATTAGAGATTCACTTGCCTTGCAAAGGATCTTAGAAAATAGAGCTGGGTTTATGCTTGGTTTATGCTTGTATTTTGAATTTACCATTAATATTTTTATAGTTTCAAGTCCCTTAGTGTCTAGGAGTCACTTATTCAGCATGCTTAAAAACACAGGGCATAGAGCAGCAATTCAGAGGCACCCAGTTTCCAGCCTATGCCAACAGAAAGCATTAATTTCTTTAACTTTTTCTTACAGAAAATGTTGCTGTTAAGTTTTCAGCAAGCATTTTGAGAGGAAAGGAATGGATGCACACAACATAGGTCTGAGATCCACCCTCAAGGCCATGTAATCCCCCTAGAGGATGTAATCACAAAAACCAGAGCCAGCCTTGGAGCGCGAATGCTCCCTGAACTGAAGAACCACCCCACAGAAAGCCTGTGGCTGTCTGTTCCACATGACTACATTTCCAAATATTTTCTGTTGCCAAGAGGTCACTCCCATTTTGGAACGTGAATTAAACTGACCAACCTGGAGCTGTGTGAGTGGGGGGCAGCTGGACATTTGAGTATGTGACTTGCTAAAATAAGACATAAGCCCTTGAAAACAGCTTAATATAATCTTGCAGAGGGTTGGTCAAGCCTTTTAATGGGAAACTCTTATTTTCCCTTGCATCTGGCTAAGAGTGTGCTATTACTAATAATGAAAAAAGGATCTTCTTCCTTCATTGATTTGTACTTGTGCTTAGCATCCAAACAGATGAGATTTCAGGCAGCAGCACTGTTTCCCAGCCTACATTTGCTGCTTCTTCCTCAGGAAAATACGTGAGGATGATCAGGGAGAAGAAAGTGCTTTTCTCTCCAATGGTGTGTAAGGGATAAAGAGAGAAACAATTTAGAAACAAAACTATCCCCAGCTGGAAAGCAAAGGTTAGTCCTGAGAAAAGACAAAGTGAAGAGAAATTGCTAAACTTCTGCTGAAAATAATGAAAAACACCTGCAATGTAGCTCCCCTAGGAGGGTAATTAAGTGAGAAAGATTGGTGCTTATTAGAACTTACAGACTCTCAGCAAAATTTAAAGTATTATCTCTCACATGACTTATTTGCTTGCTATTTTAGGAAAACATATTTTTCCTTTGTTATACTGATTAGATGACAGGATTGATTGACTTCCTATGTTACTTTGAGTGACTCACATATGTCTATACACTCCTAAATAGGTATTCACTAAATTATTTACAGCTTATGCACATCATTACCTAAAACCCTCATTCTTGTGGTCATCTGTTTGTTCAGCCTACCACAGGAGTAGAGTTGTGAGCTCATAAATGGCTTATTTTCTTGTACAAATACAAATATGCAATCATGATAACACTTTTTTTTTCTTTTACTTTAAGCCTCTTACTTTAGGTTTCTCCCATCTAACCTGGTGGTATTTACCTATCTCACAGGCTGTTCAAATAATTTGGAGCATATGCAGGATTCTTTGCAAATACAGAAAATGACAGTCTCAACCCTGAGGAGTGTAATATAGAAAGAATTAAAACACATAACAGAGAAGAGAAAAAAGACAATGTGCAAGCACACAAAGCAATCATACTGCTAATGCATAACTTACCGGCTTGTTCTTTTTATTTGGCATTTATTTTGCAGTACTTTTTTCAGTTCATTGTACTACTTTATTAGCTCATGCTTCCCTTGCCTCTGTAATCCATGGCAATGTACCTAAAACATATGGTACAGGATGAGTGAGGGGGACTGGCTGGTGCCATGGTTACAGGTGGATGAACATCAAGCTGCACAAATAGATACTGTCCCAATCTGAGACACAGATATCATATGTGACATTAGCTTAAGTCACTCAGACTTTTCAGAGATGGTCAGTAGTTCATTCTTTTCCAGGTGCCCAAATTGAGGCTTTGAGATTACAGGAGATAGTGAAGAATTAAAGGCAAAGCAAACTGGAATTAGAGCATGCAGAGTGACTAGAGCATGCTGTGGAATATGCAGTTCCACTCTAATACTGGACACTTGAGTGCCTTCAGCTTCTGCTCTCCATTCTTCAGCTCTACATTCATGAAACACAGGTAGTTCACTGCCATCTCCAAGAGGAAGAAGGAAAACAGATGAGCTAGTATTTGTGAGGCACACAGTTACTATAGCAATAAGCAGCACAAAAAAACTCATGAGGCAAGTAATTGCCTTCCATGCAGATAGTATGCAGTCAGTAAGGCATGGAGACACACTCTGAACAATGAAGGAAAAAAATACTGAGCAGCTGGTCCTTAAATGAGACTCATCCATCTTGTGCACTGGGTGCAGCAAGGCCCTGTGGAGTCCTGTGTGACCACAGAATTAACACTGGCCCTTTAATACACACAGAGGCATTCTTAACCCTGCTGTTTCCAGCCATTTAAGACCTGACTTTGAAATCTTACTGGTGAGGCCAGAAAGAGTACAGTACATAGTTATTCAGATTATAAAAGTAGAAATTCCCTGTTACAGTATCAGGCTGTTACACATCACCTATGACACTTAGGTGACCCTACACAGACCTCTGTTACTTATACCAAGAAAATAACTGACTGTGATGGGAATCCCTCATCCTTGTGATGTGGACCAATGGGAAGGTGATTGCATACAGAAAGAGATTCTCTACCCATTTTTTCCCTCTGTCCCTTTTCCCAAACTGTCTGTACATTTCCTCCTCTCCCTGTCCTTGCCCAAATTTCTCTCTGAATTTAAGTATATTCCTGTTGTCAGCTTCACCTGTGTTTTGGCTGATGCCCAGTTTCCCATCTAGGGAACCTTGTGCAATTTTGTTAGCCATCCCAGGCAGTTTCTTAGCTGCCTCTCCTAAGACATGGGAACACTGCCTCTTGACCTCTTGTGAGCTCTGCCTTCCTTGCTCCTAATACTTACTCTTTGCCAAGTCAGTTTCAGATTCCTCTTCTCTCCTCTGATTCAGTTTTCATGACTACCCATTTGTTTCTATTTTCAGAAGATGAAGATTCTCCTAAGAAGTCAATTGTAGCAATCCTGTCCAACAAAAATACTTGGTACTGTAAGATGAATTAAAAGTCACAGGTAGTGGTAGCACTGTGGACTTTGACAAACATATTTTTACATGCTAAAAATACACAAATAAATACTGAGATCAGCCCCTGTTACAGAGTATTGTTGTAAGTGCTCTATTATGGCAGTTTTCTGTGATTTTTTGGTAGGATGCTTTGCACATTCTAAGTGTGATGAAAATTGTTGCAGGCACTCAGGTAATTAGCTACATGGCTTTTCTTAAAGACAGTTTCAAGGAAAAAAAGAAGAACACTCTACTAGAAACTGCAAACTACATTGCTACATTTGGGTTTATGGTGTTTCCTAACACTGCCTGACTTGTCTCCTAAGAGCAGGCTGGCAGTGATGTGAAAGGGGAAAAGTGTCCTTGTGATCCAATCCTTCCTTCCACATTCAGGACAAAACTGTAAGAAGGTGAGGGTGCCAGAAAAGGCCACTGTCTTACTGCCAGTAAGGGATGCTTAGCAAAGGGCAAGCACAGGGTGATTCTTCCCAGAATACTCTCTAGCAAGCTGCAGCTTAAGGACTCCTTTAACTTTGCTGTACCCATATCAACGAAATCATCCTTGACAGACCTTTCTGCCTCAAATATAATCAAGAAATTTGGGTTGTTTGTTTGGTTGTGGGGTTTTTTTTCGCATATTATCTTCCTTTTTGTTTTATCTGGATATTTTTTTAGCATCCCGGGCATACAAAACTCACAGCCATAGACTAATGTGCTATGGTAGAATGCACTGTTCTCTGTACTTTTGGAATGTGGACTTTCTGGGCTTGATGCATCAGTGTACATGTAAATGAGTACAAAACTGTAAACACTCAAGAACATAAGGGGAAGAGGGATGCAGGGACTGTAAACTGACCTGAAGAACAATGAGAATACCCACTGTAATGACTGAGCAGTTCATTACAGAAATATAAGAGAGAAAGAAGCATGCATTTGAGTATAGAAACAATTTTCTGTGAATGCTTCCAGCTTTATTTGCATCCAGCACATTTAATCTGATGCCCTAGTCAGGGTGTTAGAGGAGCAGCCTCCAGAGTTTCATGTAACCATTCCAGCTGCCAAATTAATTTTTGCAGTTTACAGCTAACAATCCATCACACACTATCCAGTGTTTAACTTCTTTTGTTTAGATCATTTGGATAATTAAAGTACCACAAATTCCATGATGTCAGCGGGTCTCAAACAGACCTCCTGCTGGCTCTGCAATCTCTTTCAGAGATCAAAAATTAAAATAATGAATAATACTAGAAGAAGGAGTCCAAGTAACTCATATTTTATCTTTCATGCTTTCCTAATGACAAGGTCATATAGTCAGCAGTGTGATCAATGCAAATACAATATGCCTTTGGAAAAAGGCCAAAGTCTGCCTGTGGAAAGGGCAATCAAGGGAACTCTTTTGTAATAATACACTTCGTGGGTAGATAGCAGAGATCCTAAAGCTCTTAATCAAAAGGAACAAAAGACCAGTGCCTCAAGTTGCCAAGTTAAAAAACAAGTCTATGGCAAGTCCCACGTGGGCATGATGTCCTATCCTTGAATTCACATCTCACTCTCATGCATACTACATTTGTGTCAGCATCATTTTTTGTGGCTTAGAAAGCCTATCCTCAGCAAATATCTGGAACTAACAACTGTTCTGCATTTAGTTGACATGCACATGGCTGTGCTATGCCTGGCCAATCACTGCTATCTCTCCTAAGACGCAGGCAAAAAAAAATAAATCCACAGATGTTAAATTGTTTCAGCTTGCCTAACCGTTTAAAGTAATTAATTCTGCAGACTATTTCTGACTATGTCTACAAAAACAACATAATTTCTTTCTATTGCTTGTTCGTTGCTTATTGCATATATTGTCCCTTTCCAAATCATTGCCGGAACACAAATTCTGTGGCACACAACACTCTGAGCAAGCAAACTCCCTGATTTACTTAGTCTCCTCTGTGGCTTTTCATGATTATGAGTAAGAGGCTTCTTTTTGATTATCCATGTGAAGAAGATTTTGGAAGTAGGTAAGATTCACTTATTCAAAATGTACATAGAGTAAACACACTTGATGACAAAAGTAAAGCTAGGGATGGATAAAACAAGGCTGTAATGAAAAATAAAAAGCTAGAGAAAAGTCCATCAGAGATTTGAAAAACTAAATTTATAAGACTGAGCAAAGGAACATTAGAATAGATTGGGGGTTTTAAAATTCTTGGATCAGTATTAATAGGAATATACCAGCTCAGTACTTGGCTCTTTTTTTCTCTCCTTATGGCACACAGGACACACAAAGAACAGGAGGAAGCCAGAGCACTGCCCCCATGCTCCAGCACGACAGAGCTCAAGTTTAATATGCTCTCGTGACCTTAAAATAGGGATTCAATATAAAAGCATGGTAGCATTTGTAAATGTAACTGCCTATGTAGACAATATTTGTAATCACATCTGCACAATCCTGGCTCTGTTGCTGTCCACAGGCCACTAGAGTGCAATTACACATTTGCATGCTACAGCAGTCGATAAGCTTGTTCCCTAAGGACAGGCTCCAAAGTCCAACATTTTCACAGCTTTGCTGACCCCAGGGCCAACCAGCTGCGTGCCTGTGCAACCCAGGCTCCCAGGGGCTCTGGGGTGAGCTGATCCCAGCTCCCAGCCTCAGCCACAGCTGTTACCACTGCCCTCACTACAGGGAGCTGGCAGCATCAGCTGGGCAGCATCTCTCCCAAATCTCCAACCATCCAGGGCTTTTGGGAAGGACTTGGCTTCTCCTGTTTGCTCAGTCCCCTGCAAAATCAGGCATTAAGATGCCTGGATCACTTTCTCATCACAATTCCTAGCTGTGGGAATGTTACTCACCAGTTACTCATCTCTTCTCAGGACTTCAGTGTTAGAGGTTGTCACAAAAAAAAGGATTATGTGCTGTTTACAGTGCCTCACTAGCGCTCCCAGGAGACACTATGCCCTGCTCATTGTAGTTACTTAAGTGATGAAACAGTTATGGGCATCTACAAATAACCACTAATGCTGTTACAGACTTTGGAAATGAAGCTGGGGAACAGCAATGGGTGTTGCCACTGTCATTTTAAGGTGAATTCTGAAATCACATGGATTTTGTTGGATTGAACTTAAAATCTGCATTCTTTGCCCTCAGAGTCATGAGGGCAGACTATATAATGTGAATTCAGAACACTCATACACAAAAATTAAATGCAGATGATTCCACTCCCTTTTTAAATTCTCTATTTTTTGTTTGTTTGTTTGTTTGTTTACATTTACCTCTTGCTGAAACTTATGTTCACTGGCCTATTCACCTAAATGTCAGAAGGCTAAACTGTTCACCCAGTAAGCTGGAAATGGATGCAAAGACCATAACTAGTGGCAGAAAGGTAAATCACTGTGACACCAGTAGTTTGTGGTCAGGATGCAGTACTCAACTTGAATAGTAAAAGAGAGGATGCAAAAAGGCTCTTCCTTTGATAAGTGCTCGGATCTTGGAACTAATGAAAAAGTGTTTTTAAACATGAAAAACTGAGATTTGAGTTCAATTTCTGTTTGATTCTCCTCACTGTTTTTTTCTGGAAAGTTGATTTCCAGTCTTTAGCTCCAATATTACTGGTTGCTTTTTCTCACATTATATGCTCTTTCACATGATTTCTTTTTAATATGTCTTCCTTCAGCTGCCTGGAAGCTGCTAAGCTGCTGAACCTGGTTCTCCCATCCCTGTGCACAGTCCAGGCTCATATGCTTCTCATAAAATGATACTGAGAGCTTGCAATGTTCACTTTGGGCAATTACAGAAAGAGGACAGGATGAGATGGACCAGATAGGTCTAACGTGTATTTACACATATTTATAAATGTCTAAGGGAATCCCTTTGATCAGCCAACCATCAAGGGGCAGAAAAGCACCAAGAGACCGATCTGTATATGGAAACATGGTATAGTCTTTGAGCACAAAGGTTAAACAGACAGTGCTGATCTTTCCTGACCAATAGAAAAACAAAGAGCTCAACAAAAAATATCTTTGCTTGAGCAGCATTCCTTATTAGAATTCCTTATTTCTATTATTAGAAACAAGGATCTATCAGGAAGGGGAACTAGGAGAAGCTTTGAGACACATGTAACTCTGCAGAATTAAAACAACAACCTCCCGCTCCACCCCATTTTCCTTGCATAGCACAAAAGTCACCTTCCAAGGACAGAGAGGTTTCATGATGTCATTGCACATTCTTACTGTAAATGACTAATGTATGCAATATAATGTTCACCACTCTCTAGCAGATTACCATGCAGAGCCCAATCCAGTAGGAACTTACTCCATCCATCCATCCATCCATCCATCCATCCATCCATCCATCCTGTAGTGAAAGGCCATTTGAAAACTTGTAAATTCCATACCTGCAGTAGCAAGACATGCACTATACACACCTTACACAGGAATGTAAAGCCTGGACTGTAATACCAAGTCCATATATATGTGTTGCTTAACCCCAGGTGGCAACTAAACCACACACATTCAATTGATCACTCCTCCCTGATGGGATGGGGGAGAGAATCAGAAGGGTGAAAATGAGAAAACTGATGGGTTGAAATAAAGGCACTTTAATAGGAATGCAAAAGCTGTGGGTGCAAGCAAAGCAAAAGAAGGAATTGTTTCACCTCTTCCCATGGGCAGGCAGGTGCTCAGCCATCCCCAGGAAAACACTCCATCATGTGTAATGGTTTCTTGGGAAGACACATCACTCTGAACTGCCTCCTTCCTCCCACAGCTTTCCATGCTGCACATAGTGCCATATCCTGTGGAATATGCCTGTGGTCACTTGGGTTCAGCTCTCCCAGCTGTGTGCCCTCCCAACTTCTCGTGTTTCTGAAGCCACTGGCTGGCAGGGTGGTACAAGAAGCAGAACAGGCCTTGGCTTTGTGTGAGCACTGCTCAGCAGTGACCAAACATCCCTGTATTACCAGCACTGTTTCCAGGACAAATTCAAAACATGGACCCATGCTAGCTACTGTGAAAAAAATTAACTCCACCCCAGCCAAAGGTAGCATAACATGTTACATAACAGGCTGCAAAGTGAGGAGTGCTGAGATTAGCTCCATAGCAAGGCCATATAAGTCATGTGGAGGAGTGAGGAACATTCACCTTGAGCCAGCCCAGCTGACCACTGCTGAGAGAGAAAGACAGCGAGCAGGGAAACCATAGCACCCTCACTGCCAAACATCCTGCTCCATGTGACCTCCACAGCACCAACAGCATCTCATGCTGAAGGTACAGGAAGTTTAGTAAGCAATGTGGTTGAAATTCAATGCTGAATTGGCACTGTGAGCACTCCCACCTGGGTGCTTCTTGTGGCAGTTCACTGTGTGTCTGTCCTTGCAAGCCTTCCCTCTATGTGGCTGTGTGGAACAGATCAGCTTCTCCTGTGGGTTTCACAGGAAGCGGGGTGTGGAAAACTCTTTGCTGGGCATACTGAACCTCAAGTTACTGCTGCTAGGCCAAAGCATTCTTTTTTCTTTTTGGTGGAAAAATCCATTGGAGAAGGCCAGGAAAACTGTGTGGTTTCTGCAATAGCTTTCTGTCTCATAATTTTGAATCATTCTCCCTCTCTCCTGAGGCTCACAAACCAGATTTTCAGTGGAGTGGGATTGCCACAAGTTCTGCTTCCAGCCACTGCCTTTTTGAGAATAATTTCTGAAGGAAAAATAAGGTGGTATTAATTTGAAGCAGATTCCCAGCTGGTGTCCACAAACAGGAGACTATAGTTAGGTCCCCAGTCACCACAGCTCTTTCTTTCACTGGATGCCTTATGTTGCCCAGTAGGGTTAGGAAAAGGAAGGAGAGCTGCAGGAAGGTGGCTGAAGTCCAGGTCTCAGAGACTTAAAAATTCCTCATTTCAAATTGTGCCTAGCAATTTTGCATCAATTCAGAGTTTAGACCCTTCCTGTTGAGTGTTATTTTCCACAATGCTGAAAAAAATGGGTGGCTACAGAAGTGTCAGGCAGGTTTTCAATTTTGTGGGATATTTTTTTTCCCTTTACCTCATTTGAAAAACAGCAGTCACCAGAATAAATGGCTAATTCAGTCTTTAGACATATCCATATCCCCCTGATGGATTTTTCAGGGAATTTTGTGCTGTTTGGATAGGCAAGCAGCTGCAGTTTTTTTACTATTAGTCCTGACATATATATAGCAATACAGACACCCACCATGTACCATGAAATGCTTCTGTGTCATCGCAAAGAGCGCTGAGATCCAGGACAAAAGGTACCATTTTGCTGCTATGTAATGTCCTGATGCACTCATTGCAGCTGAGTGCAGCTTAGGTCTCCACATCTCAGGAGGGATGTAGCAGAGTAAGACAGCAGCACTAGAACAGCTGAGAGGATAAAGAAGCTGACTTAAAGAGACTAAAAAGGCATGTGTTCCTCTCTTTGGAGGGAAAATCAAGGTTGAATGTGATCAAGGCCTATAAAACTGTGTAGACAGCTTCTCTTAGTGACCTGTTCCAGTGTCTCACCACCCTTACAGTAGAGAATTTCTTCCTAATATCTAATCTAAATCTATACTCTTTCAGTTTAAAGCTATTTCCCCTAGTCCTATAGCAGGCCCTTGTAAAAAGTCCATCTCCAAGTCTCTTGTAGCCCAATTTAGGTACTGGAAGGTGCTGTAAGGTCTTCCCAGAGCCTTCTCTTCTCCAGGATAAACAACCCCAGCTCTCAGCCTGTCTTCAAAGAAAAGGCACTCCAGCTCCATGGCTGTCCTCTGGATCTGCTCCAACAGGTCCAGTCCTTCTCATGCTGGGGGCCCCAGAGCTGGATCAATTACTCCAAGTGGGGTGCCATGAGAGTGAAGTAGAGGGGAGAATCACCTCCCCTGACCTGCTGACACTTCTTCTGACACAGCCTAGGATATGGTTGTCTTTAATTTGGCTGGCACATTACCAGCTCATGTTGAGCTTGTTAACCAACATCCTCCAATCCTTCTCCTCAGGGCTGCTCTCAATCCATTCTCTTTCCAGTCCGTATTTATCCATGTTTTAATGCCAGTACTCTTAATGCTTTTAAGCTTCCACCTCATAAAAATTTGCTTTGAATTCTTTTCCTATAAAAAAATGCAAGCATAGATTTTAGCAGATGCCTCAACAAGTCTCTGTTCTTAATGAATATTAAATTAATTAAAAATCAAGGCTCTTATAGTCAGGGGAAGAAGTGATATAGGTTACTGAGTAAAAAGAGATCCTTCAACAGTCAGCCCTCAGCTGAAATCCTGCAATTACACAAGGTATGCTCTTTTGAAAGGTCTCAGAGGAACACACATGATTCTCAACACAAAAACATGCTTCCAGCAAACAAATTAGAGCCCCTGTGCTGCTGTTGCTGCACAGAAAGGGAAGTAACTCCTTTGGGGGTATTGGTGAGAAAAGATAAAAAGAACACCAAAGCAGATGCTCTTGGAGAGCTCTTTTAAACCAAGCCCACGATCTCTACGAAGGTGTAAAACGAAAACCAGGAAAAAGTGAATCAGCAGGCCCCTGGGCCCATCGCTCTGCTGTTAAAGTAGTAGACAACTACATGTACTGTATAGCTGCAGTTTATCTGCACTGATTGACACATCTGTATTCTGTATATTTATTAAGTTTACTGCATTCTTTCTAATCACATTCTCAGCAAAAATCTGGATTCTAAGTTGCTCTTATTCACTTGAGACACCTCCTGACTTGGAAGGGTACAAGCTGACCTTACCGACTTCATGCTGCAGGGCAGGAGCTTGTCATTGTTACTTGTCTACAAAATATCATTCTTTGTTGTTGTCATGGTATTTTATCAGTTGCACAAGTAATTAGCTCCCTGCAGACGTGGTATTGCCAACCCCAGATCTTTAATGGCTTAATTAACAGTCTTAGGACAAGATGCATGGTGTTCTTTGCTATCTGAGCCATTGTGTTTTGCTTTCACTAATGTCCACATTCAAACAAACTTGGATACAAACAATTAAAAAAAAAAAAAAAAGGCCAGACATTAAATGTATTGTTTTCAAATCATATTCTGTGGGAGGTTTAATTGAAACAGAGGGAAATGTAAACTTCTGGATCCAAATCTGAAAGAAGGATTGATCAGTCTTACAAAGGCACATTGCTTTCAAAATGCTTTCAGACTGCATTCAGTTCTTCATTGCTACCTGTCCCTTCCTAGATCATAAAAAACTGCATGTTTAGTAAAGCTTTACTGTGAAATATCTATATGTTTTGTTGTTATAAAGACTGCAAAATACTCCCCTAAAATTATTTTTAGCTTTCTTATCCTCTTGTTCATTACAAGGAGATTAAAACATGACCACCTCCTTCAGAAACAAAGAAAAACAAAGAAAAGCTGGGGGGGAGTGAACCAAACTGTGAGTCATACCTATCCTTGCCTTCCTGACAGCACTGAATCCAACATTACATACTACTGCCTTAAAAAAGGCTAAAAGCAGTTAATCTGTCCTTGCATTAGGTAGCATGATATTGAATTTCTGGCCAGTGTATTCCCAGCCCAGCAGAGAATCAGTTGTAGAAAAAATGAACAGACCCCCTCACCCTCTTCATAAGCTCAGATGTCCGCTATCTATTCCAGATAATTCATCTTTGTTTGCTGTAAAGTACATCTCACCTGTACCCCATTCAGGAGCAATAAACACTTACTCATTTTAAGGAAGAAGATGGCCTCTGGCAGATTAATTGCTCTGACTTTCTTCCTCCTTAAGTAAAACAAAATTTCCCATTTTTTTTCTGGATATGTTTTTTCAGTACTTCACCCAAACCCTTGGCAGAGAGACAAATGCCCTAGACACTCCTTAAAACCCCAAGACTAAGCTACTCAGCTTATTTAGTATTTTTGTAGGCTTGGGTTAAACCAATAACTTTACATAGTACTTTACAGACCTATGGTTTCAAGGAATTCACTCTGCATTTTTGTTTTTAATGATTTTCCTTAATTTCATCCTTTTTTGTTTTGTCAAGCAAGTTACGTAACAGAAACCTCTCATGAAGATATTTCTGTTCTTGCCTTCTGCATTTTTGCAGTACCCTCCCAGCTGCAGTTTGAGTTCCTTATGCTCACATTGCTGACCTTGAGTGAGCCTGGCACCCATGACAGCAGAAACACTGTATGATCCACACCTGCCCTGAGCTCATTTCTGTGCAATACAAGGCCTAGCACAAATCACAGACATATAGTGATGATAGTACTGTGGGAGAACATGCTTATCCTTTCTGGATGCTTGGCTGAGAATTCTGGGAAAGCTGTGGAGGACCACAGGTGGTATAAAGCATTAGCCTGCAGCTACTCTACGAAGCAGGGTATGTAGATGTCCACCTGACCATCTCAGCCAAGAGATTCAAGCTACAGCAGGGTTTTGGGTACAGATGGCAGCTAAAGTAGGGCAACACCTGTGCTCTAGCTCAAGTTAACATTGCAAAGAGAAACACTTTTGAAGTAATAGATAAAGGAAGTTGGAGAAGCCATATGGTCAAATGATGACAAAGGAACTGGGTAGGAGAATTTGGATTATCCATCATCAGCCCCAAGTGGGACATGGCCTGGTGAGTTACAGAGGAGCATCCACGTGCCTTACTTTAGTGTTCTGCAGAATGGTGCTGTCATGTTTGCTTGTCTTGCAAAGTAATTAGGGAAGGCTAATACAGCAATACAGGATTTGTAAATATTTCTGAAACCTTTGAGTGGCAGGTGCACTCTGACACATGTAACATTTGTTTCCTGTTCTCAGTATTGCCAGATCATATGCATGGGTAGCCTCAAGTGATGGTGCTTTCTCTTCAATGACAAATGTCAGTTCCACTTCATCAGTACAGGATGCTGGCTTCACCTCTAACACAAACCCTCTTCCTAGCCCACTCAGCTGAGCATGGCAGGCAGGCTCCAAATGGGAACGACCCTGTCCCTCTGGTCCCTCACACCAGCACAGCCAGCGATTTGATAGCCTAACCAGGAGGAATCTAAATAATGGAACCACACCCAAGGACACCACTCTTCCAATAGCACATGAGATTTGAAGGAGAAACTGAGGTCTTTCCTGGTTTTACAGGCAACCTCGGGGGCTGGGGTAGTGCTTATCCCTACCTTACTCTCATATGCACTTGTATAGGACTTGTTTTGCTACTGGTTTGTCTTTGATACTTGTCCTTTTATTTTCATGATTGTAACCATTTCCTGAAGTGGTTACAGCTGAACTGTAGCCTCTGAGCTTCAAGTGATTCAGCAGAGCAGTTAATACACATCAGACATGGTCACTGGTGCAGCAAGCTAGATTCCTTCTTGGCAGAAGGCACCAGCCTGCCATGCACAGTGCAGAAAGCTGGCACTGCCAAGGGAGCACATCATACCGCTGTAGGCAGCGCAAGGATGCCTCGTACATCTCCATACAAGGCACCTGCTGCACAGTCCAACAGCTGTATGTTTTTTTCCAGTGATATGAAACATTACTATATACAAGCAGAAAAAATTCTGTGCCTTTAAAATATACAAGGATATCAGCATATACTCTAGGAAAATATTAAACAAAGAGACTCTTGGATGTGTAGGATACAATTCCGTTCCTCTGGCTAGTCAATATATAGCCCTGTGCTGCCTGTCAGTGTATGTTGGTATTTGTCAGGAATGTCAGTGCAGACATTCCTTTCCTCCTGAGAAAGAAACAGGTATGGCTACCAAAACAGTTGTGGGAAAAGAGAATTTTAAAAAAAATAAAGTACTACTTTGAGGTCTAAGGACCACAGGGAAGTTTTCAGAAGATTCTGTACAAAGGATGGTTGGTTTCTGTGGGGTTTCTATGATGAATTTCCCCAGGATCACTCCTGGCAGAGGGTGCAATCCATGGCACTAGTGGCGCTGCTCCCTGAGTGACTCAACTTTAAAATCTTAAGGACAGTGTAACAACTACCAGGGTTAGCTGACAAATGAAGAATCCAAGCACCAGTTGGGGCTTCTACACCATGGACAATGACAAATTCTGGAAGCAAGCAAGCTTCTTATGAAGTCCTGAATATTAAAATCCTCTTATAAAAGCAAATAGGCTCCGGAGAAAGCCCAAGGGCATATTTCAGAGCACTTTGGATTTTAGCCTGTTTCAGCCTCTACTGCCAACTATCCATCTGTCCTGCTAATGTGCTTCATTATGCAGCTAGGTAATGAGCCTAGAGCTCCTTTACTGGTGGGATTATAATTGCAAGGGGACAGTGAGACAAATTTGTTATGTGGGCCGCAGGGGGAAAGGTCCATAGGAGGGGTTTTCTCATTTTTCATTCAAACACAGAGTACATGCAAACACTTCATTCCAGTGAAGTTATCCCCATTGGTAAGAAATATGTCCCTTTTCCTTGCCACGGGGAAGCTAAATTCTGATTCAAAGGACTTGCCACAGGGACTGTCAGAGGTGATGCTTTACAGACATGAAGTGGTGTCTCTGGATCTGGCCATGCAGCCTCAACAAAGCATGGGAACAAGTGGACTGATAGGGCAAGAGAAGCACCCTTTTTCTGTTATGGTTTCCCTGCACATTAAAAGGCAAAGATTTCAGATACAGAGCTCAGAATGCTCCAGCTCCAGCATTAATAGCTTGCCTTTTCTTCATGCCTGGAAACTACTCAGCTGGCACAGGTGGCTTCTTATGGTCCAACCACCATGGACAGGGTACAGCAGGATCAAGCTTTGGCCAAGCATCTGGTCCTTTGCAACTCCCCTCAACTTTCACTGTTCCCCTTACTACCTGAAGAGATCCCTGAATGTCCCACTTAGCTGGACCAACCTTCCCTAGGCTGCTTTGTGAATATTCCCTTTTGTAAAGGAATGATAGCAGAAGACACTATTGACCGTTACCATACTCTACAATAGGTAGAAACTGATCCTTGCAGTGCTTTATGGCTTTAAAAGCTATGGTGCTTTCAGTTAATTCCTTGATTTTAGCTGCTGGAGTAATTTATGACTGACTGGCTTGATTTTAGTAGCTTTTGACTTCCTTGGAATGGCATTGCCCACTGATAGGCAGTTTACCATCTAAATGGGCTAAATATAAAAGAGTTGTTATATTTTGCAGTCATAGTGGAGAAGCAGACTTGTTTTATTTTGATGAGTGGTCTAAATATTATTATATCAGATTTTGGCATTTCAAATGCAGAAAGGGCTTGCTTTGAACTCCACTTAGCTCCTGTGAAATGGCATTTCTGATTTATGCGGCCAAGGCATCATCTTCTATAGATTTGTAATAAGGTTTGGATTTGACCTACTGTGAAATCACAGTCAGAGTAAGTTGACTGTTTTCAATACTTGTCTCATTTAAGTGCTTACTTTAGTTTAAAAATAAGAGCTAAGATGATATTTTAGTAATTTTACATTTCCCTTTTATTACAAGCTTCTTGTGATTATAAAAGTCAATGGCAATACAGGCATGGGAGCAAAATTACACAAATATAATGTAGCCAAAAATCAAAGAAATAAAATTTTTAAAATAAAAGGATTACACACATACTCTATTTCTGGAAGCAACCACAAATAACCGAAGATGAAAACTGTCAGCAACCTCTACAACAGAAATCAGAGTTTTCCAGAGAGGCATGCAAATAGTAAGACTTTCAAAATGAAAGGTTACTTAGGAAAGAGCTTGATCCCTGTACTTTTCTCCAGGGCACAGGCAGGTTGACCCCACAGGCAGCTCAGGTCTCCTGACTGCAGGAGCAGTCAGGCAGCAGCACTCCAGTTTCAAGGTAAGAGGTTTTCTCTTACACTGTGGTGCTTGAAATGGAATTGAGTTTCCTCTAAGCTTTATGCTTGATACAGTGAAAGAATGTCCTAATTGTTGAAAGATTGGCTACTGGCCATAGTAACTGTAAAAAAAATTAAAGAGTCTGGATTATAAAATAGAAAAAAAAAGTTTATACTCAGGCTGACTTTGGTGCCACCAGACAGTGTTAGCTGTGGCTCTACCTTTAAATATCAGCACCATTAAAGGCATTATCTGCCTTTAAATACCAGCACCATCAAAGAAATACTCCTTTGAGAGCACCCAGTTCTCCAGCAGGACTACTCTGCTGGGGAAATGTTGGAGAACAATGCTCAGATAGAAATAAAAGGCCAAACTGCCTCATGTACTCATCAAAAGCCCTTTGAATTTACTGTCCTCATCCTTTGTAGACAGTAATGTACTCATCAAAAGCCCTTTGAATTTAATTATGTCCTCATCCTTTGCAGACAGTAAATCTGATGTCTAATGACTATCACTTTTCGGGTGGATGCTGAATATCAAATGCCTAGGACGTGTTGAGTGGTGACACAGGCACCCATGTACCCTGCATTTCTACCCAGAAAGTGCCATCACCCATTCGCCCCAGCTTGTGAAGCCTCAGAACCATGAACAGGTTGTTGACATCCCTGGGAGGTACTTTACATACAGCAGCATCTCAGCTTTGCCAGGCTGGCCTAGCAACATAGAGGGCTTAGGAGTCCCTGCCCAGCAGGGCAGCAGCTCCCACGCACACTCACACAACCCTTTTTACAAGTACTGTGCAAATTATTTCTCACCTGGATGGGGATTTATATGGGTTTTAATAACATCTCAGAGCTTTGATCTCATCTCAGAATCTCCCTCATTCATTAAGGGAGAATGATCTTCACCTGGAAGGGTAAAGCCTGGGACTCTAAACTTGAGATTTCCTTTTACATCTTCAGGCTACTCTTCATAGGAAGAGTGAATGACACACACTCCCACCCTCCAGCCATCTCCCCCTCAGCTCAGGTTGTTTTTTGTCCTAAGCTAGAACTGGAATCAGCAAACATGTCAAGGCAGGTTCTACCACCACTTCCTTAATCCATTCAAGCAGAATTTAGTCCTGCTGAGGAACACTGTAGACAAACTTCTTTAGATTTGTGCCGAGGGCACCAATTGCTCTCGGACAAAACGGGAAGCTCCTCAGTGCCAGCACTGCTGATGTCCAGCCTGCCACAGATCTACATCCTATATCCTTTAGCCTTCCCCACATATTTCCCCTGTGTCCTATGCCTGACCCCTCCCAGTCTTTTCCACACCCTCTGAGGTCAGGCTGGCTGGGAGCCACCTGTGACACAGTCTGGGGCCAAGCTTTTCCAGCCTACCTGCTGGCAAGCAAGCTCATGAGCTCTGTGTGTGTGCCTATGCACCTCTCTCCTGCCCACATGCCACTGCTGGGAGTTATCCTTCACAGCTCTGAGACCTCTGCTCCCTCTCAAATTTGTTTAAAATTAGCATATGAACACAAAAGCTACGAGTGCTTGTGTGTGAGGGGCAGGGAGCGTAGAGCTGCAGAGACATAGTTGTGTAAGCATAATTCACTTTGGAAGATAGGCTAAAAATAATATAGCAACATCATCACATTCTTTCACAATGCTTCAGAAGAAGTGGAGTAGTGCTTACAGCTGCAACAAATCCCTATTAAAACCAAAGGGAAGTAGGTGAGGATGGAAAAGCAACTGTGTGCTGCTTGCTCTGCCAGGCAACAAGGGACCAGGATGCTGGAACCCATCACCCCATCCCACTCTGCACATCCCTGCTTGATATTGTTGGCAGTACGGGTGCTGAGCAAAATCCTCACCTCTCTGCTCTGGGTGAGCATGCAGAGACTTTATTAAAACCTCCTTTCAGTGAAGGGCTCCCCTGCCTCCTAAACAGGTTTCTGAAGACAGCTCATCAGCAGAGATGAAGCCAGGTGTTAATCTGTTCTCCCCGCAAGCAAGCTGACTAATTAGCTAAGTCCACAGGCTGGTTCTCTGGGACCTCTGCTTGCATTTGTATGAAGGAGGATCATTCATGATAGGAAAGAGTGTAAGATAAATAGGAACAGCATGACTGGTCAGACTAAAGCTTTGTTAAAATTTAGGATAACTGAATACAAAATCATATGATTATTCACCCTGACTTTTTAAACTATGCTGACCTAAGATGACTATCCCCGTTATTGCTTACTTTTAGTATTTTGTGATTAAGGAGCCATTGATGATGGAGGTGGCTGACAGCTACATGGAAGGTTCCTGCTGCAAACAGCTGACACACTGGGGATAAATAGGAAGAAGAGAAAGATACAGATATGAATGAGGCTGCACAAACTGCTGAGACTGTACTATCTGTACAGCAAGCAGTGGTCTCAGCACAGCAGGAACTCAATCACTGTGAAGCACTGTGTTGTAGGGTGTAGATACAGGCTAAGTAACATGTTCCTCAGCAGAACAAGAAGGGAGAAGGTTTGGCCATGGGGACCTGGCACAGCCAGAAGCACTGTGTTGTAGGGTGTAGATACAGGCTAAGTAACATGTTCCTCAGCAGAGCCTGCAGAGCAAGAAGGGAGAAGCTTTGGCCATGGGGACCTGGCACAGCCTTACAAGAGAAACCACTTAGCTGGATATAAATCCAGAGGTCAAGGGCTAATGGCTCTGTGGGCAGTTTGGAGTGCAAGTCCAGCTCTCAGTCAGTGAGTGATGAGCAGGAAATAAAGGCCACTTGTGTGTCTGTATCCATTTTCTGACCCCTTCCCATGTGTGGAACTGCCCTTGCAGTGTAGAAAGGGAAGGGAGCAGGGTATGGCTGAGCAGCTCCAGCATCAGCTGTGGCATTTGTGCTTTGTTTTCCCTGTTGAACCTTTACTGTACCTAATATGGGCAGACAATTTTAGGACAGGTTATAGCTAATTCCTCTCCTGAAGCTATGTTTTTCTCTGGAGACTCTCATCTGGTCCCATCCCCTCAGCAATAAGGGACACTGCTGTAGCAGAGGCATTTATGTCCCTCATTTATATCCATCTCCTGGGGGTGTCTTTATGGCAGGTTGGTTGGTGCAAAGGAATTGAGCACCATGCTTGGGTGTCTGTGCTAGATGGGACATGAAGGAAAACAGGACAGATGCTTTCTGGTAAAAAGGAAAAGAAAAGGCTGACAATTCATGTGGTGCAGTGCTGTGAGGGCTGCAATAAAAAGAGGAATCAGCATTTCTTTTTGACAGAGACATGTTCCAATGGCTAAACAGGCTTCAAAGTCAAGAAAAAGCCACATTGATGCTGCAGTAGAAAATAGTGACTGTATACTTTTATTATCTCATTAACACTCTCTCCCTCCTCCCTAGGATCATCTGGCTCCAAGAGTGGCAGCAGGGTACAATAATGCTCCCAGCAGAAGCAGCTGGTACGGAGACAGGATATTGTTTGAAATGGCCCGAGAGGCGTCCTCAGCAGGTGGCATTTATCAGCTGTATGCAAACACTGTGCTTCCGCGAGGCGCTCTAAGAAAGTGTGTATATCCAAAAAAATAAAACCAAAGTGCAACTTAGCAAAGGGAGGATTTGTAGCTGAAACCCCATTTTTGGTATAGATGGAAGGGGAGGGAGTAATAAACAGCCCTGTTAAGCTGGTCTGTTGGCTTTAAACCAAGGTAATGAGGCATGTGGGTGCCTTGACAAGGAGCCAAAAACTGCATTTTGCCACCAGTTTGACTTCTACCTTTTTTGTCTCTCTTAATCTGACAGTAAATTCCTCACAGTCCACTGAGCATATCAAAATGGGGCTCAGGCTAGGTCTAATGCCTTTTAAAGTACTACTAGGAAAGTAATTTGATTAATTAAATATTTCCAGTTGTGGAGACAGCCCTCTGAGCAAATCGCACCATCTCTTCCCCCTTTGCACACACAAAACATAGAATAACAATGGATATGCTCATTTTTACCCTACACACAGAGTTTCTCACTCACTCACTCACTCACTCACTTCTTCTGAGCTGTCCTTCCTGGAAGTTTTTTACCAGGAAGGAAGATTGCTTTAGTGACTGGGTCAGAGAAGTGTGAGAGTCAGCTTCTAGCTCTACTGCCTACTTGTTTTGCAGCCCCAGATAAATACTTCAACCTCTCTTTGAGACAGCTTCTGCATCTATATAGCCAGGAGACAAGCAGTGTCCTTCCACCCCCCGACTCTTCTCACTGGTGAAGTGTTCACAGAGCAGTTTAGACCTCCTTTAGTAGGTGACGTTAGATAGAAAAGGACTAAGTTTGTTCAGGCCAGAGCCCTGCCAGTCTGTTCCCTGGATAGGACAGCTCTGAAACCCCTGCCTTAGGGGAACTCCAAACAGGATGACCCCACCACCTGATCGAAGGTGTAGGACCATATCAGGAAGCCACTGGTGGCCTGCATTGGCAGAGTCCATGTAGAAGGACAGGAGACCACAGGAAAACAGACCCAGTGCTTTTGTGCAAATTTTCCTCACACTTTAGAGAATCTCACCATGAAAGAAAACTTGTGGTTTGCACAGAGAAGTCTCCTGAAAAGACTGCATCAAATCTTAAACCTTCTTGCAGGAGTACTATTTTTCTCCACATACAGTACCATCACAGCCAGACTGAAAATGTAACCACTGGGCCTGGATCTCTTTCATGAAATGAATGCAACCTTTCTACTGGAGCACAAAGCATGTTAGTGATCTTTTAACAACCGTCTCTAACTAACTTGCAGCGCTTGCTCTGCAGTAAGATAAGCTCCTTGTATCTAAAAGGTGCCCTGCAGTGAAAAGATTGAATCAAAACATAACTGGGACTTTGTGCAAGTAGCTGTTCAGAGGATAACCCGTACCAGGTCCCCAGGCAGTTTCTAGTGCCTGTATTTTATACAAGGGCATGTCTATGCTACCACTGGTAGCTTCTTTATGACAGAAAAAAATTCCCTATATCTGTGCTTTTTGCCTGTCTCCTGCTAGGTACCTCTACAAATATTTACAAATGATGGCGTGTAAGTGAGGAAGGCACAACTAGTCACACGTTAGATATGCTTGTACTGCTCCCAGGCTTGTTAGCTTGCTCTCCCTCTGCAAGCTCTTCAAAGGCTGGGAGATTCTCTCTCCAGCATCCACTGCAGCAGCAGCACAGCACGGAGATGATGCAAGCCCAGCTTGGGCTCGGGACATTAGAAGCACAGGACTGCTCTGGGGGCTGCTGCAGATGCCAGGTTTGAAGGTAGCACCAAAAGCATTTTGGGGCATCCTGCACTGTCAAAAGATTTTGTTCCTCAGCTGGAAGAAGACCTTAGAGTCTGTTCACTCCTCAGGATGAGAGCACAGCCAGCTGCAGCACAAAAACTGCATTTCATTTTTGCTTCCTTAAAACAAAGGAAGAAAGGCTTGGGGGTTTTTTGTAACCTATAATGAAAACAAAGGGGAAGTGAGGAAGCCACATTTATTACCTGGGTCGACATTTCACTATTCACTCCAACAGGAAGAGCATTTCCTCACAGACTCTTTAGGACACCTGTTTTTCACTGCAGCACACCTCCCAGCAGTGCTGCCACTATTGCTCACTGGTGTGTTTTGACAAGGAACTGTGTTCTTTCTGACACTATAAACCCAGAAAAGGCTAGAGTAATCTCTTTGTCTGACCTCCTGCCTCCTGCAGACCACACAAGAGCTCCAGTTCTTTCATATCTCAATTTATATTTCATATAAATTCATATGAATTTATTATACATGAAAATTAGTCTGGACTAACCTCTGCAAATTTTAACTGCAATCAGAAGTAAAAAGCATTCAGAAAGACATTGTTCTGCTGTTTCAGCGTAGCAGTAATTATTTGATCACATGGGACGTTTCTTATCCTTGCATATGTAGCTGTTATGAGCTATCCCACCTGTCCCTGTTTCTGAATCAGCTTCCATAAGGAAAATGTGAGTCATCTGGCAAATCATTTAAAGCCAGTTGTGGGTCTCAGATCAGGCCACAGTGGAGAGATGTCAATGCCACAGATCACTCCTGAATGTCTATCCCACAGCCTAAAGGCCTGGGGACCCCTCCTTTAAACAAGACTCTTGTTACAGAGGTTTATGTAACATCTGGGTAGATGCCTCTGGTCTTTGGCCCTGTCACTGTGATGCCTTTCACTAGCAATCAGTTGAAGTTATTTTAGGATTCAATGGGGAAACAAACCTTCCAGTGGTCTCATTGCTTAATTTCTCTCTATTGCCTTAAGTACAATGGCTAATAACTAAAGTGGACTTCAGGGTGTTGCCTACAGAGCTCTATAATGGTTTCCTGCATTTTTCTTCTATTTGGAAGCTATTTTAAGTTGTTCTACCTTGCCTGGACTGCCCAAGAGGAGCTGTGCTGTGCACTTTCATCAGCTGATTCTGGGAAATGTCAGTTATGCTGTTCTTCTGTTAGTAATATGTTTCTTGAACGATTTAAAAATAGCACAGTATGAAACATTTCCATCTTCTCTCTCCTGGATGAGAACTGAGGAGGAGTTAACTCTTTTCTGCTTCACTGGAGCAAGAAGTTGTGCAGTGTTCAGGTGCTCTGGGGCTGGAGCCAGTTACTGGTGCTGGGACAGGCAACCTGATGAGGGCACCTGGTCACAGCCTGAGCTAAAGAAGATCCCTGCTGCTGCCAGAGCTGCCAGCAGACCTGGCACATGTGGCAGCTGTGTCAGTGCAGGACACAGCAGGACTGGACATCCAGCTGATGACCTGCCTCTGCTGCTTTTATAGCTTGCTTGGGGAGCTCCTCTATGTACTGCTCCAGCAGACCTTAGAGACCAAATGTAAGCTGGGGACACCTCCCAAGCATCCACCTCAGTCCTATAGTGCCATTCCATTTTTACTCTCAGCTGGAGCACCTCACCACTGGCTACTTGGCTTATATCTTGCGTTCACTGGCATCTCCTTCCTCAGCTGTTCAGTTTCCTGTTAATGTCCTCTATTTTCTTTTACCTTCCAGCATTTTTTCCTTTATTTTTCAGTTGTTCCCACCCTCACTTGTTTCTTTTTCTTCCTCCATTGCTGATATTTTCTCCAGTGGTATCTTCTCCTACACTCCCCATCTGAAGGAAGCTTGGAAGACAGTCACCTACGGTGCTGTCCTAGGGAGCTGCTAGGAAGCTTGGAAGACAGTCACCTACGGTGACTGGCAGCAGCCTGCTGTGACAACCCTGTATCTACATGTGTTAGAGCCAGAAAAAGAAGAAAGATCCTTTCATCATCCAAGCAGCAGAAGCATACAATCATCAGACACAGCTTCCCCTACCCATTTGCACTTGCCATGCACTTTTCCTCTGCTCTGTAGGCCCTCTGGGACTACTCTGGTAACCACAATGTTGGGAAATACTGTTTCAACCACAAAATACAGCTTCCTCTTTCAGATGATGATTAACTTTCCCCCCTGTGGACAGTCTAGAAACACTTAAACAACAACTGGCCTTGTGTTGCCCACATCATCTGGAGCTGGAGGTGGAGTAGAGGCTGGCACATGGTGGCAGTGAAGTGGAGAAAGACTGATGCAGGTAATTATGAATGACTTGTCCTGGTTCTGGCCAAGGTTTAGTGCTGCAGGAAGGGCTGCACAGGAGAGTGCTTGCTTTAAAGCCCATTCCATCAAAATGAATACAAATATTCCCATAAGTCTGGGGCTATGGGTCATCTCTTTTCAGAATGGTATCTAGAGGCACATCAGGGCTTTAAATTGCTTCCAGAATTGGTGTGATCTCATACTAGTTTCTTCCTATTCTCATGAGCAAGTAATACTTGTGGGATGTCACCCTTGCTTTCTCTGCCCATAACTGCTTTAAAGTACTAATTAGATGGCTATAAATCACAAGGGATCTGTGGTGTTTTGAATGACTCCAAACTTTGGCATTGTAGCTGAGGTCTTGAATGCATTTGCAAGCAAATCCACTCAACACTGGTTTCTGTTGATTCAGCAGTGATGTCGTATCAAACTTTCCTGAGCACTCTGACAGACTTAAGTTTATTAAAAGAAGTCAAGATAGCAGAGCCAAGTTTAGCTGCAGCCAAGTTATTCAGTAAGACAGCAAGTTGAGTACAAAAGCAGAAGGACAACTCTCACCTCTGTGCTGGTGACTGGTTTGAAAGCCTGCAATTGCTTTGTCTGCAAATGCTGCCATGTCCAAGGGTCTGTCCTAAACAGGAATTTTCTGTACCCACAGTGACCTAGGATTTCAACCTTAGGTCAGGTTAAGAAGACACCTATGTGCTGTTTGTCTCCAGTTGAAAATAATGCTGGGCAAGATGCATTTTCCACCAAATAAAGACCCTACAGACATAAGGGGAAACAGTAGTAAATTTTGCAAGAAAATGTTTTCCAGTGGAAAAATACTAAGTTGCTAATAACTCTCAAACCTTTTTCCATGGAATTTCAAACATGAAGGAAGATTTCCAAAGGTGCTTGGCAAGCAGCATTGCATCAGTACCAGACATGGATTTTCCCCACAAGTTTCCTGGCTCCTCAGGAACCCACCAGAACTTACCACACTTCCCCAGCCCTTCTCTGAAAGAGATGTGATAGCTGGGAATGCAGGGCTTTTACACTCCCTGATAAAGTGTTTCCTGGGAGATATGGACTCAGGAAGCCCTTGACAACTGCTGACTAAAACTGGCATGGTGCTTGTCATCTCTACCACTCTCTGCAGCTGAATATGTGCACTCAGACCTCTACTACAACAGCAGAGATCCCATCACTTCAAAGCAGCAGCTACCTCTGCTCTGTGAATTGTGTCTCACCAAAGGGAATGCAAAAAATTACTATGTCTGCCATCATGTTTCCAGTTATTTTTGGTTCCTGGGGAATTCTGGAGAGAGTAGCTTCATTTATGCATTGGACAAAACCCAAGAACAAGGGCTTAATACAAACAGTATTCCCTAAGTTTCAAGAAGCCCTCTGCACATGAACATACATGTTCCCTGCCATGCTTGCTGCTCCCTGCCTAGCCTAGGCTGGAGGGGGATCTTCTCAATCCAGCTAAATCACTAGCACATTTCCAGAGGGTTGGGAGCTATACAGAAAGGGGTAAAAGTAAAATATTTTCAATGACTTTTTAATGCACCTAAGACAAATGTACTAGGACTAACTCAGCTAACATCTTTCTATGAGGACAGCACTGTTTTCCCAGTGGCCATGAGTTGTGCTGCTCTGAGGCTGAGGTGTGTTTTAAAGGGCTTCATACTTGTTTGAAATCCCCTGAGAATGCCATGAACTGGTGGCTTTCCCGAGTATCCGGGAGGGAGCCAGTGGCTACTACAGGGCCAGGGCACAGCCCTGTTCAGAAGACCCTCCTTTTGGAGGCTTGTTGCACAACCCCAGCCAAAGCACTAAGATGTTGCCTGCCAGGCTTTCAGACAGTGAATTAGCAATAGCACAAGTTGCCTCACACAGGGAAGTCAGGTGAAATTCACTGTTTATGAAGAGCAAGCAGAATGTCCCTGGCCAGTATAAAATATTCTCTTTTTTCCTTTATTGACACTCGCAGGAACAGTTAATGCTGGGTTTGGATAGAGCTGATGACACTGCTATTGCTCATCATTTATCATCTCTAGATTATTGTGGTTGCAAATCATTTGGCAGATTCCTCTCTTTTTTTCCTGCTCCACAGATGGCAGTGTCCATGAAGCATGACACCCTTGCAGGCATCTGACTGTGAGGCTGGAAGCTTGAGGACCCTTGGGGGTAAAATGCCCCTCAGTATTATCTGACCTCTAATGTTCTTGGGACTGATGTGCTGTAATTTGCACAGTTCTCTCTGACAAAAACTCCCTCTGCTGGGATCTTAGTTTGCAGACTGTGCTGCTTCTGAGAGGAACCTGTGCCTGTGAAGGGCCATCACACCTCAGAGTGTAATTTTATTGCTGTGCCACTAAATGTTCGTGTTTCAGCTCCAGTTCATCCTCTTCTCGGGGGGAAGGGGGGCTGGGGAAGTATAAGGCATTTAAGCTGTAGCTAGACTAAGGGAGCATGGAGTAAGCCCACCACTGTAATTTTATGTGAAAGGAAACATGCAGAAGCTGCACTTCTCCAGCTTATGTCCTGGATTTTTTCCTGCTAACAGAGCTGAGCAGCTCCTGCAGCTGCAAATGAGGGTGTTTCCAGTCCCAAGGCACACTGAATCAATCAATTCAAGCTGTTCTCCTCTCCTGGCTTATTAACAGTTAAAAACTAAGAAAACACCATGTCTTGCCCGAACACCTGCCTCATTTGCCTTCCCCTCAGCACAGCAACAACCCCCACCATGGACTAGCCCTCATTTGGCAGCTTGGGGGAAAGCACGGGTCAAATTCTTTTTCAACGATGAGCTGTAACCCTGTGATCTTTAATAGGATTATACTGCGGGGAAAAGACAGGACTCAGCCTTGTGATTGCAGAGCAACTTATGATTCATGGACATTAGGGTACTGTGTGGGAACATCCTGGACATGGCTGATGCCTTCTCCTCCTTGCATTTAGATCTCTTTGCACAGAAACACAGGGTTTGTTCAGCTATCCCTAACCTCAGTTCCTGACCCTACATGGCCAGCACTGTCCAGCTGCCTGGGGCTGGGCCAAGTCCAGAGCAAGGAGGGAGCAGTCAGTGAATAATGGAAGTGACCAGCCATGCTCTCTCTGGGTTTGTGCCCTGGGGATAACTGGCTTTCTAAGTGAATCACAGTACAATTCACTCTTCCCTCCTAACCCTTCAGCTTTTTCTGCCTTACAGCTCTCCCCAGAAACATACTTTGGTGACAACATGCAAGCTGGCATGTGCTGCAGCACTGGTGACTCTCAGAGGAAATCCTGGGAACAATTTGTCTTTTCTCTTGCACGCAAATTTTTGGTGAAACTTAGAGAACCAGTACTATTTTTGGAGCCCCTTTCTGGCTGAAATTGGCTAACAAGTTTAATCATAAGGGTGACATAGAGGGTAGTCCACAAGATTCCCATGAAAGTTCCGTAAGAAACAGGTCTAAAACATACCTAAAATTAGATGGAGTGTGATGTGTTAGGAGCCAGGCCAGGTTTACAAGACAGAGCATGTGCAGCAGAACATGCCCCTCTCCCAGGGGCATCCTTCAGGACTGCCTTCACAGCCAAATAGTCTATTCCAGCCCTCAGCTAGAAGCTCTTCCCACTGTTTATGATGGGCCTGTACTGTAGGATAAAGACCCAGGCACCGCTGAATCATGCATTTGCCACCTCCCACCATCACTAATGCACCACACACCACTTAGGAATGAAGGTTTGGGGTTTCTAGAAATAGAGTGAAATAAAATATCATGTCATCTGCCTGAAGATTCAGCAGCCCACATGTTCTCCCACACACGCTGCTATGAAGGTACCGTACCAGCGCTTTGGGCAGTCCTCGGGCTGTTGCTTTGGGAGCAGATCAGACTCAGGCTCCAACCCCTCAGCACAAGTGTGCTGCAGAAACAGGCACTCACACCAGCAATATTTATCAGGGACAGTGGTCCTTTCTGCATCAGGGCAAACTTGCAGGAGATCAGGACAGAGGAGTGTCGCCAGTTAATATTACAAGTACAGCTTCTTTTTTCTCTCGCAGGAACAGGATGATCTTACTGTAACCAAGCCTGAATTCAAGCCTCTCTTCTCAATATACCCCATCCCAACACTGCAAAATATAAAAGCTGGTAAATAAAATTCCTAATGTATCCTAGCAGGGAGAAGAGTTTCTTCAGAATGTGTCTATTTAGATAATCTCTGCAGTGCTCAGATACCATGGAAATTAGTAAAAATAATATCATAGTGAGCCTGCTGCACTGCAGCTTTATGTATCATTTACTGTTGCCATGATTAAAACTCTCTTGGAGTTTCTACCCCCAGGCTTGGCCCAGTAAGTTGACATATTTTACGATCATTTTGCACTTCCCACACATTTCACCATATTGTTTGTTATCATCTTTCCTTTCCCTGAACCTACAGCTCCTTGCTGTCCAGTACTCTCCAGGAACAGCTTCCAGGTAATGCCCATACCCTCATTTGGTTCCTGCATGGGGATTTTTCTGAATGCAGATTTCAGACTATTTAACATTGCATATCTCATCATTGCTCCCTGATTCCCTTGTGTTCTGCACTGACACCTTGTTGCCAGCTATCCTATCTTGCCAGAATCTTGGGCAGTTTTAAAAATGGCTAAGTCTATGTCAGAACCAAGGCAATTTGAATCATCTTTGATGAACTCTTTTTAAATGCTTTACTGAGACCCAAATATAGTCCACCTTATCACATGCTCCTTGAATCTACTTCACTTGCAATTCTACATGGTAGATTAATTTAAAATTCATTTTGCTGAGGCATATGTACATTTGCTAGACTGCTTATCCTCTATTCAGAGGAAACTGCCTTCTAGGCAAGCTTTTGCTGCTGTGAAGTCTGAAGACCAAAGTCCAAAAGGGTTCAGTTCACACCCAGCCCCTGCAGAAGCAATCATTAAAAGCAATTTCAGTCTCCAACTTCATGCTGCTTTCTGATGGATCACAGGTGTGTCACAGGTTGTCTTCTGCTCCATTCCTGTGATCAGATGGTTGTGATTGCAAGCTCCCAGTCCCAGTACTCCCCTTGCCAGAGTCCTGCAGGAATATCTGATTTCTTCCCAGCCCTGGCAGATACTGTGGAGCTCAATTCAGGCAAATGGGCAGCATCCAGAGGACCTGCCTTGTGGGATAAAGACCAGGCTACAGATTTTCCTGGACAGTTTTCTAGCATATCCATCTGATGATGAAGAAGTCATGCATTGTTTTCTTTAGGTGCTTGAGGTAGGAAAAAACATCAGTCCAAGAACTTACGAAAAAGCTTTGGATTGTCTGTAAAAATGTGCAAAATATTAATTATTCAGCCTTGCTGAAGATTTTGGGCTTTTTTTCTCTGTTTTTAAAAAATATCTGTTATTCAGAGAGTAGCCCAATTCAAAAACCTCTCTAGATGTAAAGAAATCCCAGAACAGAGAGGAATAATGGATGACTTAGGCTATATAAACAGTGCATTATCAAAACACACAGGTGCTAGCCCAGGGGTGGCTGGCCATGAGTACATGCACATAGAAGTGACAGCTGCACACCCCACAAGGTGAGAGGTATTTGCTTGTGCTCTGCTTCCCTCACCTTGCAGGTTCCTGATCAACACAATTGTGTTTGATCCCTGACCTTTGTAATCTATTCTATGTGCCAGCATCCACATTAGCAGATTTTCCTGAAGCAGGTATCTCTATACCATGCAAGGTCAGGGTTTGTCAAGAATATGGGTATCCCAGCTGGGAAGCAATAGAAAGACTGAGAGGGTTGCAGAAGGGAAGGTGTTTTATTGACAGAGAAGAGCAGATAACAAAATACTCAGATTCAGAACAGGGTAAGGGTGAACAATCAGTGACAAAAGGAATCTGCGTCCATACAGACAGCGACTGGTGATGTACCACAGTTGGTCATGGAAGATGACCTTTTAAATACCCCCAAGTACTCTGTTCTTCCCCTACAGCAATTCAGAGGATTCTGTTTGAATAAGCAGATTCATAGGCAAAGACCTACTCTCCCAACCAGCTACTGCAGTGAGTGTTTAATGGGAACTCCTGGATCCTAAGACCCCTGGAGTCCTTCAACCCTGCCCCAAGAAACACAGCACATGCACCACTGCAGAGATGTGTCTTTCAACACATGCCAAACTTGTGTCCTCAAAGTATTTTCCAATCATCTACTGTGGCTTCTAAAGCAATAAAAATGCAAAAGAAAGCTTTTATGCTATAAGCATCTTCAAACGCTAGAGCATTTGGACTATTAACCTTCTTACTTTTGGATGCTGCAAGCATTTAAAGATCTGCCTGGCTAAGCACCCTTTCATTAGCTAATGTAGCTGGAAGTTAGTGGAAGTAGAGGAACAAACTAAACACAATGCAATGAATGACTGCAAAAAAGGTCAAGGTGGACTGCTAAAAACAAAGCAGCTTTATTTTGCAATTTCTCATCAAAACTAACATTGATTACCTATGTTACTTCCCCAAAGGAAGAAAATTTCTGTTTGTGCTGACATTTTTCTCCTTTTTTTTTACTGGGGTGGTTCAAAGAATAATTTCCTTTCCTATGAGGCAGGTTTGAAGATTTGTGGTGTTGTCTCCTAAGCTGTTGACAAAACTTGAATTGCTTACAAACGGAAGACTAAGGCCCAAGGGGTTAATGCTTGTAGCACAGTCAAGTGATGACAGGAAAGACCTGAGAGGGTTACATATTATGAAGAGCAAGGACACAATCAGCAAAATACACCAGGATTAAATTAGCATTCAGGGGTAAAGATAGGAAGGGAAAATGTGGAGTTTGAGGAAGGACTTATTTGCGGTGAGATATACAAAATTGTCTCTCAAAAGTAATGTTACAGAAGCTCTACTGCTTGGTACATTTAAATTAAGTTGGACAAAGCAATAGCGAGTGAATGAGAGATAACAGTTCTGGTCTAGCAGGAGGAAGGCAGACTCAAGCTATTTTCATCCTCAACTCCCTGGAGCTGGCTGTTAGCATGATTGTTTCCAAGCAGGAAACTAAAAGTCTTCACAGAATAGCAGGTAGCAGCGAGCTGTGCCTGTATCTACTACCAGCTCTGGCAATTTTAGGACTGTTTGCCAAACAGATCTATGAAGAACAGGAAAAAACATGAGGACTAAGACTGCTTTTGAACTCTATGCTAAATCCAGAAATATCAAACACAAAACAAAATTCTGAAAAAATGTGTGAGAGAGAAATTTAAAAGTACTTTTCTACTTTGCCTTGTAAAAGAGATGTGTCATCAGTATTTATTTTCTGGAGCCAGACTAAATGAGGCAATTTGTTACAAGAGATGATGGAAAAAAAAGCTGTATTCTTGTAGGAATAGAAGTCAGGGCTGGGCTGTGATGAGTTCTATCACTGATTTCCTGCAAAACCCAAAGTCACCACCCCTACCTTCCCCAGAGCAACCCTGATAACATGACAGTGGATGGGACTGTTTGCCAAGTTTGCTTCATCTTTTGCTTCTTGCTCAAATCCCTCCGAAGACAAACTTCTTCCATCTGCGCTAAATATTAATCACACACAGAAGCAAGGACTTCGCTAAAGTGTGGTCAGCAAAATCAAAGCCTACTATAGTGAGAATTTAATGTAAGTATTTAAACTTCTGAAGGCTAAAACAGCTCTTTTGCGAAGCTTCTCAGCCAGGTGCTGAGTTTCAGGCAGCCTTAACATGGTGGCGAGCCAAGAAGTTGGGTGGGAGGCAGGGTCGAGGGCAGCTTGCTGCAACCACTCACAGCAGGATCCGATGGAAGGCATGATGTGATACATTGTGGGTCTGGCTCTGTACCTGTTGCAGGTTTGGTGGATCCCTGATCTTGCATTACAAGACAAAGACAACCCTCTGCAAATAAGGAAGTTGTTGAAAAAGTCTGCCATAACTCCTGAAGACAGCAGGCTTTTGAACTGGCACATAACCAAAGTGACCTACTCATTTCATGCACTTCCTTCAACAATAGCTGAGAACTTCAAGGCCCAGCTGTGCAGCAGCAGCACACCATCATACAGCCAAGTGATACTTAGAGATCTGGCTTCAGCAAATCAGGCAGTCCATTTGCTGCCTGTTTCTGCTAATACTGGGACTTGCACATGGGTAGGACATGATGGGATAGAAAAGACACGGGAAGTTGGATTTGTGCTGCTGCAATGACTGTTATCACAGGAGGAGCATGGTTTAGATACTGGTCTGGGTCTGGAGATCTTGGTCAGAGTCATCCCAAAGGTGCAGGGTAAAGCAGCAGCTTTTGATCAGCAGCAGGCCCCAGGGACCAGCCAGGCTGACAGCATCACTGGCTTTACAGGGAAAAGACTGGCAAAATGGAAGTATATTTTATGCTTGACAAATGGTAACTACCAACAGTGATTGTCATCACTTTTTCTTCAATCCACACTTCCAAGTCTCAGCTCACATTGCAATCTGGTTAATGCTCAGACGGGAGAACCAGTCACACACACACACACACACTCCTATGTATTCTTCTGGGAAAAGTCACACAGTTGTAACAGGAAAAATAGGACAGTACTGAAACATTTCTCAGCTACAAGCTCTGACTAAGAGAGAACTGTGAAATGATGGGACAGTTTTTAGGCAGAAAGGACAGATGCCAGTTTCATGCTTTGTTCAAAACTAGGCTACGTAGAGCCTTGGAGAGCACACTGTAGGCAACAGTTTGAAGGGAGTTCAGAGGACAAGCAAACAGAGCAACAAAATTCACCATATATACCGTTCATTTCAATTTCCTAAAGTTCCACAAAACCATGCATGAGGAAACCTGGTTTATGCAGTAGAGACAATTTTGTCCATACCATATCTGTGCTTGTTCTTCTGGAAAACCATCTGGAAGTAGCTGGTACTGTGTTTTCCACTTGGCTTTCATGGCTGAAAGATTAGAAATACATATTTGTCATATATATTGGCATTCCTATTACCTCTGCAATTAATGTCACTACCTCTCCTGGCTAAGCAATCTCTTTCTAAAGCAGCTGACTGTACCCAATTAAGGAATAAGCTGTGTATAAGAAATCACACATTCTCTCAGGAAAGGGGATTTTAAACTAAAGTTTCTATTAAGTGAGGTTGGAAGGAAATCTATCCTGGCTTTTATCTTAATGGTCTTTTGAATGTCACCTTTCAATTTAGATCCTCTTGTGATAATCAGTGGCTTCCCACTTACACACAGAGGCTTTGGCAGCTCTTTTCATAATACCTGTCCCTTCAGGCAGCGCTCCAATTCAGGCAGCTTGAGTGTCTATGCAAAGAAAAGCAGCATTTATTAAAAAGAGCACACAAACTTCATCCACTCTGAGCCTCATACATTAACCCCTGGTGAAAAGGATTTCCAGTTCCTCTTCATGGAATTGGAGGCTCATGAATACAGAAAACCCAGTGGATCAGGCTGTTACTTATGCCATGTCCCCTAGCCTTCCTCTAGGACAATAGAAAGCATCAATTAGGAACAAAATGAATCAGTAAAATATTGGACAGTAAAATGATCAGACATCACATATCCATGTAAGAATTATTAATGGGGCATGAATAATTTCAGAGTCACAGAATGGGTCAGGTTGCAAGGGATCATTTGGTCCAACCTTAATGCTCAAGTGGGGTCATCCTAGAGCACATGGCATGGGATTGCATCCAGGTGGTTCTTAAATATCTGCAGTGAGCAAGATTCCACAACCTCTCTGACAACTGCTACAGTGCACACTCAGCCACAGAGTATAAACGTATCTTTTTCCTTTTGTTCTGCCGGAATTTGCCGTGCATCAGTTTCTGCCCATTGCCTCTTGGTCTATTGCTTTGGCAGAGAACAGCCTGGCTCCATCCTCTTGGTACTCTCCCTTAAGATACTTAAATATATTAATGAGGTCCCCCTCTCAGTGGTCTCTTCTTGAGGCTGAACAGGCCCAGCTCCCTCAGTCTTTCCTTGTAAGAGAGACTTTTCAATCCCCTCTCCATCTTCGTAGCCCTTTGCTGGACCCACTCCAGGAGCTCCATGTCTGTCTTGTCCTGAGGAGCCCAGAACTGGACATAGCACTCTAGTTGTGGCCTCACCAGGGCTGAGCAGAGAGGCAGGATCACATCTCTTGACCTGCTGGCAGTGCCCTTCTTAATGCAGCACAGGACCCCATTGTCCTTCTTGTTCACAAGGGCACTGCTGGCTCATGGACAGCTTGTTGTCCACCAGGGCTCCCAGGTCCTTCTCTACAGAGATGCTTTCCAGCAGGCCTCCAGAATGAGGTACTCCTTCCCTTTCCAGGAGCTCAGGTGAAGCTGAATGGTCAGTAGCTCCTTAGGTTCTCCTTCTCGCCATTTTTGAAGGCTGAGGTCACATTCACATTCCAAACTTTTAGGTACCTCTCCTCGTTGCCACAAAGATGATTGTGAGTAGCCCGGTACGGTATCTGCCAGCTCTCTCAGCACTCATGGAGGCATCCTGCCTGGGCTCACGGACTTGTGGATGCCCTCTAGTCCAATCCTCTTTAGCCAAGGAAAAGTCTTCCAACACTCCTTTACCCTGGGCTCCCAGGTCAGGGCTTCCTGATGGCTGGTCTTGTCAGTAAAGACCAATGCAAAAAAAGGCATTCAGCGCCTCTGTTATCAGGGCCCACCCTTCATTTGCCAACAGGCTCGTGTTATCCTTAATTCTCCTTTTGTTATTGACATATATTTCCTGCTGTCCCTGACATCCATTGCCACAATTGATTCCACATGGACCTCAGCCTTCTTTGTCTTATTTATACTTATTCTGCCACCATTTCTACATTTGCCACTCCAAATTATTTTCATTTAGAAGAGTGCATCCATTATGGTTGCATGGCATTACCAGTCCTGTCTGACATAACCTCTCTAGACCTTTAAAAATTCTACATTCAACCATTTCTTGAAGGTAATTTTCTTCCTGTTCCTCCTACAAAGACAAAACAGCAGGTACTGCCTTTTATTAATATATCCATTTTAATATGTCTGCTACAAGATCCATTAAAAATGCACCCTCACTGGTAGTAATAGACCTCTTTCTTCATCCTGTCTTAACACTCTTAACCACCACCTCCTTCTGTAACTTCCAAAAAATACAGCAAGTAAGCAATGCAGGGTAGGCAGTAAATCTTTTTGCACTCTCTATCCAATTTTCTGCCATTACAAAAATAAGTTTCCAGGGATGAGTGCTTACCCCAAAGACGGCAATAGGCAAAGGAAGAAGCACACGTGTTACTCCTCAAAGCAACAGTGTGGTCAGTGGCTTCCCCCTCTTTCTCTCCACAGACTCACCTGAGAGTGACTGCATTGATCATTGACAGCTGTGGGCAGTTAATCTATCAGGGGATTATTTTGGCAGTACTTTGAAGCATTTGCAGGATCCCTCACCCAGCATAAGCTGATGTAGCTTTGTTGCAATGTGACGGTCTGGCCTAACACAAATGAAAAAGTAAGCATAGCTGCATGTTGAATGGAAAGATCCAGCTGAATTGCAATGTAATCCTTCTCTAATACTGATGTGGAAGCACAGTCCCAGCTTCACAGGGCACAGACAACCAAGAGCACAGAGTTGCTGATTAAACAAATAAACCAGCTCTGATGAGCAGAGAAATGCTGAACTCTTCCATCAGCAGTTCACTGAAGCAAGCTCTCAGCACACAAATAAACAGATGCCAGATGTCCCTCAGAGCAGTGCAATAATATCAAGAAAAATTCAGGTGATGAACTGATATCTAAAGTAAAAAAAAAAAATTTCAAAAATCAATATATTTCTTTGCACCATTTTAGAGCAACAAAGGAAGTACATCTGACACAAAAACTGGCCAGCAACAACTGGAATGTTGCACTTCTGCCTGCTTCCTGTCCATTTTAGTTCATCAGCAAGCTTGTCATGAAGGTCAATGCATTTTAATAATGTCATCCAGAGAACAAACAGTTCCCAAATTTCAGTAATTGCTTTGTCAAATCTCAGGATAGGATTCCTATCCATTTACAAAATTGTCATTTCATGGGAGAACCTTAAATTGTGTGAGGGGTTTAACGATAAGCTTCTGAAGAAAACTCACTACATGCAATCTTCATTGCTCTTTGCAAGGAGAGCAGAGCATTTCCTGCTGTTCCTATACAAAACAATGCAGGGGGTGAAGCTCGCTCTGCAGCACAGCAACCCTGAACTGCTGCTTTCACCTGCTGCCCCTCAGCTCCTGGGCTGCCTCATCCTGGGCTGTGCCAGTGCAGCTCCAGCTCACCTCTGCAGTTCCCGTGGGATGTCTGTGTGGAGTAATGAATATATGGGCTCCAGTCTTGCACTTCTCACTGCACCTTGTGGCATAAATTATGGCAGCATGATACCACCCCTTCCTGTCTAGTTGTGCCATGTCCTTTCCCGAAAGATTTATTGCCAAATGCTTTCCTTTTTCTTGGTATTAACATGGTGTAAATATCAATTTATCAGAAACTGTCACCAGCATTTAATCTAGCCCTTGGCAACAGCGTCGCTCTAAGAGACCTACAATGAGTATCAGCCTGACAAGTTACTCTTTGGGGTTTTTGAAAGGATTTTTATATGATTTGAGATATCAATCACACAGGTATGTGTGGTTGCATCATTATGTCACCCACAAGTGGCACAAGTATTTCAGTCACCAATGAGAAGAAGCACAATCTCAGTTAGCAAACCCAGGAATTTTACAGGTAGAAATAAATCATCCCTTTCCAACTTCAGTAGTATTTCAGTCACCAATGAGAAGAAGCACAATCTCAGTTAGCAAAACCAGGAATTTTAGCAAACCCAGGAATTTTACAGGTGGAAATAAATCATCCCTTTCCAACTTCAGCTTTCAGGAGAGCACAGCTGTGAAATGACACCTTCAGCATTTATCCACATGGAAGTCATTAGCCCAATTTCAGGTTAGTTTACAGCTATGCATGCATCTGAAAATTGCACAGGAATGAACTGACAGCTTTTTGTGGTGCCATGATTCTTTCTCCTAGTGTGTGTCTAGTGGGACTCTTAATGAAACAAAGATCTAATGGGGAAAAAAATCCCAAAACATCTCTAACTGTATCATTAAAAATGTGATGCCTCAGTGCACAGACAGCATGTAGAATCCAGTACTGACAGCTATCCAGCCTGGACTAACACCATGTGCCTTTCAAGACCAGCTGTGTTACCCAGCAGCCAAAAGCCCCTTCCTTCCCTAAGAGAATCAGAGTTTGAAGATGGTCGTGGGAACCATTCTCATCTCCCTGCCTGCCGATGACTATCAAGATGCAGGTGGGTCCCTCGCACTGGATTGCAGAGAGCTGTTGGGCAAGGCTCTGACTGATAAAGTTGCTCATGTTGACATGCTTTCTGTTCAGCATTGAGCTCATGGTGGGTTGAGGTTTGAGCTACTGGTGCTCTGCTGCTCCAGAGTGAGGAGAAAGGTTTAACAACTGCATTAGGAAGCCCCTAGTTTTCCCTCCAGCATATACAGCATTTGCTTTAGAGAGGATGTTTCCCTACCCTCAGAAAGCACTTTTAGTTCTGTAGGAGACCATAATTTTTCTAAGATATGCAAAGAAAAGCAGGGAAGTAGTTAACAAGCTCAGTCTATCAAAGCAGAATTGTATGGGTCAGGGGAGGGCTTGTTCATACTTCCACAGCACAGCTGGGAGCTTCTCAAAGAGAGAAATCGCAAGAATGGTTTGTACTGAAAGTGAAGGCACCCTGAGCACGGAGGCTGTCATGAGACTGAACACCCATCCTTCTGATATTCAGCTTAGTTAAAACAAGCCATCAAATAAAAAGGGAAAGTATGTTACAGGACTACACTAAGGAAATATTGGTTATATTCTGAAAGTGCTAAAGGGTCATGGCAGCAAAGTACACAGGGCTCAGCAAACGCATATTCAACTAAATTGCATCTGTGGGAAGGTAAAGAGAATGATGCCGAGGGGCAGGATGCCATCCAGAGGGACCTGGATAAGCTCAAGATAGGCCCGTGTTAACTCATGAGGTTCAATGAGGCTGAATAATAAGGTTAAGTGCAGAGTCCTGCACTTGGACTGGGGCAACCAGCAGCATCAATACAGGCTGGGGGTGAAGGGCTGGAGAGCAGCCCTGTAGAGGAGGACTTCAGGGTGCTGGTGGACATAATGGACAGCAGTGCATCCAGTACGACCAGGGCAGTGATCTCCTCTGTACTCAGCACCCAACAGGCTGCATCTCAAATCCTGTGTTCAGTTCTGGGCCCCTCCCAACAAGAAAGACATTGAGGTGCTGCAGTGTGGTGAAGACCCCACCTGCAGTGCTGCATCCAGCTCTGGGGTTCCCAGCACAGGAAGGACAGGACCTGTTGCAATAGTTTCAGAAGAGGGCCACAAAAATCATCAAAGGGGTGGAGGTCTTTTCCTGTGAGGAAAGCCTGGAGAAGACAAGGCTCTAGGGAGATCTCCTTGTGGCCTTTCAGTGCTTCAACAGGGATTATGAAAAAGATGGGGACACACTTTATACTAAAGCTTGTATCAATAGGAAGCACTAATGGCTTTAAACCAAAGGAGGGTAGATTTAGGCTAGATGCAGCAAAGAAGTTTTTTTACAATGAGGGTGGTAAGACACTCGAAGACGTTGCCCAGAGACATGGTAGATGTCCTATCCCTGGAAATATTCAGTCAGGTTGGACAGGTCTCTGAGCAATATAGTTGATGTTCCTGCTTATTGCAGGGTGGCTGGACTAGACAACCGTTCAAGGTCTCTTCCAACCCAAACTACTCTGTAATTCTATGACTTTGCTCTGCTTGTCTCCCACCACTGACTGCAGAGGAACCCTACAGAACTACAGATCACTGCTCACTGCAGCAATCTAGTGGGTCAAGCTGAGCTTGGAGCTTCATTGGGTAAGCAGATAACCAGCTACTGCTACCCAGAAAAAACATGCTGGTGTCTGTGGTGTGTGGGGGAAGATGGGTCCCTCTAATGTCACTGGGGAAGAGCCTGCACTATTCAATGCAGTCACTGGATTTTCTCCAGTAGGTTTGGGTTTTGAAAGCCTTCTGTAGCTGTCCCTTACTTGGGGAGGGATGGGGCATTCAGGGAGAAACACAGAGAAACCTGCCTGGTGAGCAGGTTTTTCTGCTCTTCATCAGTGCCTGCTGAGTGTCTATCCTGATGCCCCAGAACTGCACACAGAAGCCCTGTGGGCAAATAGTTCTCTCACCCAGAACAGGCCATGGTAAGCAGGGCAGTCCATTTTGCAGGCACTTCATTTCATGCAGAAGAGAGTTTGTGTGTTGTAGCTTGGGCAGTTAATTAAGAACTGAGAGCACTTTTCCTGGGGCAATGCGCTTGTTCCTTAGAAAGGGTGGTTGATATTATTTATGGCTTGCATTGATCTAACAGCTTGCTGCCAAGGAGAGAAGTCCTACTTTTCCCTCCCTGCATTGACATTAGCCCTGGCAGCCCTCTGAGCTGGCTCTGCTCCCTGAGCTGGCAGAGGCAACCTCTATAAGTCCCAGGGGAACAGAAACTGGGAGCAAGAGGACCCCTTGACTGGGAGCCATGGCAGTGGGAGCAGAGAGCTGTTCACAGCTGATCACATTATCTCCAAGGTGCCAACTTCCATTTGGTGCTAAACAGAGGTGAGATGAAACCTGCTTAAAACACTGATCTGGCTTCTTGGCATACACAAATAACAATAAAACTGTTTATGGTATTATTGTCCTGCAGGATACCTGCCTCATTCTCTAGGCAGCATGGGCTGTCCAAAACTCTTTTTCATTCACTGCACAACATGAAGCATGTTAGGCAAGAAACATGGGCCAAAGAGACATATAATTAAGTAATGAACCACCATTGTAACAAACAGGCATTGACTGTCAAAGTTAAGAAGGAAAGCACAATTTTATAAGTGTTTGAATTTGGAGTGCTTCCACTAGGAAATATGTCCTTTTGCATGTAGCTCTTAGTGTAATTTTGGTTTTACTATGAGAAACTGCCTCAAAAAAATTATTTACCACACCAAACCAATGCCCAATTGTGCACAAGTTTATATGAGGGTGCATCACTGTGATCCCCTCTGATAAACAGTCTGGTGTTTTAGCTAATTGATCTTGTGCTGCCTGCACCATTTTAGGGCCAAGGAGTGCTGCCAGCACCTCCCGTAGCTCTGGTTAATGGGTATGAATTTCTGCACATGTGCCAGCTAGCATCTTGGCACAGGTCTTGAGGCCTGAGACTTTGAACTGAAACACTTGTAGTGATCAGTAGTATCATATAAGTACTTTTGTAAATCAGATCTCTGCTCCTGTTCATATTTCTGTGATCTAGAAAATATGAGTTTTGTGCACACACAGCATCACTGAGTATCAAGGTTCATTGCTTTTTTCTGAATACTTGCTGTTTTTCTTAAATCTCTTGCCTGTGAAGAATAGGAACGTCTTAAATTCCATCAAAACCAAAAAAAAAAGTGTGGATTATTCCAAACCTAACTTGGTTTGCTTGTAAAGAAACTCTCATAGCCAGGGTGCAGCCTGTGGGTGATGTAAGCAGAAGGCACCATTCCCAATGCCCGCTCTCCCTCTTCAGCCACTTGTCTCAGTACCAAATATCACAAAGCAAGTGCGGATTATTCCAAACCTAACTTGGTTTGCTTGTAAAGAAACTCTCATAGCCAGGGTGCAGCCTGTGGGTGCAGTAGCAGAAGGCACCACTCCCAGTGCCTGCTCTCCCTCTTCAGCCACTTGCCTCAGTACCAAATATCACAAAGTGGTTTTAACACCTCTGCACAAATCCAGGATTTAGAGACAGGAAATCGGCCGATGACAGGAAGCACAGATTTGTGCAGGCACATCGTGGCAGGAAGTGGGTGTTCAGAGGCAATGAATGGCACCCAGCAAGGCACCTGTCCCACACCCTTGCCCTGAGAATTGTCCTTCTGGAAGTCCCCACAGCCCCACCAGCCGGGCAAGACCTGCAGGCACTGGGTGTGGATGAGCTGGGCACCAGACAGCTGCTACAGGCTGTGCCCGGGGTGATGCTCCAGGCATATGCAGCAGGCCCAGGTGTGCGGGGGCGCAGGGGGGCTGGGGTGCACTAAGGCACCAGCACACACCTTCGCTCGGGGTGCTGCTGCTGAGGCTGCGAGCCACCCTCCAGCTTCATCCCATCACCACGGACTACACTGCTGCTAGAAAGCTGCTGCTTTAAGCCTGACACTATAAAAATCCTGACAGACATCACCTGTACTTTGGTGCAGCTTGCATTTAGAAAAGCTGGATAACATGGAATCGTGGCTTTGCTTGTGATCGTCATTTCTCGCTGCAGTGATGCTGTGACTCGAGTCCGGGGGCAGCAGCCAGAGGCTCTCTGAGAGCTGCCTGCACTGCCTGCTCCCAGAGTCTCTGCCTAGCTCCTTGGCTGCACTGGCTTCCAACCAGCAAGGACAATACATGTCACTAGTTTTTAACACAGATGGAGTATTTATAGTTTAGGGCTTTTGTATTCTCCTCTATAGCTTAATTAGCAATATAACTTCCTGTAGCTCTCCCTGTACTTCTGGGAATGGAGGAGAATGGCAATTACTGTGGAAAGCCAGGGGCAGTGGGGGAGAGGAAGAAAAACAGAGAGAGACACACACACAGAGCCATTTCTTTGCAAGTGGCATAACACGGAGATGGCTCTGAGGCGCTGCCAGCGGAGGGGACTGTCTGCAGTGGGTTTATGAAGAAGTAATGACTCATTTCTACTTCAGGAAGGTTCCTGTACTGCATAGGAAGAAATCACATACATATTGAAATAAACTAGCTTGAGTCTGAATTGCCAGCATGGCCTGCATTAGCAGTACTTTCACATTTCAATGAAAAGGATCTAAACAATACTATAAAGGAAATCTGAACAGCTGTCAGTGCCCTAAAATAATCATGTTACCATAAGTGTTCAAAGGCCATATTGTCTAAGGAGCTGTACAAACATAAAAAAACAGATTTGTGTGCTGAATGTAGCCTATGGCAAAGTACAGTAAGGGAGGTGAAGGAAAAAATGAGAAGCAGTGATACAGGGAAGGAGGTCCAGAGCAAAGAGTTCATGAGGCAGTGCTCCTGTGGTGAAAACAAACTAAGTATCTCCCATTCCCCTGGGCAGGTATTTCTCACAGAAAACCCTTTTCCTGTCTCCAGCCCTGTCACAGGCAACCTGACTTATGCTGGCACATGGGATGATTATATCACTGCAAAGGCTTTTCTCCTGACCCCTGTGAAGTGCATGGGCTGCAAAGAGGCCTCCACCTCAGAGCTGTGGCTCTGCTACTGTAGGGAAAGGTGCTACAACTGCAGTTTGGATTTTCTTTAGGCATGGCAGTGTTCATGGATCTGGGCTGCTTTCCTGGCTGGCTTCTAGCTCAGTGTTGACTGAGTTAATTCATAAATCCTACCTCCCCCCAAAAATGAGAACAATCTGAAGCCTCCATCTACATCGGTATTAGAAAAATCTTATAGCACAACATATATATACCCACTTTATATATATGTGATTGCCTCCCACAAAGCTTCTCTTTCATGAGGTGGATAAAACTGTTTTCATCTATGAAAAGGCACAAAAAGGGAGGTGGAGACAATTAAAATTAACCAAAAGTCACCATAGCAGCAGAGTTTTGACAGCAATCCTGCACCCTGTGCCTTGTTGCTCAGCTTCAACCTCTGCACAGGCACGTTCTCCCACAGCATTCTTGGCCTCTGCTACAGCAGCTGCCAGCTGAGTTAGAATTCATATTTTAAGCATTTTTTGCGCAGTTATGTGTTTTACTTGAGTGTTTTGGAATTATCTACACAATGAAGGCACAGCTCCCTTCACTGCTGCCTTTCACATCCTCCCAAGTGTCATTTAGAGCTGTGAGGGAAACATTTAGAGAACAGTTTAGGAAAGGTGAGCCATCTGCATGTTTATGAAAGAGAGACCTGGTAAAGCCATGCTTGTCCCCAGGCATTGTTTGCAAAACCTTTTCAGGATGAAAAGGAAAAGGCAGTTGGAGTGAAGGTGTGAGCACCCTGTAGCAAATCCTCGAGCTGGGCTCAGGCGGGCACACTGAGTTACAGCTACAATTTTGTTCCAGCTTCCTGCTCATGCAACCCACGTGCTTTGTGCCTAAATCTCTGTGTGATGCCTGGTTTGCTGCAGACATCCCAGGTCACAGCTCTGTAAGGCAGCCTTCATTTCAGGAGTGTCTGTATAGATACATATGCACATACTTATGCAGAACAGCAGGTCCTGGAAACACTTTAGCAAACCCGGGACTGCCCCTGCACTACTCTGAAAGGTGCAAGAGACAAACCACAAGGCTGAATGATTGTCCTGCCCCAAATGTTTTATGTAGCTGGGCAAGCAAAGGCTCTTGGCTTGAACACACTGCCCAGATTATGCTTTTCATGGTGTGTGTAAACTTCCTCTCCTTGTTGTCCATCCCCCACCCCTGACCATGGAAACACCTCAGCCAGTGACACACTAGAGCTAGAGGCAGTTTCCCAAGGCACAGACAGGGACAGATGCACCTTGGGCACATCACACATGGAGATGGCACTTTGGCAGCACTCAGGCTGCAGGTCCCTTTGAGGGGCAGCTGGGCCAGGGGCAGCCCACCCACCTGGAGGAGGGCAAGAGATGCTGGGGGTGAGGGTGCTGGTGGTGGGGCTAGGCAGCATTTTAGGCTTCCTTCAAGGCACTCTTTATATAGCTGCTTACATAAGGCTGTGCAATTTGGCTCCTGTTGGGAGAGAAATGCGGGTGTAGGAGTACTGGTACACCAAACCTGACTGTAAAAGTCATCTGTGGGGTTTGGGTTTTCTTTCCCTGTCATTCTCCACTAATCTCTAGAACAGCCACTGCTAAATACCTAATAAAAAAGAGAATACCTTAGCAGTAAGTCATGGTGTGCCTCCAAAACCTGAGCTGGCAGCTGGAGAATATTCCCCATACAGTTTTCCAGACATGACCATGCCAAGGGCTCACAGGGGCAGCACCACAGCATTCACCCCCATTACAGTAAGGGTACCGGGTGTGGAAGAGGGTGACAGTGAGCTCAGGGGGACCCATCTGCTCCCACCCCTGAGGAGCTGCAGTAACCAGGGATGAGAAAAGCAAGGGGCTGTTCCCCTCCCTCCTTTTTCCCCTGGTGCTGACAGTTCCCTGGCCACAGAAAAGGGTGAGCATGGATTTTTGGGCTTGGAACAACAGTGGAAAAAGCACCACTTCCCCCAGACTTGACACTGATATGTATTTACACGGTGTGTTTCATGCCCAAGACGAAGTGCACCACTTCCCCCAGACTTGACACTGATATGTATTTACACTTGTTTCATGCCCAAGACGAAGCCCAGCTCTGCTGTGCCACCGTGCATCACTGCTGCCATCTCCTTCGGGGAACGTGTTTTCCATAATGGAAATCAATTGTGTTGAAAATAGTTGGGGAGCTGAGCAGTGTCACAGCACGCACAGATAAACTCGCAGTTGCTCCCAGCCAATTCCTCATCCCACGGGTCACTTGCAGCTCTCACCACGCGCTCGCAGCTCTCACTACGCGCCGCACAGCGCCAGGCGAGGCCGTGGAGCGGCTGGGAGCTCCCAGGGATCGTCCAGCACACGCTCAGGGCTCCACGGGGCTACAACAGCAAGGCTGAAGTGGTGGCGAGGCTCAGGCAGAGATGCACAGGGCTTTCACTGAATCACCCCTCAGGCACCTCCCGCTTCGTTGTTTGAAATCAGCCTTAGCTGATGAGCAGCTTTGCTGTTTCTGATGTCTAGAGCCCCCCGTTTCTCACATCCAGCATGTACCTCATCTTTCATTGTATTAAGGGGGCTTATGAGAAAGACAGAGACATTTTAACAAGGCCCCTAGTGAATGGAGGAAAAGCAGCAATTCTAAGCTAAAGGACAGTAGGTTTAGATAAGATATCAGGAAGAAATTCTTTACTATGAGGGTGGTGAGGGTGAGAACAGGGTGCCTAGAGAAGCTGCAAATGCCCCATCCCTGGCACTGTTCAGTGCCAGGCTGGATGGAGCTCTGAGCAACCTGGTCTTGTGGAAGAGGTGTTGGAAGGTCCTTTCCAACCCAAGCCATCCCATGATGACACCCCACACAGGTACCCAACCAGTACAAGTTATCCAGGTGCAAGCTCTCAGGTGGCATCTAATCCTTACCTGGGCTGGAGGGTCCACACACCAGATGGAACAGAGGGTTCACACAACTGCCCATGCACAGGGGGCCTATTTGACTCAAATATCACCAGCAAAGACACTTTTATATGAGGGCTGTCTCTTCTCACAGTTGCTGGCTTCCTTGATCCTAACGCACTCTGCATCGTGCCAAACATTGAAAAACAAGGATGTCCCAGACCTCAGACATGGCTCCCTGTGAGCTGGCAGCAGGAAAATGGGCTGGCAGGCACTGTGGTCAAGTGTGTTGATGGGCAGGACAAGCAGAGAGGGCTGGGGGGAGGTGCATACAGCATGTGCAGCAGTGGGGTGGGACAGCAGCAGGCTCCCTGCATGGCAGTGAGCTGTACCTTACCCAGGTACTTCCCTGACACAACTAACCTACCTTGAAGTACAAGGCATTTTCCAAACACAACTTTTTTTTTTTACCTTTTAACTCATGTAAGCAGATAACCCAGGCAACAGTCAAGAATCATTTTCAGGGATCATTTTCATAGATTCAGTGACAAAAGACAAGAATGCTGCAGGAAGCTACCATCCAGAGGCAAAGGTAAGTGAAGAGCACTAAAATCAGTGTGTAGCAAGGAGGTTATCTTGTTATTCATAGGAAAGATCCTGAGAAGGTAAGGAATAGAAGCTCTGGGCTCTACCACAGCTGGGAAAGAGAGCTTGGGAGGGAGGCTTTGCAGATCAAGGGGATGAAACAAGCCCAGTCTCACTGTAGATGTACACAACACCGATAGACCATTAGTAGCAAACAACAGGGATGACAAGAAGCATGAAGGTGTGAGATGTAATTGCCCTAAATATATCTGGGCACTGCTTCTTCCAGAGACAGCTGCTGTCTTGTTGCCTGCAGAGGGACGAGCTACCAGTTTTGCTTTCCACACCTCTGAGTGATGGGCAGAACGTGCAAATGTGCCAGCAAAGACAGAGGATGCAAAGGACACTGGCTTTCTCCCTCAGAGGAAGTCAGGGAGCACAGAGGGCTGACTGCTCCAGGTGCTGGTAAATACAAATGGTACAAGAGAGAAAGTTAACATACCACAGCAATGACAGTGCAGGGGAGGGAGAGCTGGTCTGTTCCAAACCTCTGATACTCCCACAATGAGAAGAGGAGGAGGGCTGGAACAGTTCCTGTTGCTGGGGAACATCGCTAAGGTCTCTCTGTCCCTGTCAGCCACTGCTGGAACGCATAAAATGTGCTCTACCAGCAAGGTAAAAATTGTGTTCTACGAAGACAGCATTGATTTCCTGGCAACAATGTCCTGCCTGCCTTTTCTGGCACCTGCATCAGACAGCACAGCTAAGCTCACAGCAGAGCTTCACAAGTGCCCAGGTCCCAAGAATTTGTTTCTACAGCTGAAGTAAAGAAGAGATAATGAACACTGAGCAAGGTCAGGGTACACTGATCTGAGCCATCCTGGCATGCCTGCCACAGCAGAACGGATGTGGGGTCCAAACAAGCAGGAGAGCCTACTCAGAGCCTCATCAGCTGACATTCCTACTGCAGTGGCAGTATGGATACTTATTTGGGTTGCAGGATTTAGACATGCATTCCTAAGAACCACATGAGGAACCAGCAGCCATTTCATTCCCAGCATCACAAAGGGGCAAGAACACTGTGCCCTTTAAACTAAGGTGTAATTTTACCTGAGCGTGACAATACACCATAATTTATACAATACATTGAGCAAAAGAAAGGTGTCCATTATGACTTTTTAAAGTAGTTTCTAAGACTGATGTCTGCTAAATCAGAGTTACACTCAAAATTAATTTGCACTTTTGAGGAATTCATCTCTGGTTCTCTTTGACATAGAGGGGTTAATAGAAAGAGGCTGAAAAATTATATTGGGGCTGCCTACTCCATCTCCTTCAACTTCTGGAAAGACAAAAGTGTTTTTTCTCTTTCCTGATCTGTATTTTCCCCAATATCTTTGTCTTCCTTTTTCTTGCTATTTGTTCCCCTCTTTTCCTTACTCCCCTGGTCATGGGATCACTGACATGAAAGAAAATAATTAGGTGGGTGGGTGTCTTCCTTTCTTTGTCATATCTTAATAGACATTATGAAATAGTGCAAAAGAAAGGAAAAAAAAAATCAAGCAGACAAATTCACTCATCCATCGCTCCCTCCTGCGCAGAGGGAAGGACGCGGGGCCGCGCAGGTTCCCGGGGCGGCCCAGCAGCGCGGACTCACCGGTCGCTTTAGCGGGAACAGATGGAGGCTGCGGTGAGGGGGGAATTAAAGCGGCATCGTCGGGAGCACAACCCCAAGGCAAGGCCGGAGCCGAGGAGCGGGAGGGGAGGCAGGTGCGGCTCCCAGGGCTGCCGCTGCCCGCACAGACCCAGCGCCCGCCGGCCCCGCTCCCACACAGCGGGCCCGCCGCCCCGCGGCGCCCCCTGCCGGCCGCGCCGGTCTCCGTGGCGTGGCACGGCACGGCACGGCACGGCACAGTCCCTGGAACACAGCACAGCCCCCGGCACGACTCCTACAGGCACAGCACAGCCCCCGGGACCCGGCACGGACCCCGGGACACGGCACGGCCCCCGCAGGAGCAGCTCCAAGGCGGCAGAGCAGCGCTCGGGTGCCGCGGGTTGGCACCGGCAGCTCGGCCAGCCTCCGCAGCAGCAGCGCTCTACCAAGACACGGCGTTCTGCCCCAAGAGCTCGGAGGGAAACGCAAACCACTTTCTGATGAACATCCAAATAAATTGATTCAACCAAGGAGATCTATAAAGTGCCACTACCCAAGTACCACCTTTCTACACGAGAATTATGGGTCATAGGAAGTGCAGATAAAAACAGGCTAGAGGCCCATCCTTAGCTATACAAGGAAGCCATGCAATAGGCATTCCACTGGGCCAGACCAGGTGTGAGGTGTAGAAGCAAAGACACTGCTCCCAGGTCCTTGATAGGCTCACAGGGATACATTGTCTTGGAATAAGTGAACTGGATTTCTCTCAGGCCAAGCTATCCTAAGAAATAGCCTCCAACCACTATCCAGGGCTCCAGTTCCCCAATTTTTACCAGTTGCAGGCCATCAGCTGACACCAACAGCAAGAAATGGTCGACTACAGCAATAATCTTACCCTTTGCCACTCCTAAATCAGTCTGGAAGTGCTGCTCCTCTTTTGATATTGTCAGCTGAAAGCTCAGCGGCTTCTTACAAACACAGCAGTTACAGCACTTTTAATCTTTTCACTGAGACTCACTTGCTTACATGAAAAAATACAAGTTGTTTTTCCTCACAAACACTTGCTCTTTTTGTGTTCTTCTCTCTCATTCTTAAACTGAGGCCTGAAGCACAGGCAAGCAGAAGTTGCAGATGCTTTGTATAGGTTTTATACAAATGAAACATCCAATCTTTAAAGACACAGAGCTCTCCAATCACCATTGTTTATATTAGAAGTGATGTTTTAAACGGTAAGGTCCAAGATAATGTTGCCTCTCTACGACTGTGAAATACTTGAGAGAATGGACAGACAGCAGCTGAGTATTTTTAAACTAGCAGCACTGTATCAAAAAGTGTTTCATGTAAACACAGTCATGAGGACTCCACCCAATGCCACACTTGGCTATCAGATCCAGGATGACAGAAAATTAGAAGACTGATTAAACCATGCTAGGTAAGGTATTTCCCAGGAAAGTATGATGAATAAAAAATTACTAAGGACAAAGACAGTACAAGAGTGTTCTGGGCTTTGAAAAACATTCAAGAGTAGGGAAATCACTGATAAAGAAAACGCTTCAACAAAGACAAAACTTTTCAACTGTAGAAGAGAGGGCATGTGGCACTTATTTATGCAAAAGCATGAAAACAGGGATGATGCTGGCAGTAAAATAACAATAGGTGAGCTATTCTTTACATAGCTACAAAAGACAATTTTTAAACAAAGAGAATCCTTCATTAGAAGATTATTTGAGTAAACTTAAAGTAGTCCTTATAGGAAATTTGTGAGAATGACAACTTAAGAGAATGTAATCGTGCAATAAATGACAACAAGTGAAAAAAGGTTCTTTTATTTCTCAGTGTTTCTCCACTGTCAATACTGTCCTTTTGCTGCAACATGTTGCAAAAAAACTCTCTGCCTTTTCCATTTTAAACAGCTACAATATTTACAGGCTGTTTCCAATAACACACGCAGACACATACACACTCACAGACACGCAGGTACATATATCCCTATCCCTGGCAAGGTAACCTTTTGCTGGTAGAGGCAATATATATTTTCATTGTCCATTAAAAACCAAAGCCATCCTCTCTTCATACTCTACTCCCCTCTCCATTTCCTAACCAGCAGCTATTGTCAGGCTTTCAAGGGCATCTGCGTAAGAAGTTACATATCCAGCTATTTGATTGCCATCTTTCAAAGTTGTGGCCTAAGTGTACTGGGCTTATCTATTCAAACTGTACATACCAGAAGTCATAAAAATTGCTCATATTCAAATGTTCATGACCAAGTGATGCAGGTATACTCCCAAAATCTTTTGGGGCAGCCATCTTAATCACCTTTTAAGAAATATGCATATCATGCTGGGGTGAAACAAGTCACATGCTTTATATTCCACCAAGGTGTTATGTACCCACTTTTTTACTAAGGCACCAGGAATTACCAGTATAATTTCTGAAAGAGTCCAGCGCCACTGAATGTACTGCATTAGAATATCAAATAGCAAGCCAGACAAGAAAAGAATAGATGCCTATATAATAGGTATAAAATTCCTTAATAAAATTAAGTACATAAAACCTGTGGTGGTACAACCCCAAATCCAATAGAAGTTGAATAATATTGTTAATGGTAAGAAATGCAGTTTATCCAGCTCCATTTTGTGACTTGAGTTTTGTAATTGAGAGAGGATTTTAAAGCAGTGTCTTTGTTATCTACACTCCTAGGTTGCATGGTGGTGTGTGCATTATCAGAGAAGGCTGAATCAATCATAAGGCATCTCTTTCCCCCCCCTTGCCCAAATCCAGACAAACTTTATAGCCCCTTGCCAAAGGCACAGACCCATGCCACATCTTCATCTCACCTGTCATCCAAGCTTCTTGAGGAGTTCTTCAGTTCCCAAAGGCATTGTGACCATGGGATGAGGAATGACTGGTGGTGACTCTTGACATCACCACTCAAACATGCCAATGTCCCATGCAAAGTGGCTGTAGGACCATTCAGCCTACATAGAATTACCTCAAGAAATAATCATCACCATCATCCTCCCCAAACTCTAAAACCATTTCACACATGCTGGATCATGAGAGAGATCCCCAGAATCCAGCACTAGTATCATCCATTGCAAGTAGCACAGAAGTCTAGGTATCATCAGTGGTGCCACATACACAGTTCTAGGTTTTTGGTTTTTTTAATCAGAACATTTCAAAAGATTTCACAGAGAAGTGAAATGAAAAAAGGCTTTGAAACATCGTGTAGTAGCCATTTTTACTAATGACATTATCTGCTTAATGGGATTTTCAAGCCCTTTTCTGCAACTGAAAGTTCTAGGGAGAAGTCCTTACATATGTACACATAGATACAACCTCCAAAAAAATGTGAGAGAAAGATAATAGATTGGGATCTACCCAGAAGCTACAACAGTAGGACTTAACTGGAATGTTCTTATGGCAAGAGAATATCACAACGCAAGGGGACAGAGTAAAAGCAAACATCTGTAAAGGTTTTCATAAAAGTCTAGAAAGATCTAAAAAATTCTGCTCTATGGTAAGGATCAGTTTGGACTGACAGGACTAATTTGAAAATACCCATCTTTTCCATCCTTACAACAGCAGAAAAATATTACACATCAAGACAAAGGCCATGAAAAAAAAAAAAGGTGAAATAATTTCCATCTAGAACAGAGGTTTCCACAGACATGCCTATCCTGTGGGGAGGTGTGCCCACATGGCCAAGAAGGCCAATGGTATCCTGGCCTGTGTGGCCAGCAGGACCAGGGTTGAGATCATCCCCTTGTATTTAGCAAGGTTAGGCCCTACCTTGAGTGCTGTGTCCTGCTCTGGGCCCCCCAATTTAGGAAGGACATTGAGATGCTCAAATACATCCAGACAAGAGCAACAAGGCTGGTGAAGAGTCTGGACCACAAATTCTATGAGGAGGCTGAGGAAGCTGGGGTTGTGCAGCCTGGAGAAGAGCAGGTTCAGGGGAAACCCCATCACTCTCCACAACTCCCTGAAAGGAGGGTGTAGCCAGGTGGGGATTGATCTCTTCTCCCAGGCAACCAGTGCCAGGACAGGAGGAACCAGCCTTAAGCTGCACCAGAGGAAGTTCAGGCTGGACATTAGGAAGAAATTCTTCACAGAAAGAGTGATTGGGCATTGCAATGGCTGCCCAGGGAGGCGGTTGAGTCACCATCCCAGGTATTTAAGAAAAGATGGATGTGGCACTTCGTACCATGGTCTAGTAGTTGACAAGGTGGTGTTCAGTCATAGGTTGGACTCTATGACCTCAAAGGTCTTTTTCAACCAAGTTAATTCTGTGTGATTCTGAGTTAGAAGAAAAACCTTTTTGTCACTTGCGCAGTAGAAACCAAAGACAAACTCTGTACAAACCAACATAAAATCATATGAATCTTAATGAGTTCAGGAAAATCTTTAAAGTTAATATTCCAAAGCCTTATGGAAGAGTGAAATTTTAACTAGGTGGCTTCTGTTGAACAGACCTGGAATAGGTATGAGCACTATGTGAACGGCTTCACAACAGATGTTAAGCCGAGTACCAGGAAGGAAGTGTTAACCTGTTAGCTGTGCACATTAAAATCCATCTCCTGAAGTCAACATACCAAAAGCCTTATGCTTTATAAAAAATAGAAATATTCACTAATTCTTTGTCCTTAAAAAAAAGTCTCTCTCTTTCCCGAAATGTTGTTTGCCAATCTAATTTTAGGCAGATACATATATGTACTAAAATTTCCACATTAACATGCCATTAATTCCTATCACATCTTTTACCAGCAATGGACATTGTCCTTACCTTGCCCCAAAGAGAGTGAGAGATTGTTCAGTCAGGGTTAACATACTGAAAGTTCTTTCAGTCAACTTCAAAAAAAAAAACAAAACACAAAGCAAAAAACCCTAACCTATATATTTTGGTTCTCAGTCATTTGTTTACTTCAAGGCTTCAGTCCAAGGGAAAAAAAACCCAACCATGTGCCATTAACGTCAAATAGGGGCTTATTGTCAAACAAACTTCTCCCTTTTAAATGAAGCAATGTTCCTATTGATACAGAAAACCTGTATTAATTTATTAAAGGTCTCAATTAATTAAAAGTATTTACCTGAAGGGAAGCACATAGAATAAAACCTTCACTAAAAGGCCTTCAATTCAAAACCTACACATTTTCTTCGATCCTGATAGCAGCATTACCAGACCACTACAGAAGTTTCATCTTCTGTACTACATTTTCATATATGCAGGAGATTAATCAACTACTCTATAATGTGATACATATGATAAATAATTTTGCTGTTCCACACAGTTTCAAGGGTGGCAGATCTGTGCATTTTTACCATGATTAAATGGGACCATGTATGAATAAAGTGAACAGTAATATGCAACTTTAAGATGCACAGCATTTCAAGGACAAGTTTGCGTAGTCTATGATGCAAGCAAGGTCCCAGTATCATTCACTGGGAACAGTGGCTGGAATTGAGTAGCTACCAGGCACACAGACTTACCCTTTCGTGGCCAGATGGCATACAGTGACTTGAGCTGGAATACCAGTGTTTCTTAGGTAGCCATTTCTTCCTTTTTTCTTATGCCATGTAATTTCACTCTTGCATTAGGTACATAATGGACAATGTTTCTCTGATGTCAGAGAATTAATTATAATAACCTCTGTGGTATATCAGAAGTGTCTTCTAATTACAACACATGTAAAGAGGTGGAGGTGACTAGGAAGAAGATGGCTGCTCCCAAAAGCTAGAACTGTATGCAAATTCCCCACAGAGTCCTATATAATTACAGGTCAGAAACAGGAAACAATCACAACAGGTACATTTCTTTCTTACGGATTAAGAAAAGTGAGTCATAGGAACTGCAAGTCAAGAACAAACCAGCTTCCCCTCTCACACTCCCATGATAGTTCTGAGTTACTTGTTTCCCTGAATACACACTTTTAAAAAAATACAATAAAACCTAGGATATGTAACACATGAATAATTCAACTTCACAGTTATAAATACTCAAATTACACTTACATAGAATATATAATCACAGAAAATAAAATTCAAGTCATAGAAAAGAATGAAGACTAAAGGGAAAGAAAAGGCAAGGTGGTAAAAGTGATACAAGTTTAGGGCTGTGCCTTCTATAAAAGATCATTGAAAGCAGAAGTCAAGTTTTGTTGGGTTCTATTTTCATCTTGTTTGGGAAATTGTCACTGTTTTTTTTTTTTCTTTTTAAATTGGATACAAAAAAAAAACCTTCAAGCATCTGTGAAGTAATCATGGACCTGCACCTCCTACTACAAAACTAAAAGCATTGTGTTTGCCAGAGAAGAGCCAATAAAACAACACAGCCAGCTCTGGGTGTAAAGAAGCAAAGTAGCCATGGCTAGTGAAGGGAAGACAGATGGAAAGTCATATTGGGGCCCTCTTTAAAGCCAGATGTGTTGTACAGGCTTGAGGTACCACTGCCACCACAATAAAGTCTGATGTAGCACAGGGATACTCAGGTGCTTTTCTACACATTTGTTATTTTACCATTTATTGTGAAGAGGATGCAGCAAATGCACTTGTACGAAATACAGAACATAGAACCAAACCCATGGCACAGCCCTTACCATCAACATGTATATGGAGAGGGAGGGGATTAATCCCAAAGGCAATTTAAATAATGGTATTTTATATACTTATATTTATATATATAAATAAATGTTCTCAGCAATCTCAGGGTTGTTTTTAGTGCATTGCTGTAAAAAAATTAGTGCAGTTCTCATTAATGTTTAGCTCATAAGGAATAAGAATCTATACATCTGTTCAGTCTCTTCTTGCCACACATGAAACCCTTACACTGTTTCACCAAACTGAAGGTTTGTAGTAAATTTCATTAAAATAAGGTGGATGAATTCCACATACTCTGTGACAAGACATGGCAATTTTTGGCAAAACAATTAGAAAAATATGAGGTGCTCTGATCTTAGAACTGAAAAGTTTGTTGATTTAAAGCATTACGCAATGCATAACAAAATTTATAAACAAAAGATATGTCTCAACAAATCTATCCTTCATGCAAGTGTTTCTTCAGCAGCTAACAACTTAAAAAAATTTCTTACACTTGTTTATTTGGGGAAAGGGACTTAGACAAATCTGTGTTTCAAGTCCTTTCCTACAACCAGACCAAAGTTTCGTGTCCTGGGAGCTGCTTCTTCTGGACCCCTCTCTCTTCTGAATCATTGGAGAAGGGGAAGTTTCAGTCTCAAAGAGATTTACACTTCAGCCCCAAGTTCAAGGACTCCAGTTTCAACAACAGCAACATATTTATCTTCAATTTGAACCAGCAGGATGGTTTTATCTATATGTGACCGACTACTTGGATCTCTGCTGCAAGGCACCCAGCGGTGAATCACCTGGGGGGAAAAAAAAACCAAAGTATAAACTGTAAGCTCCACAAGGAGAGCTGTCATATCAAGGTTGTGGCTTGTGATAACTCAAGACCCTTACAGAGCCAAAGCTGCAAAAATGCAGGTGCTATAGGACTTAGCTGCACATTTTTCAATGACAGCATACCCATAGATAAGCTGCACATTGAAGACTTGCTGAAGATCTGCTTCTTAAAATCACAGATCTTTTACAACCATGAGAGTAGCCAGTCTGATTTAGATTTGAGTAGGAACAACTTGACCCAAATCAGAACCAAACATTTCATCCAAAGTGAGCAGCAACTCAAAAAGGGCACACAGATTTGGGATATTTTGATGCTCAATTTGTAATAATCTAAAAACACCTCAGTGTTGTGCAGCACAGAACCACAGCTCACCAGGAGTCAGGTGTCAACTACTGTCTCTTGCAAGTTAAAGCTCTTGCCGTGATTTTGTTACCTATGCACTGTGAATTCAAGGTTGATCTTCTAAACCAAGTTATTCAAAGATAATTTTAAATTAAAAATATTACAAAGAAGAAGGGATTCAGAAACAGTGCTACAAATTATTGTATCATACTTCCTTGGATCTGCAGAACTCAGTACTTTGATATATTACCTCCAAGGATATTGCCTGATATTGACTGCCAGAAGGTCCCTTTTTCATACCTTGTATGTCTCTGTTTATCTGCCTCCTTAAAAACACACCCTTAACTTCTGGGTGCCCCAGAGGAACCATAAGGATGCTCCATTAACACGGGTGTAATTATCATCAGCTTCACAGAAATAGAATTATCTCAAATTTCCCAATTGTGGGAAAAGAACTCTTAATTCAAGACAAAGTAAGTCAAAAAGCAAGTAAAACTAATTTTTACAAATTCCACAGCAATAAAGTTTTCTAGAGTCCTAAAGATATAAAGGGAAAAACATTACAGAAAACCAGAGTCTTCCAAGATCAAATCCAAGAGACTCAATCTTAATTATATACAGCTGGCAATTTCTCTTAACACTGTGTGGAAGACATTTATCTTTGTCCATTGCATGAGATCTATGCTGCATAGATACAGGGAGAACAGTTCAGCCAGGGAAACACAGCATCTTTAGTTCCTCTGATACAACAGTGTGATATTTAAATGTCTGTTCAAGTCTGACTTCAAAGTGTGTCCATATAATTTTTATGCTGCTGTATGGAATGAGAACAGGAATATCCTGTCCCCAGACACAATAAAAAGTTTTCCAATGAAGTCTCAAGTACTACATTCTTGTTGTCCAATGTAACACTGCTGCCTTTGAGATTGCTACAGGCATCAATACAATGGCTCCTTAAAAACTGCGTATATGCCAAAAGTTGCACACAGATTAAAACTCATCACTGCCACATTGCCAAACTCAGTTTTACCATCTCTTCTATAATGACTGGCATTTATTTGGTACATGGAAAATGTTGTCACTAGGAAGTCAAGAGGTGGTAAGAATCTCTTGGAGGAAAAAGGTTCTTCAACACCCCAGTATCACGTATCATAGAAAGATAATGCTGGGCATGCCCTCTCAAAACCAGGAAAAAATAGTTACATTCCAAAGAGGACTGCTAAATGTAATTTCTTTGAAGAAACCTTATAATGTCTTTCTGCCTTATACACATATTACACTTAGCAAGATATACTAAATTAGGAAAAATGCTTTTTTTCTATGTAACAGCAAAGTTTTAAACTACTGAGTGCTGAACTTCATACTGAGAGCAGACATAAGGTAAACTGCCTAATGAGCAGCAACTCAGCAGGTAAGAATAATTTCTGCCTATTTGCAGAAAGGACCACAGCCACGGGATCAGAAGACTGTCCTCAGAGCTTTACTGATACTAGTATGTTTAACCACAGGCAGCTGAAGTAGGCAGTGTCATCAAGTTAAATCCTTTCCTCCTAATCACACACAGGATAATCTGTTGCTTTCCCCCCTTTCTTGTTAGGTTAAAAGATGCTCTTCTAAAAAAACCTGGCTATATGCTGTACCAAAAATAGATGAGAAGCATTCAGAACAACAGCTTACTCTGACCTTTAAATCCTCTTGTTTTAATCTTTCTATAGCATCAATCACTGTACATGTACATGCAGCATGCTGCAATTCACAAAACACATCCACAAACTCCTGAAAAAAATTGTCCAGTGACACCAGGCAAGAGGACATGCTTCAATATAACCCTTTACATTCATCATCTACCACATTCTTGATCTGCATCAGTATGTCTAAACCCAAGATAACTGAGAACATTTACAACAGCATTCTACTAACAGGTGTTACCTGTTAGTAACCTGTGTGTAACCCTACTGTCCTAAGGGTGAACTGTCAACTTTGATAGACTGCTTCCATGAGTAATTGTGTTTCCAGGGCCTTTTCTTCATGTGGGTGCAACAGCCAGCTAGATTCAGTGCACACTGTGTTACTGGCATACCTCCATTTCTTACCTGAAGTTTGCACATATATCCACAGTGATGTGGACTTTCAAATGGCAAAATCTATCCCTAAAAGCAATTTATAAATAATGCCTCCCACTGAGGTAAACAGTCAAAGAAATTTCTTCAAAACTGATCTATTCCAAATGAAAATACAGTTGTATTGAAGAAGAACAATTGCACACCACGTCAGGGACTCTTCCCTCTATCACTGAGAGAATACTGGAGCATTTTTACAGACATCAAGATCTTAAAAAAAGTACATCTCAGTAAAAATAAAAAGGTTTCAAAGACCACACTGGGGCTGTTTTGCTCATAAAAGAAGTCTAAATTGGGAGATAAGTTTTCTAGCCAATGCAGTGAATTTTTGTAAACTGCAGATGTAACATCCATAGGAAAAGAGAGACACAATTTCAAGTCATAGGCTTTGACGAGTTTTAGTTAGAGCAGATTTCCTTCTTAAAGGAAAGTAAACACATACCATGTATCTATTATATAATAAAGAGACATCTAAAGATTATCGTATTTGGCTCTATTTTGATCAGAATGATTTAAAATCAAATACTGTTAATCTTTCAATTAAGGACTTGTTAGTAAATTTGTTCAGGGATTGACAGTTTAAAGAAAGGAAAATGAATGTTGGATGAATGGAAGCAATGCCTGAGAGATCATGATGAGCTGAAAGAAAGCAAGGAAGAAGTGGTGCCTTACAACACTTGAAACATCATCCTGCATCTTCTGCAGAGTTGCAGAAATAGCGCTCTGCCTCAAATTAGGATTCTAGACCTGCTCTTCCAGCAACAGTGACTCTGAGGACAGCTGCTGACCTAACTCATCTGCTACATCGATCTTTGCCTTGACATACAGGCAGATTGCCACAGAATCAAGACACTGCCTTTTTTCAGGTTAGCTTGCCAACTTCCAAGCAAAACTTACATGGCCTTCCATGCCTTCCTGAGGACTCCAGTCTTTCCAGCTGTTTCTTCCAGCTTTTAGCCGTATCACCTCATCTGGCCACTGCAGCTCTTTCCTTTTTGACACGTTGATCCCTTCCAGTACTTGACTGGGATCCATTAACTATAAGTAGGAATTGAGTTTTGACTGTTAGTTCAGCCAAAATTTAAAAGAAACAGATAAACTGTAACCTTTTGCATAATTCCAGATAATTGCCTTTAACCCACTGAAATTGATTTCTGACCAATTTCAAGCTCAAGGAAACTTGAGCTCCAAGCTCTCCAAGCCCAAAGAGCACTGAATTTGGAAATTATGCTGTGGTTTCAGACACCAGTGCATATGGTGAATATGCCATTTCACTGAAGCAACAGCTCTGGTTCCATTCCCCACCTCTTTCAGTAATACTAGCTCATGGCAGGATTGGGGAGCTGGCACAAAAAAAGCATTGGCAGCACACAGTCTAGTAGCAGGGAAAAGTTAAGTGATGATGAGCTGTTACAATAGGCTCATTACTTCTTACAGAATATTTTAAGAAACTTGGGGAATTCATTGTTAGGCAGAAGAAGTGTTTATCTACTAGCATGGTTAGTTGAGACCCACCCCGTGTTTTGAAGTAAACTGGCCTTTCCACAGGGCAAGCAGGAGAAAACTCCTGAAAAATTCTTCCTATTTAAGGACAGAGAGAACTCCATAATGTCCACTATCCCAGGGCACATATCCACTTTATCCTCCTCACACAGAGGATTAGTAAGCAGCTTCATAAAAGGGCCCTTGCCTGCAAACAAAAGCTATTAAGCACAGACCTGAAAAATTAATTTAACCTTGACACAATTTACTAAGGATTACTCTAAACTGAGATGGTATCAGCAATGAAATCATGTTTATTATGATCTAACCACTTAAACAGACTTCTCGAGGTTTCCCACAAGTATAATGCCAAAGACATGTATGTGGGGCTAATAAAAGCTAAGAAAGCAAGAACACACATTCCTGGATTTTCAAAAAACAAGTAAGGCTGCCATGATTAACTTATTCAATAGTGAATCGTTTGCTGGTCAGTAAACCCTGAAGTGGATATTACCAAAGAATAAATACATATGAAAGTGAAAGCAAGTATTGTATACACTTACTTTTGTGGAAAATCTACTTGGCTTCAAAGAATAAAGCTTTCTATCCTGCAAATGAAGCTGTTTAGCTTTACCTGCTACAAGGTATAAAAGGTAAACTAAATATGAAGTGGAACTGAGTTCCATTGACACTCTCAGAGCTGCACTAGAGCAAAACATAGAAATAATGTAAACAAGAAACATACAGGAAGGCTGCTTGTCCAGAAAACCTTTTCTTTACATTAATTCTCCAAACATAACTGCACAGGAACTGTATACCAGATATTCTAGAACGTGCGTTTGCAAGCAGCGATTTCAACAACATACAAAGGAACAACTAATAAAAGCACGTGGGAACATAAGTTAACTTGTTCTTCTAGACTATTCACCTGGATTCTGTAAATAACGTCATCCTTTTTGGCTTGCATTTGGTTTGCAGGGCTTGCACTGCCACCTGACTGAGTTTCAGCTGCATTACTCCCTCCTTCTGTCCCTAGAAAGCCCACAAGGGCATGCTGTTTACAGGCTGGGATGCTTTGGCTGGAGCTGCTAGAAGAGGGCAGTCCATGCTGCACGCTGACCCCAGTCTGGCCAGTAGGTTCCATTTGGTTGACCATAGACAGGCGGGACTGGATGGATGATGGGAGGTTACGGAGGGATATCTGACTGGTGGAAGAGCGCCGGCACGGCACGAAGCCTGTCGTGGATGTGCGAAGAGATGAATGACGGCTGCCGTAGCAGTAGGATGAATGGCTAGCTACTGAGGCACGGGCAGGGGAATGTCTGACAAGGCTGGACTGCACAGAGTGAGAGCTGTGACTGGTGCCTAAAAGTAAAAGACACACAATCAGGAAAGTTTGAAAAGCCTCCCACACACAATAGGTTGCCAATACACAAATGTTTTCGTGCACAGATACACAAAACTGATTGGTCTAACCAACATCATCTGAAACAGATGTATTGCAGAAGATCTCTGCTGCATCTCACATAGCAGAACATTTCAATACATTCCGTTCATCTTATCTCAGAATTTCATATTCTGTTCAATTCACAATCCCTATCAGACAAGTACCTTGAAAAATGCTTCAATCTTGCACTTTCTGCATGAACAATTTCTTACGTAATATTACCACTTCAGTTTACCACACTTAGGGCAATAAGAGAGGTACAGATGCCCATGTTTCAAAATAATATTCTTGATTACATGTTGAAAGTTTGGGACAGAAAATTCGTTAGAACAAAAGCTGTTTTTAAACAAGTTCAACTTTAATACACTTGAAATTAAAAACAAATTGCAGTTAATGAGCATTGATGTAATTGCTTTTCCTATACTAAATATTTGCAGAAAACTCTCCTCAGCTGATAGATCCGATTATGTTCATACAATGCCATATATCTGTATTTTCTTTGTGAGTAAAGACAATGTTTGAAAGACTTTCTCAGCTTTAGCATTTGTCACCTCCTTAACCACAGATCACTATGGACCCTTGGATAGATTCAGCTAGAATACTGTGCAAATAAGAGAATGTGTTTCACTATATAAATAATAAATAAAAACATTTCCAAAAAATGATCAGTTCACCATTTGCAAACAACAGAAATGAAAAGATCCAGTCTGTAAAAACCTGTTTTAGAAAGTTATTTAATCTGTCAGCACAACTATATCTCTATTTATCAGATCTGTTTCAGAACCTTGTATTGCATAAAACAGTACTGTAGTTTGAGATGAATCCAGCAGCTCTTAACACAACATAAAATCACATGAATTTAGTTTGCTTTTCTTTTAACTTAGGCCAAAGAGCTGAAAGGCCTGTTCTAGCTATAGGACTGAATTAGTATGAAGTTGTCTCTTTGTTTCAACTTTACCCAGAGTGGAGGGATGAGTTGGTGGATGAGCTGCAGGAAAATTTGTGGGATGAGCTGCAACAGGAGGGTGCTGTACTGCTCCAGGTCCCTGCCCTGTAGTTGCATTCCCTCCTCCTTGTGACATGCTGCTCTGTGACTCGTTGATAGTTGCATTGTTACTTGTGCAAGAAGCTCCACCTCCAGCATCTGAATCTTCAATATTTCCACCACTATTGCAGCCAGCTCCACAGCCTTTCCTTAGCCTGGAAACAACGCAAGTGATACATTAAGGCACACCTCCTAATCATTAGTGTTCTAAGAAATGCTTCATTACATGCAGAAGGATCAGCACCATCCACAGCACTTCCTAAAATCAGTTAAAACTTGACTTTATTTTCTCAGAATATGCTTTGCAAATATAAACACTGCTTTCTAAGGAGATTTAATGCAATTTTTTCATGACAGCTATTCAATAACATTATTTATGACAAGTCAAGTGCTCATATAAATTAGCTTTTTAAAAATTATGCCACCTCTGAAATACAATAAAGAAATGCCTCATTACATGCAAAAGGATCAGCACAATCCACAGCACTTCCTAAAATCAGTTAAAACTTGACTTTATTTTCTCAGAATATGCTTTGCAAATATAAACATTGCTTTCTAAGAGATTTAATGCAATTTTTTCATGACAGTTTTCAATAACATTATTTATGACAAGCCAAGTGCTCATATAAATTAGCTTTTTAAGAATTATGCCACCTCTGAAATACAATAAAATGATAAAATTCCAATTCAAATGCTCATAGAACATCCTGGTTATTTTGGAACAATTTAGTAAAACTTATGCTACTTAACACATTAGTCATGTCTGTTAAACTGCAAAATCTTTGTCTACACAGACTAGCAAAGGAAAATGTTTCCTGGATTTTTAGTGTATTTGGTTTCTGTTATCTTCAGTAAAGCACTCACAGTTGTTTGAAGCACATACTGAACACTCAGACAGTAGGTTAGCCACCATTTTCCAGTATACATAACCACTCATCTTTTTCACCACACTGTTTACACTAATAAGCTGCAAATGGATACAAACACCAGAGCACATTTCCTCCTCCCTTCAATTCCGACTTTCATTTTTCTTTTCTCTCACACTCAAGTATACTGAGCACTCCTTTCCAATTTTTTTGGCCCAGGACACAGAATCCTGAAGAATAAATTTGGATTCAAATACTGTTGTGTGTCATGCTTTCACCTGTTATTCTATCAAGTTGGACAAGATGATGGCAATAGGAGACAAATGCCACAGACTGCAGTAAATGTGGGATTTTTGGCACTCTGGGTGAAGCAGCATGTTCTGTTCTGATATGCTGTAGATGTCTCAGACAAATACAACCATCAGAACAGCTAGAGGACTGTTCAGACCACAGCACAAGCTCCTGGAACTACTACGAACTGGGATGCAGTTTCTGAATGGCACACAACTGCCACTGTTGCTTTTGGAGCCACAGTCATAGAGGGCCAGAAGTGCAGTAAAAGTTCTCATGGCCTATAAAACACAGCACAGCAAGTGTTTGTACTGGATTACCCAGGGGTCACGTGGGGAAACAATTATTTCAATTCAGTTACTTGTTCCAGCACTAATATACTGCATTATATAACATACAAGCACTTGTGAGATTTTGAACAACAGCTAAACCTTGCATAACTATGGATGAGCATGCTCTAAAACATTAATATAGGCACTCTCATATCTGCCAGACAGGAACCCTATCAAATAGTCCTGATTCTAGAAGGTGTTATAGACTGCAAAAGCCATCATACTGAAAAAACACAGTACAGAAGTTGCATTGTCTCTCATTATCAGACCTAACATTAGATCTGAAGTTGCAATTCCTGCATCTAGACTTTGTCTTCTTTCCTCTGAGCTCTCATTTACACAGTTTGTGGTATATTACTCAGCTTTGGAGATTAATCCTGTACCAAAGCAGTTGCCATATGTTACTGATGTGCCTAAAATAAGAGTCAAGGTTTATTTATTTTAATGTGACTGAATATTATAAATTATGCTGTGTTGAGCCTGTGCAAAACTAGTTAATGGAATATGAGAGCATGAACACAACACTAATGAGAACCTAACAAGGACCCCTTTCCTCAGCTCACCTGTGCCATGTAGACACTATGAAGTTTCTGATGTTTCCTAAGCTGATGGCTCCCCCAAGAATGTCCTTTAGCTGCTCATGACTATCTGAATAGGAAGTAGTCAAAGGTGAGACATAGATTGGGTATCCAATTGGCTGGTCACAAGAAGAGTTGATCATGTTCCTCAGAGCTTGTTTAGCATTTTGGATACTTCCTCTTTCTGGATTACGATTACGCAGGAAGACAAGCTCCTGCTGTTGTCCTGCCCACAGGCCACGTACACACTCCTTATTGACCTGCAAAAGCCAAGAAGAGAGGCTGTGTCAGAAAGGGAAGCAATGAGAGCATGTGGTGACTGCTGTGTTATACCAAAGCTTTCGTGAGCACATGCAGTGTTGCACTGCAGAACTGTCAGCATTCACACGCAGCTCATTTACAGGCTGAACTTAGGGACACAGGCTGCAATGGTGAGGATAAAAAAACTTAAGAATGGGATGAGAAATAAGTGAGAATGAACTGATTTTCTGATACAATACTTGCACTGCATGAGAAGAACCAGTCCTATTAATAACAAAACAGTAAAGATTTCAGTGAGGCAGCAGTTTGGTATAGTTATTAAAATACACCCCAACTTGCTGTCACACTGTGAAACATACACAAAGCTTACCTTAATGACCCTGAAACTGAGATAGCGCTTATTGAGCATAATGATTTTATATTCATTGGTGCCATCGTCCATCACGTGGCGCAGAGCAAGAAGGGATGGAGAATTGGAAAGAACTGCACTTCGCCAAGCAGGGTCCCCTTCATGTGCTATAACTAGATTTTCTTCATGAGTTGTTATAGCTTCATAAAGGACAGAAGGATCATCGTATTCATCTGGAGAAGTGAAGTGATCCTGTTTCCAATAATACATGTTCATTAAAGTATGATTAATATTTCAGGTGTAACTATGATTAATATTTCAGATGTAACTACATATAAAACCAGAACATTTCCCACCTCAAACTTTTTAAATGTTCAGTGCATTACACAAAGTTAGCCATCAAAAGTATCAAATACCTACTTTAGAACACGGTTAAAGATGACTTCTTTTACAATAGATTGGTTCTGTTTGCTTGTATTTGCTTCTTTTTCAACTCAAAACCAAAATGATTAGAAGGACCTGCCTATCACTGATTTAAGTAAATTTCTAGATGAATTTTACACTAGATTTATATTTATTTATACTGTTGGCAGAAGCTTTTTAGTTTTAGCTTTTTTTCTCATTCATAAGCCTCCAACTGTAAAACACTCTTAAGCAAAACACTGACTATTCACTAAAACTGTACTATATGAAAATAGCAATAAGAAGAAAAACAATATTTACTATTAAAAAGTTCACATTAATACTTGATAACAAATTTCTTCAGCATCAAGACAACTTACATTACTATAAAGACAACTTACTTTACTGCCAGTCAAATAAAAACTTCAAAACACCACAGAAAACACAAAATCTGCAAGTTCAATTCAGTATTGAGTAAGAGTAGTTTCTGGGTAAAAAAGGATTGTGGTTAACAGCTAAATTTCCACACTGACTGAAGCCTGGGTATGTTGATGCACTGCAAGTGAATTAAATAGTCTTTCGCAGATAAGAGAATAATGTTCAGAACTTGTATTTTTTTTGCTGTTAGTGTGACCTGTTTTTCTCTCACTCTTCATTCTCTGACTTCAATCAAACCCATTTTGCACAGCAGCCCTCTGAGAACACAGAGTTGTTCAAGTGGTACTTCTGCTGGTTTCAACAGTGATTTGGTAATTATTCTGCTTTGCTGTTGGTACTCCTATCACACACATTCTCCTAGATTCAGAAAGTTTGCCTTACACGAATAAGTTAATTCAATCACTGCTAGTTTTGGGAGACTCCAGACTGTAATGAAGGCAAAAAAAGAAACCTTTATCATTAATTTTTAAACTGCAACTAAGATTTGTTTACTTATGATTTTCAAGCAATCTATTCTTCCTGAGTACCAACACTTCCCACAGAGTGCTTATCACTAAGTACATGTTTCTTGTACTTGCTGAATTGATAAGATTTGTTTACTTATGATTTTCAAGCAATCTATTCTTCCTGAGTACCAACACTTCCCACCTCTTACAGAGTGCTTATCACTAAGTACATGTTTTCTTGTACTTGCTGAATTGTTACATGCACTGGACAGAATTTGAGATCATTCCTCTTCACCCACACTTCACTACAAAGACAAACTCTAATTTCAGCTTATGGAAAAGCAACCTTCTCATTCTCACCTGAAACCTGTGATTACAACACTTCAAAGTAAAAAACAAGGAAAACAACTCCCACTGGAGGAGAGGACTATGCAGCTTTGAAAGCATAACTTTTAAACCCATGTGTAGGGAAGGAAGAAAGAAAATATCAGAGAAGCTGTTCATAAGGGAAATCTCTAGATAGGTATGAAACAGGACTTGACATGTTCTCTGATCTACAGTTAATGTAATTTTCAAGCTCTGAGCATAAACAGCATTCCCTTTTCCTCTGTACCACCTTCCACAAAAGCTGTAATAAATCAAAGGACAAGACACAGTAGTCCCTCCTTTTCAGTAGTCAATTTCTATCACAGTCCTTTTATTCCCATCCTTTTTCCTCTCTCCCAGCCTCTAATTTTTAAAAGAAAAAATGCACATAAATAAAAAACTGGACACATCTTTCTGTGTAATCTCTCACTTGATGTAGCTTCAGTGACATCCGTATTCCAGGGACCACTACTTTCCTCAGTAGTTCCATGTCAGCAAAGATCCATTCATCTCTAATTGAAGATATACGGAAGTCACCCTTAAATAGGGCATGCAGGCCATACAAGAAGGATTCCAGGTTACTGTTGAGGGGGAAAAAAATGAAAACAACCCAAATATTAACAGAAGTACATACCCACTTATCATCACTGAAAAGAAACTACGGAGCTGCACAGAAAGGCACACAATTCTTCTCTACCAAGGTAAGCAAAGACAGGGAAAAGATGTGTGTGTAAAAAAATTTAGTACAGCAGATGTCTACCTGCACTGAACAGGTAATGGACAAACTATACATGCAACAGACTATTTACATGGACTAAAGCAAACAAGTATCATGAGGAGTGCCTGATTTCTTTTGAAGATTTTTAAAGGCAAAACTTTTCAGGATATATAACACAACAGACCAATTAAAGAGGGTATCCAACTTCAGCTGTCAATGCTTTATTACAAAATGAAAATGTTGTTAACTTTTCACACTTAAAAGACACTGTTTTCAATTACTAAGCTACATTAAGAGTGAAGAATCATATATGTTCTGATAAATCTTGCAAATCCATATATATACAACCTTCAAGAGGCAATTGACTGGTACTTAGAGCAATTAATCAACAGTTGTCCTGAAATTGAAGCAGAACAGGTTTTACAGTCAGCATCCAGCTAACCAATAGCTTCCACATCCAATTATGCTTCTTTTCAAGCCATCACCCTGTGATTTCCTGAATATTACAGCTGTATTTTACATTTGCTTTCTAAAATTGAGGCTGTCAGTCTGCAAGAAAGTTGCCATATGACAACAGATTTGAACGGAAAATTTGTACGAAACACAACTGCTTGCTAAAGGGCCACCTACTGTGATATTTACCACAATGGTCTCATCTAACATCCACCAAGACACATCAGTTTTTTATTTTAAGGAACTTTTCTCTTTTTCCCCTAACTTCCATATAGGACATCTAGTTGGTGCAAGAAATGGAGCTTACTTTTAGAACTCAGTTCTAAACTGGTTATAACCAGTCCTTACCCATACCAGAACTCCCATCTTGAATTAGCTCAACAAAACAATATGCTTAGCTGCAAGTCCTCCCTCATCTGCTCTTCTTTAGTTACGTTTCACTGGCTGTTGTAATGAAGAGAAGTTACATAGCACATTTGCCCAGTTTATTGCAAGATGGCATTAATTATCTATTTCTTTGATGAAAAGAAACTCATCTAAAACCTAATCTAAGAACTCAGAAGGATTTTGAGGATAGGAAACTTACAGCAGCAACATTTTATTACCTAGACATATGATGTGAAGCTGTTCCCAATGCTCTTCGCCCCAGAACACACAGTCCATAACACAGTGTCACTAGGGGTGAGTCTTTACTTGAATCCAGTGGCTTGCAAGAACAAAAGAAAAAATAAGTTAGGTGAATGGAAAAAAGAAATGGCCACTGCAAAGGAAGATTCTGCCAGTAGTAAAAAGACCCAAACACAGCAGTTCTCAAGTGTGTGTAGGTGCCTACCACAGTAGTCACTCTTAAAAAAACAATTCTGATTCAAAGTCTGAGCAAGAGTTTTACAAGTATTTAAGAATACTTGTAAAGGTGAACACACATATATGATTATATGAAATAAGAAACTAAGCTAAACAGATGCATGCTACATTCCTCATGGTGTGTATCTTGCAGGCAAACTGCTGATCAGCTAAATTATAGGGTTTAGACAAAAATTTTTCTGTGAATACAGTGGGTTATCACTAGTTAGGAGTATTTAAGCCTGATTTACCTGACAACTTCCCTGGACTACAGCTTTAGTCAAGGGATTAGTTAGGGGAGACTTACCCTCAGTTCAAGGCCAGTAGTATAGCCAGGGTATATAATGCCCTAGCAAATGGCATCATTCAATTAAGTGATTAAGTCTGATTTTCAATACATAAACAAAATATTTCATGTTTCATAATTTTCTTTGGCTGTTGTTTGTCCTTTGACCACAGGACACTAAGTCTTACCTCTGTTAAGATAGGCTTTAACAGATCTTTTACCTCCAAAGCAAAACTGAACCCTTAAGTCTTGGATCCCTCATTAAACACATAAATTCCAATTATATTCCTGTCCCTTTAACCTCAATCAATTTCCGCTTATTCTCAAAGGCAAAGCTATTTTGACACAGTTATTTTGTAAACAGTAAAGTCAAGGCATTCCTCAATTCCTCATTCCATACAAACATACTAATATGCCTATTTAAAAGGTGGAAGGATTGTGGAAAGAAGAAAAGGTTAAATGTAGGATGATTGTCTACACAAGCCAACAATTCCAGTGGTCCAAGGAAATGGTATTATGTGATCACTGAGAAAGGAGGAGTGAGTTTAAGCTGGAAATGGGGATCTTGGGTTTTAGGGATTTTTGTTTTGTTGTTTAAGTTAGGGTTGATTTGTGAACACTGATATCTAAGTACGAAACATCAATTCTGCAGACATACCCCTCTGCATGTAGATGTCTAAGATTCAACTGTTTGATTTGAGCTGGCAAATAAAATTCATTAATGAAATGGTTAAACCGTGCACTACTTACAGAATCTATTAAATTCACATCTCAGAACTGGAAGATCAAAATAATTTTAATCAAAATACTTTAATTATACATATTTGTTTTAAAAATCAGCATTAAACCCATCTGCTAGTCAAACCAACAGGAAAAAAGTGACACCATCCTTACCTTTTCTCTTCGAGAGCAGCAATATTCTATCCAGTTCAAATATATCATACAGAAGCTCTCTCGTGAGATCCCTGCCAGACGGTGGTCATAGTCCTCATCGATATTGGGGTTAAATGTTGGGTCTACATCCACATAATTGCGGTCTGTGCACAGCCGCAGCCCCTCCTGCATTGTCTCATTAGCTAACCATTCCTCTAGCTTGGGGGATGTTGTGACATAATAGATGATTCCCTGAAACAGTAGCAGTTAAAACTATGAGTCAATACTGCAATTTAAAATAACCCAGTCAATTTCAATGTTTCAACTTATTTGAATTTTTTTGGTGAAAATTAACAGAACTGATACACAGTAGCAGTTATATTGCTCACAGGTACAACAGATTTGCATAGAAAACACAATACAGGTGGTGTGTAGGAGTATTTTTCAAAGACTGTCAGGATTTCTGTAGCCTACACTGAAGGAATAAGGAAAGAAAAAAAAGGATGGGATAGGATCCTCACTGTAATTTTTGCAGAAAATAAATACATAGAAATTTTATTTAGTTAACACAGAGGCTTAGATACAGAATTTCTAAAGAAATTTAAATTTAAAAAAAATCTAAAACACAAAACAGTTTAAGATCACTGTGCTAGGGAACACAACTTGTGTGTATGTGTGAGTAAGTATCTTGGAAATATATTAACCTGAAAATTTTCAGCTCCCAAAGAGTAGCTTATGAAAAATCTCTATTAGTACACTGATTACCTGAAAGGATCTGAGGCTACAGTCATCTTAGAATTGGAAGAGAGGGCTTGTTTCTTTTTTAAGAACTAAAGATGGGTTTGGACAGCTTATGAAGACCAAAAGCAGCTTGGCTTTCTCTAAAGAAACTAACCAACCAACTGTCTTTTATAACACAGGTATTGTATTTGGGTAACATTTTTGAAGTTCCTATTCCAGCTTCAGCTAGGAGGTGTCCTCTCTCTGATCTGGAGTACAGGGTCATTGTCCTGCTTATGTGCTGGACTACTGAGTCACCACCAGTACAACAAACTGTCCTCCTTTGCAGAAGGTGCTCATACATCTGTAATTATCACCTCACCCTATGATCCTCATGTGACAGACATTATGGGTTCAAGACATGGAGCAGTTCCCAGCCGGCCTCCCCCCACGGGCTGCACTGAGCCGAGCCACACCTTCACATAGTAAGTGGTGAGAATTTTCCGGAGATCAAAGACTTGGAGCATGGAAGCTGCACTGTTGTCAGTGATGCTGTAACCCTCCAGAACATACTTTGTTACAAGCACTTCCCAAGCCAGCCAACGCTGCCCAAAGGCTGCATTAAAGGAAAGCATGTGAGGAAGGTGGCCTGGTTCACAGCAACAAAAACCTTCATCTTCCTCTACACCTTCAGTGATGGCCTCTACTTCTCGTTGCTGACAATAAGTTCCTTAGAAGAAAACAGAGGAAGGAAGAAAGAGTTGAATGCTTTACATGATTGCTTTCTGTTTGGAAGACTTTAAAATTCAACCTATTTCCAGTAAATTCTTTTAACACTAAGTGAACTATCCACCAACAAACACAAAATATTTAGATAGCTTAATTTATCACTCTAGGATCCCATTTTAGTTAGGTTTCACTAACAAGAAGCCACGTTGCACTAAAATGGAAAGAGGGACTTAGCATCAAGTGACAGGAGCAAGAAGAGGCCCTGCAGCCTATTTTCAAAGCAATTTATTAACAGGATAGAACTGAAAACAACTTCAGTTTCTGAAGTAGAAGCCTACTTTTTAGTGTAGACAGCTATGGACATCTAAGACACTCACCTCTGAATTCAAGCCCCCTCAGCTGGAAGGTGACCAAGCCGTTTCCTATCTCTATAAGGTGTACTAGTGCATTGAGGTAGTCAGAGGCTAGGATGAAGCAGTCCCCAGTACTGTAGTTTCCCCAGCGACCCAGCAACAAGTCTCCACATAAGCTGTGCTGAAGGGAACGGGTTAAATGCTCATAGAAGATAGAATTCAGGTTGTTGTCATCTGAACCTGCAGGAAGATTGGATTTAGGTTTTTTCATAGTCGCTCCTCCATTTTTCAAATTATTCCTTCAGTTCCACTCATGCACCTCCCATCAATCTATTCAAGATAATAAAGTGCAAAAGCAAATGGAGCACAGACATATCTCAGTGATGTCTGTTGTACTCATTACCATGACATTGAGACACCCTCGAACAATACTTGGTACTTTTTAAATTACTGAAGAATAAAAAGCAAAACAGCTTAATGCCTGCTACAATTACAAATAAAAAGGTAAAGCAAGAACACAAACCTAAGAGTGAAATCAAAAAACTTATGGGAGAGCCTGAAGAATAAAGCAAGAAAGATCACAGAAGAAAAATTAACAGTAGATGGAGTGACAGATGTTGGCATGGTTAGAAAAGATCAGAGGGCAAAGTGATCATGAATCCTATAAAAATCCAATAAAAAGCCATTTACATTTGAAAATAAAGCCACTATAAGAAAACTCGCCCTAAAAAAAAAAAAGAAACCCACCAACCCACTTCCCAAATGCCCCCCCAAAACTCCAAACCAGCTACCAAAATCTAGCTAGGAGAGCTACCTGGATTCCGATCCAGCTGTGAAGCCAGTCTAGTATTTGAATGATCCACACGTTTTGTGCTGAAAAGAATAAAATAAAGCATAAAGTTATTTTAAAATAATTTTAGATGCATATTTTCTGCTCTTCTCATATGCAAAAGTACTTTTTGTCTACAGTAAATAGCCCAGCTATTTACTGCCCAATAGTGCAGATGGAATAATCTTGCAGTTTAGATCAAAGTGTATACATTTTCTTAGGTATCAAATTTTAGATGTGAGAATAAATTAAAACCAATTAAATCATCCCAGCTAATATTTCAGTAGACTTTAGTGAAAGATTAATTTTTAGACAGTTCTTTCATTATCTGAAATTACAACTATAATGCTTTAATCTAAGATTTGGAACATTAAATTTTAAACTGTTCTAATGTTAAAAGGGAAATAAGAAATACCAGAAATATCCATTCAACTTGTCCGACACTTTTTAAATAATATTTTATTAGTCTGATACACTATCAGCAAAAGGGAGCTTAAGAGAAATAAAACAAAAAGATACATTCTAACCAGATTCTTTTACTACTGATCCCACCTTGAACAAAAAAAACAAATTTTAAACTGTTCTAATGTTAAAAGGGAAATAAGAAATACCAGAAATATCCATACAACTTATCCTACACTTTTTATGTAATATTTTATTAGTCTGATAAGCTCCCTTTTGCTGATAGTGTAAGAGAAATGAAACAAAAAGAAACATTCTGACCTGAAGATTCTTTTACTACAAATCCCATCTTGAACTAAAAAAAACCCACTTACTTTGAAATAAAAAAAAAAAAAGAAACCCACCAACCCACTTCCCAAATGCCCCCCCAAAACTCCAAACCAGCTACCAAAATCTAGCTAGGAGAGCTACCTGGATTCCGATCCAGCTGTGAAGCCAGTCTAGTATTTGAATGATCCACACGTTTTGTGCTGAAAAGAATAAAATAAAGCATAAAGTTATTTTAAAATAATTTTAGATGCATATTTTCTGCTCTTCTCATATGCAAAAGTACTTTTTGTCTACAGTAAATAGCCCAGCTATTTACTGCCCAATAGTGCAGATGGAATAATCTTGCAGTTTAGATCAAAGTGTATACATTTTCTTAGGTATCAAATTTTAGATGTGAGAATAAATTAAAACCAATTAAATCATCCCAGCTAATATTTCAGTAGACTTTAGTGAAAGATTAATTTTTAGACAGTTCTTTCATTATCTGAAATTACAACTATAATGCTTTAATCTAAGATTTGGAACATTAAATTTTAAACTGTTCTAATGTTAAAAGGGAAATAAGAAATACCAGAAATATCCATTCAACTTGTCCGACACTTTTTAAATAATATTTTATTAGTCTGATACACTATCAGCAAAAGGGAGCTTAAGAGAAATAAAACAAAAAGATACATTCTAACCAGATTCTTTTACTACTGATCCCACCTTGAACAAAAAAAACCACTTACTTTGAAATATTTTTGTATTAAGTCAGCCAGTTCTGCTGTGAGCAGAACAATAACGAACACACGTAAAATACACCTATGAACTGTTCCTCAAAACCTTTTTATACATAAACTCACTTTCTGATTAAAATTGCACTTCACAATACCATAAATTCCATGTTTTAAAACACCAGAATGGCACACCACTATGGAGAAATTGCTTAAGCAGCTGAAGCAAATGATCCTAGTGTAAGAAACAGCTGCTACAATATTTCAGAAACAAGTTCAGTGAAAACTTTCAGTGCTTTATACTAGTTTTCTCTGGAGGAAAACGATTGCAGAAATTCACAAGTTAAAAAAAACCCAACCAAACACCCCAAACCAACATTTCAGACATACCTAGTCTATTAAAAACAAATTATTTAAAACTTTTTTGTTTCACCTACTTGTAGTCTCTTTCCCAGAATTTGACAGGCCTGGCATATGAAGTGATGAATATTGCACTTCCCAGAAAAGGATTCAGTGGAGTAGAGAAGAAAGCTGACACAACTGCTTGGACAAACAACATGGCAGAATCTGTAGGATAAGAGAATTAAGGAAAGCAAAGCAACAACTACTGTTTTTTAGCTTCTGTGATTGTGATCAATACAGACAGCAACACCAATGAAGAGCAAAACAAGACCTTTATGAATTTCTATGCAGCAAAGATGTCTGTAGTATTTCCAGCTATAAGGGGATTATTTTTTGTTTTTAAAAACAGAAATAGATGGAAATCTGGCACTAGACACGACAGTCATTCCAAAAATTCAGCTGAAAATACTAACTCAACACTCCATTCAAACCAGCCTACAGAAGTGTAAAATGAAAACTCAAGGACTAAAACCATGAGTGACTCCTGTAAAAGGGAATGACTAACAAAAGAAAAATAATGTGATTTTCAGAATTATTTCTGGTCCATGTTTTTCTTACATCAGGATGCTATTCCTGCCATTACCATATAATTCACAGCATTGCAACAAGGCAGAAAGTGTGCACAGCTTCTTTGTAAATACTCACTAGACAAACCTGTTCCTTCAGGAGTTTTACCCCATAACACAGAATCCATTATAATGCAGTACTCAGAAGTAATAAATACATGCCTTCAGAAGGTTTGCATTTTCAAAGGATACGTGGCACAGCAAAGGGCTGGGCAAAAGCATGGAAGGCAGATCCCCATGTGATCTGCCAGGGAGCAATGTAGGTATATACAAATCTCAATTTATAAAAGAGTTCCCAAAGCTACAGGGGAAAAAAAAGAGAAAAACAATTCAGTGTTTTCGCTAACAATCAACATGCCTTGCATCCTGAGGAATTTACTGATTATCCTGAAGTTCTAATTGATCTACCAGAAGCTTTGAGACTTCAAAAAAAGATGTCATTATAAAAGCAAGTAACATAAGATGCACTTGATTGTTCTACGTACAAACTCATGAGATGTTTAGAAAGTTGCATGTGGTTTCTCAAGCAAACAAATGTTTTGGGAAAGAGAAGTATTAGCTGCCTTACAGCATATCTATTACAGTACAAAAGACTGAGAATCTTCAAGATTACCTATCAGATAGGACTATCCATCTGTTTTCCCCTTTGGATGAACTGAAACACCTAAAAATAGAGTTAAAAGTTACCTTGCTGAAGAGTATGGACATGAAGAAGAGATCTAGCAGCATGGTCTCAGTAAAACTTTTGTAATCAAAAGTAAAGAAGAGCACTGTGAAAATAACAGTGACATACTGGCACGTTGGGCTACTGAATGATGAACGCAGTAACTTCAAGCCAGCTATTGTGATCATTAAAGCACCCAACCTGTGTAAGGAAGTCACACAAAACAGTTATTACCTGTTACCTGAAAGGGGTTTAAAGACCACTTAAGCTGTGCTGTCATGCAATACCAATATTTTCAAACTTTGATTTGGAATTTGGAACTTTTGGAATTGGGGGCAAGGGGTTGTTAATGATTTGTTTGTTTTTTTCTTTTTTTTTTAAGACAACTTCTAATTTTTTTTAAAAAAGGTTACTATCTAAATCTTTTCATCAGTACTCTCAAGTCAGTCAATATTCAAGATTATTTCTAAGCATGCCACTAAAAAAAAAAATTAGGAGATGAAATATCCTTGTGGTCTGAAGAGATACCTGGTCTTTAATTTAGGTTATGAATACTAAAATGCAAAAATGATAGATTAATCATCAAGAGGATGTTAATGAACACTGGATTATCATTTCCTGCACAGCTATACTGCTCTAATTTCTATTGAGGGAACAGCAATTTTTTTCAGACATAGCAACTGACATATCAAAGGGTTATTAAAAAAAGAAGTTACAGTAACATAATGGCAACATTCCCCCAAAGGTCTCATAGTGACTGTGATAATGAGCCCAAAGCAAGAACTTACTAGATGCAAGGATTAAAATTAAGAAAGCCAAAAAAGCCACACACCACCCTACAAAATTAATCTAACAACTTGCCTCCCAAAATATTTTCTGTTTAATTTCAATATTTATACTCTTTTGTTCTAAATGAATAGAATTTCAAATCCAAAAAAGACATCTGGTTACTGTTTCTTGGAGGCAAAAAATGCAGGGCTTATTATTGAGCTATCATTTGCTGAGATAGTCAGATACACTGCTCAAGGGATTATAACGAAGACTCAATTTAAGAAGCAGTGTGCAATTCCATCTGGATATGGATTATACTTAGGGGCTAGGAAGCCTGGGGAATTCCTTGATGCGAGAAGAAAGGGGCAGAGGGGCAGCACACTGGCACACCAACTCGGAGAACAAGTCTGAAATTTACATCTGATAAACTACCAGAACATATCAACACTGTCTTGACATTGCCATCTGGATAATCATATTATAGACTCCATAGTTCAACAAGCAAACTTATTGCAGTACTAGGTAATTCCACAACATGTCATCTTCACAGTGTATGCTAAGAGCTGAATTATTTATCTTTGCAGGAGTGTCCTGTTTAACAGTGTAATACTCCAATCAGTTAGCTTTATACAGGCTTTCAAATAAAGAAAAGCTTTGTTTATTCCTTGCCTTACTCTTAAGACAATACTATTAAGGTGTTCTGTCTTGACGCCAGAAGTCACTATTTAATTTCCCACCACAGCAGACATACTCAAGATTACTTCATAGCCTTTTCTACTTACTCAGTATCCAGTTTCTTTGGACTAGCAATATTCTTAGCGCTGCTACTAAGCTCATTGAGGACTATCAGTGGATAGATAACATTCTTCTCTACAAAAAGGAGCCAAATGTGAAGTTTCTCAAACCACATAACATGCGCAGCATCTGTAAAGATATATTAAAAAGAAGTCAGATGGCACTGTGAAATCAAAACCGTCTGGTTACAAAATAAGACTCTTCATCCAATCAGCTTGGAATAACTGGTTTCTTACAATGGACTTTGGTAGTTTTATTTAAGCAAAATAAAGAGAAGTTCCTGTCAGTAGTGCCAGTAGAGTTTTTGCACTGTTCACACAACAACAGGAGCTACTTGCTTACTGTACACAGAAGGAAACAAACTGGGTTCCATCTCTTCAATAATTTCAACATTGCTATCGGTGAAGCTGTTTGAAATGATGCCTTTTATCTCACACAAAAGGATGTTTTTCAACCCTATTCAATCTGCAGGACTCCTGGTTTACAACTCTACAATACAGAAGAGCCCACCAACACAAATGTCTGTCACTTGAGCAACTTCTTTTAAACCTCTCCAAGAATTGTAAGGTGTGTTTCAAATTATTGCAAATTAAGATAAAAAAATTTGTTCTACAATATAGGCTAGGAGATTTAATGTCAGAAGTTGTGGTAAACATTGATGCATACATAAAGGACACCAACTGTAGCTTTTCTAGTTTTACAGATTAAAGACTTCAGGCATACAGTTGCACTTTTCTAGATAAAGTCTGACATCATACTACAATTGCTATTCATTTTATCCATCTTTACATGCAGTCACTGGGAAAAAAAAATCCCACAAGTCAGACATCAAACAAAAAGACCACACTGAATTGCTGCTACAAAGGTAGAAAGTTTGCAAATCAATTCTGATAATTGCTCCTGAAAGCAGCAGAATGCTCTCTTGTTTTGACAACTATTTCAAAAGAAAAAACAAAAAGGTTTCAGTTGTTTCCACTTTAGACAGGAGTTTCTTAAGTCCACTGTTAACAACAAAAACATTCCAACAGTCAAGTCCCCAAAATCTACCAAAACATTCTGGAAAACTGATAAACAGTGTAACTTCATCTCTTCTGCATCTCTGGGGAAAGATTCCATGAAAACACAGGCTTTAGCACAAGCTGCAAGCACATATCTAAGCAGATCAAGTTATAAGACTAGTTCCTTGGTGTCTTCATCTATCAGTTGACCACTCATGCTATTTTCTGTTGTTAAACATGTCAACAATACTATTAAAAACCAAATCAGTGCCAGGATCAAGTCTCCACCAGCATTCACCACAGCTAATCCTCTAAAACCTCTGAAAATTTGCTATGTTGAGGAAATGCATAGTGAAACACACTTGATCTTTATGAAAAATCATTGAGGCAATCACAAGCACAAACTCTGCCACTCAAGATTTTGAAGACTATGCTTTAATGGAACTGCTCTGAGATAATGTTAACACTCATATTATCATCATCAGTTAAAATGCCACAGAATCAAAGCATGACGAACTGAGAAACAAATACATTTATAGATCAGACGTAATAAAATTCCAGTGGTGAGAAGAGTAAAGAAATTAAGTGTATCAGTAGGTAACACAAACTGGTCAGCAGCGACAGCAAGTTCAAGGAAGTGTTACAGACAATACTTACTCCGGACTTCAAACTGATGGTATTCCTTGGTTTTCAGCAGCGGGTGAGAAAAGCAATGCCAAGGAAGCTGCTTTCGGAGCTGAGGCAGAACATAATGGGTCACAAAGCCCACCGTACCCACCAATGCATAGAGAACATAACTTAAAATAGGCTAAAAAGAAGAATTGAAGAAATTAAGATTTGTGCTTTATAAACAAAATAAAATATTACTTTGCTAGTGTATTTTCCAGCATATGGGCAGGTGCTCCTGCAATACTAATGTATCTCTTCATGAGAAACTGTACTACCAATTTTAAGATAAAACAAGAAATCCTGTGAGGAAAAAAACCCCTTTGTATCTAACAAATTTTCACTAAGGTGAAAGGTACTTTCAAGTAAAAACAGTACACCAATATTCTTTCACAGTCCATTGCTTCTGACCCATATGCATTTCATTTTATAAAGGTATTATTCTCTAAAGGCTGAACGCAATTTACATTTCCATCTGCTAGATAAAAGGAGGTATAAGCAAATCATTAGTTTCACATTCACTTGAGAAGGCAAGAAGCCTCCCACTAGACCAATCCCTTCCACAGAAGTAAAAAAATACTGTACAATTAACAAGAGATGATGGTTGGATTTCACAATAATGCTTTCTACACATTAAAATTTTCTCTAAATTTCTACGTAAGTCTAGATAATTGCAAAATTGTGATTGCATTAACTTGTCATAAGCTTTGTGAATTCCATGAACCCCAAACCTATTGAAATATACAACTGGTGAAGAGCATACAGCCAAGTCTCTCAAACATGGGGGAAAGCAACATTCAGGTGCAGTGCTGAAATCCAGCTACACAATAATAGAAGGGATATTTTCCTCAGAAAACACAGGTACACTTGCTTAAGTAATGCACTACAACATAAAGACATGAAATTACCTAAATGCATATGCTTTTTAAAATTAGTTTCTTACTTTAAGCAGCCTGTATTCTAAAATACAGGTCAGAAATTTTCATTTGCCTTACATAAGGCTATTCATAAGCTAGTCAATGGTTCCATAATAGGAATACCAAAATAAGAAACTCAGTAACTGCAGCTCTTGAGGGAAATGCTTTACTTAAACTGAAGCACAGGATCTAGTCCCATGCCATTTTCATCAAGAGCTACATACACACATTACAAGTATCCAAAGTACTAGCTACACTGACAAGTCAAAAACTTGAAACTCAAATGACCTTTGAAATCCTGTAAATAATCATTCCAGTAAAGGCTTACTGCCCTATACTATAGTCTACAAAGAGCCATGCCAGCATGGAACTGCTGAGTCAAGGTTCAGCCCCTCAAACTTTAAGCACTAAACATTTTAAACATTTTTTAGAGTTTCATTTTTCCTTATTTCAAAACAATTCTGACACTATTTGAGATTGATGACTCAAAAGAGGATGTTTTGTGTCAGAGGCTATAGTGAAAGTCTAAAACATAGGACAAAACTAGGAAAGAGCTAAGAAGATGATCTTTTGAGCACCTAAAAGTGAAGACCTTCAGTCAGTCATGCACTTATCACTCTGTATGTTTAAATACCATCTAAAATTAGCCAGAAGACTCAGTGAGCTACCAGAATACACTTTATATCACACCACAGTATTTGCATGCAGAAGGCAAATTGAAGACACGAGGTAATGTCTTACCTGTAAAACTGTAAATACTGTACTGACGTGAATTGCAAAATAGAGGACACCAATGACTATACACACTATCAGGTCAGACTGCAATCGTTCACTCTGTGGAGTCAAAATAAAATAATTTTAGAAAATATCTGCTTTGACTGACCTCTTAGAATCATTAAAGTTGGAAAATATCCCCAAGATACTGAGTGTAGCCTTTCAATACCTGCTTAATACACAAATGCAGTAACAATGAAACTGATTAAAGATTTTTTAAATTATGCTAGTGTTAACTACTTCCACTGAAGTTATTTGAAATTTCACAAGATAAACCTTAAAGCTAAGAGCATCAGTTCAGCTAAGTGAAAGGGAAAGACTCATAGTGGGGCAAGACAAAAAAAGATATCAAATGTATTCTCTAGTCCTGGACTGTGATGTGGTGTAAGGATCCCCTGATCAAAGCACTGGAAGGGACAATCAAATTTCCCATTTATAATCTAAGAAGTGTTTAAGCTATAAGGCAATTAAGAGCCCTGGAAGAATGCTGCTGAGGCCAAGCTACCAACCAGGTGAAACAACCAGGCTCTTTAACCCTTTTCTGCCTTCTTTGCAGAAGGCTACAGGAGAGCTTTGGAATAACACCGAGGAACAAGTCTGAATTTTCCATTACTCCTAAAAAATGAAAACAAGCCAGTGATACCGGCAAGCCCCGCCTCAAGACTAGTAATGCCAGGCTCAGCCCCAAGACTAGTAATGCCAGGCTCAGCCACAAGGGGGCAATGCGTACTTAGGGCCCTTGCAAGTCGAAGCCTCAAGTTTAGGCTTACTCCCACTCTGTAAAAACAGCATCAATATTTCCAGCCCAGAAAATCATTAAAGGATTATCTACTCCAAAATTGGCCAAATAATTACACACAGCAATTATTGCTGCAAAGCCTTAACTTCTTGGGCTACAACTTACTGTTTTTTTTCATCAGTGTCCTGATTTTAAAAACCACAGTAAGAAAGACTATCAAAATCCTCAGCTCCTCTGCCCCCTTGGAGACTAACACCACGGTTTGAGAGCTAAAGAGGAGCTTGTAGCTCCTATCGTAACTCTTTCCTGCTAAATGTTAAAATAATTGCAGTTTCTCTGCGCTAAATATTTATTTACAATTTCCACACACTGCACCTCATCATGCTTCTAACTGCGGTATTATGAAAAACCCAACTATACAGCTCAGCCTAAAGCTGAGCCCTACACAACGCTAAATGAATATTCAAGCTTCTTTTGTACAAGTTAAACATACTAAGCTTCTTAAGTCTCTCACTTCTACATTGTCAAAAAGAATAATGTTTAAATATTCCTACTCCCATAAATATTTAGAGTGCATTTGTACTAAAAATTCAAAGTAGTGTTTAAGTAAATGGAAAGGTTACATTTGCTTCCAAAGAAAGTAAACAAAACAATTTAGACCACCCAAACAAACCACAAAAACCCCCCAAATATTTCAATTTTTAATTTCCACTTCTGGAACAGCAAACACAAAGCTCTTCCTCATAATTATTAGAAACACTGAGTTAATATAGTTTTGCCACCATTAACTCTTTCCCACTAACTTCTACACAAAAACAAACATCATCTATTATTATCCATGAGATAAATAGAAGATCCTCAGTGATACTTCACTGAGTCCACACTAGGGAATTCCAACTCTCTCTGCTCTTAAATAACTTAAAATTGCAATTTCAGCATTATACTCGTAGGTGTAGCACATGAGTTCAGCTGCAGATTGAAAGGAAATGTTGTGATATCCACTCTAACTAGAACCATGCTAAGTGACAAGTGTGATCTAAGAAGATCTGGACGGATGATACATAAACCAGCACAAAGCAAATGCTTAAATGGAATTTGAAAAATTATAAAAAAGCCTACTTACCACAGAATTTCTAAGCTTCTCAGGTAAAGGATCTTTTACTTCAGACAGAGGATCTTCAGGGTTTTTGTCTTCAGAATTAGGAAAAAATTTTGATTGCACTAAAGAGCTTAAAAGAAAGACAAAAAAATCCCACTGAAAAGCATGTCTTGTTCTATGTGGTTTTATAATAATAACAGAGTCAGAAGTTCTATTACATATTGACCACAAAAAATTAATTTTGGTACATCAGTGTTTTCACATAGCTGAGTGAATTACAGAGATTCAAACTTTATAAAATAATTATTTCTCTGGTGTGCAGAACAGTGACTATTAAAGAGCAGCAGCCAGATGTTCAAACTGCAGTTTCTCTAGTAGCAGCACTGAACTGAATTTTAAGTGAAATCGAGCATTCATGAAACAAAACTTGAACTCATAAATAACTGAACAGAAATGTGCAAAATTCGGAAGTAGTCCATTTGGCAATGTCATTTAAAAAACCATTAATTCTTTGGTTTAATTCAACAGAAACAACAAAAGAAACCTATTCTAGCCTGTTTAATTAATGAATTAGCCATACTGACCAAACTTCTAAATTCTTAGCAGCCTTGCTGATACTAAAGCTCAAAAACCTTACACCTAAGCTTTTAGAAGCCCATGTGCAATGTTACTAGTCATAACAAGCTGTCTCACAACCTCTCAGTGTGATTTTTTTTTACAACACCCTACAAAGTGCACAAACATTATTTCATTTTATGGACAGGAAGATCACCTGATCTGAATGAGCCCTACATCTTCAAAGGAAATTACATATTGCAATGCATTACAATGCTTAACTGTGCCACAGTCAAACATGACCATCCAGGCTTTAGTTTTTTGAAAGAACAAAAGAACAAGTATCCAGGAAAAAGAACCTCATATCAACTGAACTAAGAGTAATTGGACAAGGTTTAGTGGTCAACCCAAAGATAAGAAATTTCCTCTAGTGTAAACACTCATGAATCATTAGTTTTGTTGTTCACAGAGGAGGTCCTTCACTATCTACTCCAAGCCACTATTTATCAAATTCATCCAACGTTATGGCTACATTTAAATACAAGTTCAAGCTCTGCCTCACCTAGGTATGTGGCTGAGCTATTATTGGCTGTTCTGGGGGAGGTGCTTCTCCTACTGGAACTATTTTGTTTTAAATGTATCGCTATTAACTGAATCAAACACCCTCAGCATCAGATCTCTATTCCAGCACAGAATAACATGAACACCTGTTTCCGCATGCTATATGGGAATACTTGTCATGAAAACATATCCTTATAATTTAAGACAATTATTTCATCAAGTGCTTGGAGCACACATTCAATATAAGAATACATCAACAAATGAAGTGGAAGTATTCAAGAAGTCCCCCAGCTTAAACCAGTGCCTTGAGCACCTCTTTAAACACAAAAAGATGGCACCTGACTGACATTTTGGAGAAAATCAGCAGGCAGTTAAATCAGATTTTGGCATGAAAGTGATTTACCACAAGTCACAAAAAAGGTCATTGTTAGAGAATAAACTAGATGCAAAATGTGAGAATTTCTAAGAATTTGAACCAAGAATATACTGGTTTTGATTAGTGCTGGTGAGTACAAGTTCAAACACTACTAAGTAGTAACATTATTTGTAGTTTTTCCTTGCAACTTGCTTCTTCATTGAGGAAGAGATACAAACTGGGTCACTTACAAAAGTACAGAAGGGTCACTGCTTTGTCTGCTGAGATGATACGATATTGCCACTAACAAACCACAAAATATGGAGAAGAGAACTGGAATATGCTGCCCATCCCAGGAATCCTGGAGACAGAAACAACATGTTACTAAAAAGGAGACAAAGTACACACCACTTTACCTGACATACAAAAATTATGTAATTAACAACTCCACAAAAATAAACCAGGGCTTTTTGTACAAAAACATTGCTCCACCTTTACCTATGTCTAATTATAGATCAGAAACACTAGCACAGTGTACATCCCTCAAGTCTACACCATCTTAATCATTAAACAGTCATTATTTCTCATAACCTTTATGAAACATTTCCTGCATTCCTTGAGATCACAGGCTCTTAAGAGCTGTATTTAGTCACTTCTTAATTTTGAATGTTACATGTACTCAACTCAAGACTTATTTTTCCTAATATGTTGAATGCAGATTAAACAGTGGCTTTATTTGGGTTTTCCTGATCTGCACTGGATCTACAAAGATGAAAGAGTTATTCCTTGCTAAAGCTTGTTTGTCTTAAATGGATGTGTTTACCAAAAGCTAATGAGACAAATGCACAAATTCTCAGAAAGCTAATCATGTCCTGCAGGTGATAGTATCATGGGAGTAACCCCTCTAGGAACCTTCTACTCTCTGTGATAAAATGGAAAAGCCAGCTAAATCTCAGTTGGACCCACACATGCTACAATTCACTGTAAACTGAGCATGTCTGATTACTGACAAATACCTGAAATGAATAAACAGAACCAGCATCACACTCCATACTGCTTCCAAACAACATTTCAAGCAATGAAAACAGGGTGGGTGTGGGGCGGTGTATGGGGGTTCCTTGAGAAGCCAACTCTTTAACTCTCCCCTTCAGATAGGCACATACCTTCACTTTAACACTACAAACTATTTCTTGGTTTCTTCTCAAATAAATATTAATTAGAAAATACTATTTCACTTTTGCAGCACCAGAAAAAACTTACACAAGCCACTTTGAGAGGTTAACATAGAAGTACATGCAGACTCTGCTAGAAACAAGTCTCTTGCATGACATTTTCAAGAATTGATATAGAATAGAAATGATAGTAAATGTCATGTGTTTTCAATCAAAAAAGCCCATTAGAGCAGGCACAAATCACACACCTTTAAAAGCAAAAAAATCTATTTTGTTCCTGCATTACATCTCCTCTATTGACATCACAGCTAAGCAAGAATAAAACCCTAGTAAATCAAACTAATATTTCTAGTTCAGTAGTTGCATACTTTAGTTACTTAATACAGAAAGAAGCAGAGAACAAACCCTAAAATATGTTTACTGTGCATAAAGTTTTTCTCACCTTCAGGGCACCATAGCACAGTCCATACAACAATGCAACTGCCACAATACTACAGATAAAACTGTAAAGTGCTGCAAGCAGGCTTGTGGTAGCTGAATATTATAGAAATGAAAAGAAAAAACATGGTTATCTTCTGAAGTTAGAATACAAAATACTTCAATTTGTTTAAGGTATCAGCCCTCTAGTTTCCTCTGATGAAAAAAAAATAAATAATTCAAACCAGAGCAGCTACTTGCATTTTCCCTTACAAATAATTTTTATTAAAGCATTTTTGTGGCTTTTTTAATCTCCTTAGTTATTGAACAGCTTTACCATAGGAATAGTTAACTGCAAGAGAAACCAGTTGATGAAGAAGTGACAAACTTACTAGGCCAGTAATTCTATTTCTCAAAAATCAATCAGAAGACTTTTAGGCTTTTTAAAAACACAATTAAAGTATTCTATGTTTAGAGGGTAGGAATGAAAATAGTGTAGCCACTAAATTTTTTAGCTAAGATACTGATCTTGGCTGCTCCACATCTCATACTTTTGCCACTGAAAAAACACAGCACTCACCATTGCCACCAAAGACATGAATGTCCAGCTGTTCACAGAGATACATCACAAATGTATTCACCTGAGGCAGGAGACCAATGAAGAATACTATAGGGAAACATAGTGTAAACACTACAGAAAAAAAAAAAGTTTAAAAAATGGTGAATATGAAAAAAATAGCATGGTAATATTTTTTTCAGTTTAAGTTCTAGGGTATCACACACCCCATTTAAACCCAAGATGATTTAAGTATTTCTATTATAAATTTCTAAGGAAAATACATATTATGTAAAGTCCTACTTCAGTGACTCAGAACTGACTGAATACATAGGTCATACAAATCAATAGTACTTTCCTTTTAATTGCTGTAGACATGGACACAAGCCAATTCAGGCTTTCCATTTTTATTTAGCAAAGATCAGCCAGGAGTGTTTACAGATCAGACTTGTAAGTTTTCACTCACTGCATGTAAGACTAATTGCCCGTCTGGAGTTGCAGGAGCAACCTAACACCAGCCACTCTGACATACGGGAGGCCAAGCACTCCACCTCCAGGCTTTCTGCTACTAATAGTATCTGACAAGTTTCCCCATTTTCCCACACCACTTCTGAACATTCCAATCCTAAATGACTGCGTTTTCTGTTTGGGTTTTTTCAACAAGAACAGACAACTGTATGAATGATGAAATCACCTGCAAATTACAGGATTTCAGAACACAAAGATAAATGAATGCCACCTAATTTCAATACAGAAAATGGTTATGTCTCCACGTGTGCATATAATTTACTTTCCATCCCAAAGAATAAAAGATGCAGAAATAATCTACAATATGCAGATATAGCAGTTCAGATCTAATTCACAGGAAACAGCAGATTACAAGTTTTAAGCTCTAAATTCTAAAGGATAGAAGGATCAAATAACAAAAATAACCCTAGCAGACACAATCTGGCAGTTTAGGCAGGATTTTCTCCCATCTTATTGACTTGTAGCTTCAGTGACCAAAAGAAGAAACAGACTTTAAAGTATCTTGTAAAACACCACAAGTCTCAAATTTAATTTTCTAATTTTAAATGCACAGAAGGGTTGGACACTGAAGGACATCACACGAGAAATAACTACAGTGAGACAGATAATGAGAACCTGATTTTTTTCCCAACTCCATAGCAATGCTAAACAACAATATAATTTAAAAACATGCAGGTTGCAAGCCTGGGAAAAACAATGAATCCTGTATTTTTACTGACACTAATTAGAAAATATAGGACTACAGACCAGCTCTTCAATATCTGAAGAAAATACTTTATCAGACTTCTCAAGACAAACCTCTGTTTCAAATCATTACTCAAGGAAGACAACACAGAGGGCAAACACAATATTCTGTCACTAACAGGTTAAAAAGTTGTTTCCCAAAAGTCTGTAATCTAGACTGTCTTGGGCCCATTAGAAACAAAACTACTACACAGATCTGGGAACACACAATTTTTAAAGACTAGTCCAACAAAAAGCCAATATTTATGATGCTTTTACAAACCATAACATCCTTGTTTTCTAGCAGTGACCAAGTAGGTGAAAAGATAAAATAATTACTATAAATGTGGAGTAGATTTAGAGCAATTGATTAAGTGCAATAGGTGGAACACAAAATAAAGCATTTATGCTAGTCCTCACTTGTCTGTTGGCAAGGAGACAACATTTACATTATCTAAATACAAAGTTCACCTTGCCCTGTACCTGTTTCTTCCAGTTTCTTTGCCTGGGAACAGGAAAAAAGGCAGCTGAGATTTTTACCTAACAAAGTATGTTTGCTAGCAGCCAGCCTGGTCTGCAGCACACACAAAGCTTTTTGAAACAGTGCTTCAGCAACATTAAGAGCTGCTCCAAGGGCAAGTGTATCATGTGGGGAGTGGGGTCGGATGTGCAGAGCAGGTTGGCGGGGTGGTTTTTTTGTTTGGTGCTTTATCATGTTGGTTTTTGGAGTTTTGCTTTGGGTTTGGTTTGGTTTTTTTATTGTTGGGGGAGTTGTTTTGTTTTGAGTTTTTTTGTGGGGGAGTGGGCTTTAAGCTGTTCTGGTAATTTGATTTTTTAATTGGAAGAACTGCTAAGAAATATAAAACATATGCTGCTGCAAGATACCTGAGAAGAAGAGTAAAATACACAAGGATCAAAACCCGCTCAGAACTTTTGAACTAAGAAGTTTTAAAAGCTAATGTCAAGATGGACATGGCCTGGTGAAAATGCCACCATATCTTTTAGAACTGGTAAAGACTCACTCTTCAGTACTTTTAAAAAGTACCTCACTTCCACAGGAGGACATACCACCTCCATGTACATTTATGTATTATGTTATGGGGATATGAGTGTAGTTATGGCAATGGTTCCACATGGTAGAAAAGGGAAGAAAATACTTCAAAAACTGATTGAGCATTATCAAGAGAAATTAAGCTAGTTTTTTATCGTGAATGAGTCAAAAGTATCTTCTATCTTCTTTTTTAATTACTCACACAGAATCAAGTATGCCAGTACATGAAGGGAACCAAAGAATTTGTTCAAAAAGCACCTTTGAAAATGTCTGGACAATTTCTGTTCATAAATATGCAGCTCAGACATTTTTCCTCTGGGTATTTAAATCCAGAGTTATTAGCAGAGAAAGTTGAAGAAGGAAGCAGAATGAGGCATAAAATACAGGATGTTCCTAAAATCAAGTAATAAAAACTAACACCCTAAATGCTTCAGTCAGTAATTCTTATTAATAAATTAAAATTTTAAAAAACCCACACTGAGACCAATTTCTCATTTTTCTTGGATAGAAAATGGTCTGGGGGCACAGAGATGTAACATTTAACTGCTGGAGTCTTTCACACACAGGTATTTTGATACAACTGAAAAGCAAGTGCATTCAGTTTAGATGAATGGTTTTCTTACCCCACCCAAAGCAGGGATCCATAGAAGATCATCCAAATAACTTTGTTCCATTAAAGCAATACATAAAGTTCCCATGATAAGATGGTCTTCAAATGTTTATGTCTCGCTCTCCTTTCTATGGGCTCTGTTTGAGACTACAGGGCTGTTATTATTTTTATAACAGGGAAAAGGATTGTTGTTTTGGAGTTTATGTTGTTCATTTTTTCATTAGATTTAGGGGGGTAATAGAGTTAAATGTCATCAGTATTTTTTATACACTGTGCTGCTCAGAAAACAATGAGATTACCTCAAAATGGAAATGCAGCTCAAAAATTGTATTTTTGGTACTGCTGATTGCTGATAGGCCTGTTCTGAGAAGAAGCACATTAAATAAGATTTAACCTGTGTATCATGTTTTTTAAAATTGTGTCTGTACTGTTCTGCCCAATTGCTAAATACAAATAACCTGACTTAAGAGAGCTCCTACTTATTTGCCACAAGCCCCTCCAGAGAGTGTGAAAGAGTCCAAATCAAAATGTTGTTTTAACTACTGAGCAGCTAGGTCCCAGCAAAGGGAAGTGTATGCAGATCCAAGTTAAATAAGCAAGTTCAAGGATAAGGGCTAAGATACTAGATAATGAAAAATTTTAGTAGAGGGCATCTCTGCCATTTGTTACAGAAAAGCTACAGAAGGGGAAAATGTTCCCCTAAAGTTCTACTGTTGTAAAGCAAACAATTCAAATCCATTAAAAAGCTACTCACCTATAACTAAGTCCCTGGCTGACAGCAGCAGCAATGGGTTGGTGAAAGCCATTCCATACAACCTGAATCTTGTTGTAGATATGTTTCTGCTGCCATAATCCAACAGCCAAATCAGACCACAACACAAACAGAAATATACAGGCCTACTATAGGCTATGATACGATTGTGACCCTGTTTAAAAAGAAACCACAAAACCACCAACATTTGTTCATTATTAGTGGAAAAAGTAACTTTTACTTTTCTGCTACAGATACCATCAGAATCAAAATTAATCACTGGTCATCAACTAATATACTGTGACCTCACCATAGCCTAAAGTTTTCTTCATAAAATCCCTAAAGCCTTGCCTTGCAGTGATACCAGTCTGTGCTTTTTGTGGCTTTGATATAACAAGGACACAACAGTTAGATTAAGTTAGACTAAGCTATATATATCCTTAGTCTCAGCTATATTTTATGCTATGTTGCTTGCAGTACTAAATGCTAGAGAAGCTCTGACTAGGCTTTGTAAGCAACTGAGAATAAATCAGTTTTAAGGAAAAAGGGATTAAAGTTTATTACTTAGATACTGCTTCTGCTGGATGGGGGAACAATATATATAGGTGTTCATCAAAATACAACTTCTTACACAAAAATAATGACTTGCTGCAGAGCAATAATGCTTTTAAACACCTTATATAGGACATCATCTTATATAGGACATATATTTTGTCTTGGCAAACTAGGAGATGCACAACAGAATATAAACATACTGTGCAATACCAGAACATTAACATGTCTGTGCTCAAACATTAATGTTCACTAAAGCATTGCAAACTCAGCTTATTAGAGTGAAAAAATAAAGCAGTGTGCACACTAGGACAACTGAATGATCTACAAGACTAAAACAGAACATCAAAGCTGTATCAGATCATACCAGCAGAGCAAATTACATCATTAAGAATACTTCTCAGTACAATTGCTAGAATAGTAGAGACTCCTCAAAAAGCTTATCATGACATGGCTCCCTAGTGAAAGCTAAGCTCAGAACAGGAGGACATGATTTGCTAAATACAAAAAGTACAGCAGGGGGAAAGTGTCAGGTCCCTTCTCACACACTAAGACAATTACAAGCCTTTTGTGCCTTGTAAGAAGGAACACAGGAGAAATGCCAGAAAAATCACACGAAAATGATTAATTCTCTGTGGGAGTTCTGCATCTGCAGGGTTAGTACAGTGGCACATGCCCATGACTTACATGTCGGGGGGAAGAAGAATCTGGCTGAACGCTCTGAAACCAAAATAAAAAGAGGAAAGTTACCCAATCTACAGATAAGTCTGTTCACATCCCTACGGACATCATCTTGGTTAAAGCTCCTTTAACAATCTCTACAATTAATTTTACAGTTGTCAAGCCACATCACAGCCTTTATATCACAATGTCGTAAACCATTAAATCTACTCAAAGAGTAGATGTCTATAACCACAATTCTAAAAAAATCCCCAAGCCCCTTATTTTCAGGATTTTTACTGTTTTTCAACAGCATCAGGAACTTTAAATCTAATTTCCATCCTAACAGTCAAGAAATAAACGATCATTCTTAGATTACAATAAACCATTATCAGTCAAACAAAAATTAATTATCTGATTAAAAATACGTTTAGATATAATTGCCTCCTAAGAATGCTCTGAGTTGTAGATGTGACAGAAAATTAAAAACCTAATCAATAAAACTTCAAGTTCAGTTTGTAGTTGGTTTTCAACAAGTAAGAATGTGCTCTTCTTCATGCACCAAAAAAATGCATGAGAACAATAAATAAAGGATTGTTTAACGAGCAAATGTAGAATCATTCTAGTGATGTGCCCTTGCATTACCATCTATTAAACTTCCCATAAGGCCAAGTTTACTCATTTCTCTATAAATGATAAGCATGCACATTTTTCCTTAAAGCCATAACTAACCTGCAACACCCAACTGCATATATTCAAACTTCCCATAAGGCCAAGTTTACTCATTTCTCTATAAATTATAAGCATGCATATTTTTCCTTAAAGCCATAACCCAACTGCATGTACATCTATTGCTTGCAGAAAGTAAAGAGAAATTAAAATACCTTCAACAGTGAGTACTGGCAACTGGCTATGACCAGGCAAAACTGGAAGACCCAAATATCCTTGAAAAAGCCCTCTATTAGAAGTACAGAGCCCAGAAATGCAACTAGAATAGCTAGGATGACAGCTAATACGTTCTCAAGGATCTCACGATTCCTGTTTCAAAGGGAGAGAAAAAAAAAAGAAAAAAAAAGGAATTTAAAGCTAACTATGTCTAGAAAAAGCTGTGAAAGAACACTTAGAGTCAAAAATTAACAAGGATTATGCTACTGGTAGCAAAGTAGTTAAGAATAAATTTGAACTTCTACAGTGTACTAGCACACTGTCCTTTAGCAAAGCTAGGAGCTACCAGGATTTCAATGACAGCTGAAAGCAGTTAGTATCTTATGGAATTTTACTTTAAACAGCAGAAGATAATTTGAGCAGATAATTTTAGAAATAATTCAAATGTTCCACCAGAAGCATGTCTGTAACATAAATCTATATTCAAAGCCTATCCAAGATGATGATAAGCCTAAGAAAAAACACAAGTATGATAACTTACCTGTATATATAATCTGTCATTCATGATTTTCTAATGAAGAAATTAAAAATACTCTTGCTTGTGTCAGATATGCCAAATGGAATACAGATAAATCCCTATGATATTGTTAATGCTTTGGAACAGAGTTATGAGTATTCCTCCCTGGACAGAATCATTACTATCCTGTTTATTTCAAGGAGGTTCATTACCAAAATATAAATACTCTGCATATTCCAAAAGCTGATAACTGGTGGATCACCTTAATTTTATTCCTCTAGGTAAATGTACAGGGACAAGAAGTCACAGTATTAAACGATTCTTCAAAAAGATGCTTTGGAACAGCAGCAAATTCTTTCCGTTTACCAAAAGACTAAGTGCATACCAGATTGTAGACCCTTTAATTAATTTCTGGAGAAGGCTATACTCTAGCTTTAACGATTGGCAATGAATCTTTCTGTTTGATCATTCAAATATGTTACTGCCCCATGCAGGCAAAGTGAGGGTTGGTTTTCTGTTTCCTTTTTTGATTGCTACAGAAGAAAATGAGAGTAGCCTCCATTATTTTAGAAAAACTACATACAGTACTATTCTTTCATTTTTCAGAGTACAGTAAATAAGTATCATTCTCTAAGGATAATTTTATCTCTATTACAGTTTAGTAACTGTTTCCATCTTTGTTTTCTGAGGTCTGGCAACATACAAGGATCTCACCTATCAAATAAAGCCAGAAGAGTTAATCTATCAAAATTGATGCTAATCCAAAGTTTAGGCAGGATCCAAAAGCGGTAGTACTGCTTGACTTTTTGAGCTGCTTCCTCTTGAGGCTGCATGTGGTCCTGAAGGTCAGGGCTCAGGTCAATATCTTGCTGCTCCAACAGATCTGTGTCCATTGTTAGCAGCCTGTTCAACCTGATCTGAGGAAGAGAAAGCTAAAAGAAAGTTAGTATTAACAAAAACTCCTTTATATCCCATCACTGTATATATACAGAATACTGCTTTAAAGAAAATTGCTAGAACTCTTTCATTTCACTTTTGAGGAATCACATGTCACAGGCTTCTACTTACTTTTTCTGTCCTTATTACAGCACATGAATAGGACTAGCAGCAATAACAGTTTGCATACAACAACTCTGCCATTTCAGTATATGCCTTATTTCAAATGAATGCATCTTCTAAGCACATAACCCATTTATTCTGAAAACTTCAAATTTGAAGACAAGTAAACTGATACATGGGCAACATACACTACAAGAATAATCCAATTATTAATTTAAAACAATTACAACACATTTCTTATAGTCAGCTAATCTGCATGCAAACCCATGCTGAATGGTTCTTTTTGCATGACAAAGCAACACACTCGTGTACCAGCAGTCAAATTCAAACTCACTGAATCCAGAATACACTCAGAAATGAACAAAAGAAAAACCTCTGCCCTAAACAGTCAAGTACGATTTATGGCTGACTATTACTTATTTTATAGTTTGTTTAGAGTCCTCATGAAAATCACAATAATACTAACAACCATGAAAGATACTAAAGGAGAGTACTTGATGCTAATAAGATACTATAGTACATATTGTATAGCCTAATCCAGTTTCTAACAGGTCGAGAAACATCTTGATGTACTGCCCTTTATTCTGTGGCAATATAATTGTTAAAATGTCCTTTAATGAAAAAGCTTCACAAATGTGTAAGGCAAAGAGTAAAACTTCAATACTCATGTCACCACCAAGTGTCAAAACTACAGGTTTAATGTTTAGAGGGGCTTTTTCCCTACAATCATCTAAGTTTAACATCCAATTTCTTAATTTATATAATTTTTTTTCACCACGCCTTATATCATCAGAAGCTTAGCCAGCTTCTCCTTCCTAGAAAAATATGAATGAAAAACCAAACAGGAACACTCCCTTTCTAAAGGCATTTCAAAAACACAAACCATAATATTTAAGGTAAAGCTGTGTCAGAAAACAGATCCTTTTTTGACAATTTTCTAAAAACTTCATTTCTTAAAAGGTAGAACCAGCATAACAACAGGAACACTCCCTTTCTAAAGGCATTTCAAAAACACAAACCATAATATTTAAGGTAAACTGTTTCAGAAAACAGATCCTTTTCTGACAATTTTTTAAAAACTTCATTTCTTAAAAGGCAGAACCAGCATAACTAATGCATGGCACTAATAATAAATTTCAGTGGAAATTTCTATTTAGGTGCGTGGGCTGAGTTTTTACAGTCACAGATTTGCCTTAAAACAGAATCATTCCCTCCATTGGGACTACACTAGCAAACCAAGAACACAGAAGAGGTAATGCAGCCTCTTTTCTGAAGGCCACATGTTTGAGGGGCACTGCGAAAAGCAAAGCAAGTTCCTCAAGCAGACACCAAGTTTAAAAAGCACTTTCTTGATCAAAAGCATGGTCAGAGGCAGCAAATGGAGGTCTCTTGCTCCTCTGCCAAATCCTAAAGCTGTGTTTCATTCTCCCTCTTGATTATATCATTATATCTTGTTGTACTTCAACATACTTCTCCTTGGTTTGCCAGCTTAAGAATCGTGCCCTTTTGCACTGTTCTCGGAACATAATATGATTTCAGAATTAAGAGTATGGGTATGCCTGGACTTGACAATACTGCAAAAGCTTTTAGATCATAAAACTAAGGAATTATAAAGCTATTTGCAGTATAAAACAGTGTAGGCTTCTGCTTTGTTTTGCCAACCACTTATTGCATATAAACTTAATTTTTTTACAGCAGACTCCAATGACAGATTTCTAAATTCCTTTCAGGGAAATTACTCAAGTGAAGTGTCTTTTGGTCAGAATACTACATTTAGTCTTTCTGCTGCCTGCTAACCTCAGTAACAAACAGAAGGAAAACTGTCCAAATTGTACACATTATCTTTGCAAACTTTTATAAGGTATCTTAGAACAACTTCTATGACTGTTTTAAAATTGCTAGGTTTTAGATCAGAGAAAACCAACTAAGTTTTAAAGTGCTATGCAAGAAGATTAATTTATATGTACATATGAAGACACTACAATACTAAATACTTCCTCTTCATTAATCCAGACAAAATTCTTTCATAAGAACAGAGTACTACCACACAGAATGATTAATCAGTGCTATAAAGTTGGATAGTCTTCTGATTCTTTGCATGCTTTAAAAATAAGTAAGAAGAACTTACTAGATCATGTGGATAAAAGCGAACTGAGGTAGAACTCGATACGTGAGAGTCCGTGTCACTATAAGAACAGGGAAAATACTTCAGATTATAAACTACATTTTATTTCAACAGGTCATGCTAATTTTCTAGTGTCCCAAATTAATTTTGATACCGTGTGAATTTTAGTTAAGTATCTTTAAGTTTTTCCTTTATTCACTTATAAATGCAAGCAGCCACTTAGTCTCATGTATTGTGGTCATGTATTGTGGTGCATTCCACAGCTATAGTAAGCCAGGAGACTCTTTAATCTTACACTTATCATTTTCTCAACACCCAGTCCCTAAATGGTCTAAAAAGAACTACAATGATAGCCATTATTCCACTTGAAAAACAAAAAATTTATAAGCTGTTAGCTACTGATTTGTAAAGTACATCACATCTCTAAAGAAGTGCAGAGGCTGCTAGGTGTTCACATGCAGTTTCTCGTAATTCTATGCTGTTTTTATCAAGATCCCAAAACTGCCAAAAATAGTACATACTTAGCACAAGTAAAATGAGCTACTGAAACCGCTTTTGAAAAACTTAAAGTTAAACCTCTGGTAAGAAGAGCAAAATTACTTTGCAATTTCCAATCATTAGAGATGAAGAGAAATTTCTCTTACTGTATGAGAGTCCATATCCAACCATTGCTTTTTTCCCCAATTTTGGATAGCTTTTGGGTGTTTGTTTTCCATGTAAATCACATGGTTGTAAGACTTGTATCAAATTTATGCAACTTTCCTTCAGTTCCTTGCCTTAAGATAAAAACATTCTTTGTTATCAACTTTACTTCACTCAAACTCAAGTACTCTCTACAGCCGAGATCTGATTATCTGAAGTGGCCAGTCTGTTCCTTCCATTAGCACATTCAACTTCATAACAGCAGCCATCAGCAAAGCCATTGCATCTGGAACATGCAAGCAGTAGAGGCAGGGATTGGCAGCTTTGTGGAAGGAATCCAGAACTTTTTGTCAAAGTCCAATTCTACAAAAAGCATTTGCATACCCTCACAAGAAAGATTTGAAGATTGGATGTTTTATACTCATTACTCCATAATTCCAAGAGCAATTCCACCTACATGTAGTATGAATTACAGCATTCAGCATGATACAGTAGCTTCAGAGCACTTCTACATAGTGAGTAGATTGGGGGCAGGTGGGAAGCCACAGGAGGTTTTGAGTTACTTTCCTTTCTTCTGCCTCCTATCCCTTCAGAGAAAGAAAGGGCATCTTTCCAACAGCAGATGAACTTTCCAGTATGTAGCTGGCTATTTCAGCTGCAAGTCAAATTTTAATCTCAGGCATGTTAACACTTCCATTTACTGTTTAATGCCATCTACAAACTTGAGAATAAATTTATCAGTTTACAATGGCTTCACAACTGGAAGTTCAATAGCCATAATGGTAAACAGTCACCTAACTTTCTCAGAAATGGGTTAAATTCTTTAACAAAGACTTTCTATAAGCCAACAAAAAATGCATTTGTCAAGTTTTCAGTTTGGAAGTGTAGTAGTACTCATTTTCTGAGGCAATATTTAACTTAATGTCATCTTCAAGTAAAAATTACTTGGGTCACAAAAGTAAAAGTATATGGTTAATAGATTGTATTTATTTTTTTGGTAGTCCATACTAAATAACCTTTTAAAATTAAAATAAAAGATTGGATTGCAGTAAGACAAGAATCATCACTCTTGACTGGCCTTCACACACACCAGATGTTGGATGCTCTTCTTGCAGCTGGCTCAAAGTTCACAAGCGACATGTCGCAGCCCCCTGTCTCGTAGAGCGTAGAACTGAACTTACCTATTAAAGAAAAGGTCAAAAGCAGGTCAACATTTCCTCATGTTTCATCCCATTGGCAGCAGCTTCTATTCATTAACTTACTATAGAGATCAATTCAAACATCTGAATTTACATCAGTGTCAAAATATAAAATGTGATTAGTCATGAATGTGTCACCAGGACAGACATTAGCTACACAGCTGTCTTTTGTACCATTTTATGTAACATATGTACTGTAACTGCAGTGCTGAATTAAAGAGTTTGTATTTACAAGATGCCACCATTAACACAACATAAAGACAATGTAAGCCTTTTTTTTCCCCTTAGAGAATAACCACATGAAAAATTTGCAGTGAGCAGCTTGTTCAGTTCTTTCCCACCCCCAACAGCACTATCAGTAAATCATTCACTATCAGCATCTAAGAATGTTTAGCTACAGCAGTCATAACCCAATTATCCTGTATAAAAATCTTTTGAGACACCCATGTCTATTTGAAAAGAAACACAGAGACTGAAAGAAGTGGTGAGAGATGCTTCCCAAGTTAACTCAGGAAACTCAAAAAAGGAATGTGCGGCAGAGATTTATTCTACAAGCTAGAAACAAATGCTTCAGTGTAAGAATAAATGACTGCAAACCAACATCTTAGATAAACCATTTGGACTTACTTCCAAAATACATAATTTTAAAAAGCAGCCACAGATTATAACTCAAATGATAAATTACCTTACTCAAATATGTTTTCACAGTACCCTCCTCCCAACATTGGCCTGATCAGAGAGATAAGCATTTTCATTTTCCCTGAAGGCCAGGTTCAATATATTTCAGCTCTGAATGCAGAGAACCTGATTTTGAAACTGATCTCATATGAAATCATCTGCCAACTTCTCCATCTCTTCTAGCCTAAAACCCTTCTTAAGTCATGATGCAAAACATGCAATATTCCAATATTAGCTTATATAAACAAAAGAAAAAATCCCACTTGGGAGCACGTGAAGAAAAACCGTATACACCTCTCATCTGTATGTCTTGCAGCTTTTCCTTCTGCTGATAAGATATCAAGCAATCCCCCCAGAAATACCTAACAAAATCAGAGCTTCCAATCTTTCCCATTCCTGTGAGAGCACATCTGGCTAATAACATGGATTTTGAATATTTTTAAACACAATATCATCCTGCAGCAGCTTCTCTTGAGACCCATAGACATTTAAGTTTGATTCAGAAGCATTTGAATCTTAGCAGGTTAAATCCCTCAAACTAGATGCTTACAACCAGTGAAACGAAGAAAAAGAACTGGTATACTGAAAATATCTTCCTAAAGCTTTCTACCCTCAGAGGGAGCACTTCAGACCAACCAGGGAAACAGCACAGCTGTGCTCAGAGCCACCATTGTGACAAAGACAGTCCCCTACATAGCTCAGGAGGCACAAATGGCATGCACAGCACCTCTCTCTCAATATTCAATTACATCTGCCACAGACCTAAGTACAAAGCTCACTTGTTAGAGCTTCTTCTTCATTAGGTAAGATTTTAATGAAGTGCGTTAGCTGATTATCTTTTGGTTTTTCAATCCAGTGTATAGTACACAGTTAAAACTCAAGCTTAAAATTTAAACTAGTAGATAACACGGGGAATCTTCCCACAACTAAAAAAAAACCTTGGTTACAAAGGTATATTTATTAACTGCATCAATAAAAAAGTTTCAAGAGCAAACATGGAGATACTGGACAATACAAATACACTTCAGGCTCTATTCAGGACAAGAATGTGCATTAATTATTATGGAAAAATCTCCTGGGCAAGCAGCCCTTAAAAAAAAGGAAGTTTGGGTTAAGTTCTTCACGGTTTTGCATTACTGAATAGAGATCCTGGAAATTAAACTTTTTAATTTTTAACTTAATGAAATTCTAGTCACAGAAGTTAGAATATACTACTTGGACATGCAACTTCCCCTTCCCTTGGGCCGAGGAAAACACATCAGGTATTTATTTCAGGAAGTTTACTGAACTATTACAATTTTTCAATTCCTTGTCACCCAACTTGGAATCTATCAAAATTTACTGCATTTATATTGCTGCTCTAAGTACTGCACTGCTGCAGTGGGATATAACAAAACTGAATAACAGAGGTAGCAAACAAACAGAACACTTAATTCCCACTGTTTATACACAAACTACAAAATGGACTCAGGATATGTCATGCTTGCAATTCACCCACCTATTTAAAGAGGCCCTCCATTGAAACTTAGCTCCCTGGCAAGCACAGCACAGCTTCTCATTAATTCAAAATCTTTTTCTGCCCCCTTTTTTGTTTTTCTTTTGCTGTTTTTGATTTGGTTTTCTTGTTGTCTTTCTGTTGGTGTTTTTTGGTTGGTTGGTTTAAATAAAAAGATTTTTCAGAAAAGCCTCAACTCATCTCAGTAGAAAACTTGACAGGACTGTTCATTGCTATTGGTGACACAAACTCCAAAGTCTGACTGGAGATAATAAAATGAGCTCCAAAATCCTTAATTTTTAAACTCTGTGAGATGGGAACAGCTTCCTCACAGTACATAAATTCTAACAAAGAATTTCAATACTCAAGATTCAATACATATGGATATACCTAGCATTTCTAGAGACTCTTTCTCATTCTTGTCTCCCACAGCATTCTCCGTGGGATACTTGGAACAGCACCACATTGCATAAGCTTAAGAATGGATTTTCTCTCTCTAAAGCCTATAGTTTTATCAAGCTGTGAACAAATGGGAGACTCTAAAATTATGTTGCAAATCAAGAAATATGATCAATAGCATGTCTGCCCAGTCAACATAAAAGTCTAACTTCTCTGCACACAAACACACAAAAAAAGAGCAAATTAAAGTCGCCCAAACATATTCTATTTGGACCAGGTTACAATAACAAACCAAGACACTGTGATACTCAAGCACACAAATCCAAAATACATCTTAGTTCTAACATGGAGAGAAGATAAAACTTGCTCTTTGAAGCAAGTTTCCTTGTTCCAAAAGACCAAAATATCTCATCACCACATCCAGAAACAACCATGTAACAGTTCACACTGTACAAACTCATATTCCCACAGTAAAGGGCATCAACAGACAACAGCAACAGGCTGATGAGCTTACACAAACAAAACCTGGAAGATTCAAGTGGCTCAGAATTTAACTAAAATGGTGCTCTGATGGTTTTCTCAGCTAAGTTATTTTCAATGTGCTTCCCATTTTTACATCCAATACATACTACTTTTTTTCAAACCACTTAGACTAGTTCACATGCAAAGGCTTACTGACATAATGAAATTACATCACCATTAGATCAAGATATATTTGTTTACTGCTTCAGTCAGTTTTTTTTAAATAGTTAGCAAAACCGAAGTCATCAGAATTTGACTACTTGGTAGACTGCTAGGAGTTTTATTTCCAAAGGTCAAAATTTTCCCGTTAGCTAAGGTATGAAGGCATCCATGTTTTCAGTTAGAACACTTCAAAGTAGTTCATTTTTTGTTCCTACAGGAAGTTTGCCAAAACAGTAACGTACCTATTACCCCATATTCCAGACTACAAAATGGATATTTTCCACAGGAGTAATGGGAAGTGAATATTTATTTTCCATATAGACCTTTGAACATGCTCCCACATCCATGCCAAATAACTTACATATATTGAATTATCAAAAGGTACTGAGTGAGTGCTTCTAAATTGGTTTTAATCTAATAAATACCCAGTGTATATGTCCATCTTTCTTTACATAAAAGTTTCGATGTTCAAAATCATTTAACTGCCTTCATAAATTAAAATACTTAAATCTGAAAGGTTATTGCTTGTTATATAAACAATACAACCAGAAATCCACCATACCACCATAACTGTCTTGTAAAACTCTAGATGAGCAGTTCTCTTTAAGCACAAAAGCCATTTTAAAAAATCATCTAGCCAAGGACACAAGTCTGTTATTTCACCCCAGCTTCAGACACTGGCCATCTGTTCTACTAACTCAGTACTTGGATTCCTAACTACTTGACAAATTCCAATTTGAATTTAATCAATCTTCACTGCAAGGGCTGAAAAATCCTACCTACCTGTCTAAACAATCAGCTATTAGAACAAAACGAATCACTACTGCCACACTCTCTCTGAAAACTGTCATTCACTTAAGTCATGGCACATGTTTTGTTGCTTTTGAGATTTGTATTATAGCAATCCTGCCTATAATCATGGCATTTAGTTTCCTTTCATTCCTGCATTCCTTCTATGATTTACTTCATATTTACCACTCCACATCAAGCTCCTTTTTCATCCTTTCAAGTTTTTCCCCCGTCAACCTTCCAACAGCATAACTGATAAAAATCTTCCTACTTTGAACCTGGAAGACTCAAGATAATGCCTCAAAGCATCTCTTGCCTTACTCCCAGAGCAATGTCCAGTTAACTATAACTGTATCATCACCACACTGGATGTGGGACAGGTGTAATACAGTGAGGCTCATCCTAGGTAAAATAAGCCACCAGAATCAAATTAATAGAAAAGAAACTTTAACGCAAACGAAACCAAAAATTGTGTGTCTTATTAAGTGCTACAGCTTGACATCAACACGAATAGAAAAAATGTACAAGTGCACTAGTAAAGGAAAATATGAGCCCTATATGTGAGGGCTTTTACAGTAAATGAATACGTGCCCTGTTTGCCTTTCCAAGAGGATTTCAATTAACAAAAGAAACTCTTCTATGCACTGTACAGAGATATATAACCCCATCTATGTTTGTCACTGGTATTTCCAGATGGAGTAAACCAGGTTTTGTTCCCATGTATCTCTTTTTTTTTTTTTTTTTTTTTTTTTTGTCCTGGGCAGTCACTATGATTTCCACAGCAACAAAGAACTGGTCATAGCTCCTTCATCACTTTTACTTTTGTTCTGATGCTGATCAAGGGAAAAACAAACTACAACCTTCTCCCAACCCAAACCACAGACAAACTGGGTCATCTTTCACTGTAAGTTATTTTGCTTAGACTCAATGGAAAAATAGTGTTATCTCATCCCTGACTGAGGGTTAAAAAAAAACCCCAAAAAACGACAAAAAACCCCAAATAAACCACATACCACTTATAAGGAAAGATACTTTCTTGTCACGCCAGATAAAGGAATCATACACACAAAAGCTTGCACCATTTTGCCAACTATTTTACTCTTAACAAAAGATAGCACCTGTTCCACAAAACCTGCTACACAAACTAGAAAACTTGGTTTTCCTAAAATAACACAAGAAGATCCTGCCTATAATAGCTCCTTTTTCTCAAAGGATTCTAAACTAGATGCTCAGAGTCTCAAAACAGGAAACAAATCCCTGTTATACATCAGATTTCTATCTAGCAGATACCAGAAGTTTTGTGCCTCCCAAAGAGAACATGATGTCTCATATAACTGTACAGTACAGGTAAAGTTTCAGAAGAATCAAGTCTCATGAATTTCTGAAGACTCCAATGCACAAAAAATACAACGAATATGCCTTTTTAGAGAGTCTGACTGCCATGTTGAATTTTATACATGATCTACTTTGGTTTCTGCCATAGCAAATAATACAAGCTCTTAAATAACATAGACCTAGATTGCATATTAAATGACAAATACTACAGAACTCAACTGCCTGTTTTGGGTAAGATGAACCAAATCTTTCAAATAATTAATGGCGGCCTCAAGAATATAGCTCAGCATTAAACTTGGACAGAAATAACCACTATAACAATTTCAGAGTTATATTTCAAATATCTTCTTTTTGAATATTAAATAAGAGCCCAAATTAAATTAAAAATGTGTTTCATGTAACAAGTTTTCATAGTTGAGAGACTCAAGCACTGAGATTGAAACAATAACACTTCTATCTAGAAAACAGTAAAGCAACAGAATCTACAACAAAAATTGTTAGATAATGAGATCATGTGTATTTACTGCATTTGTAGTTAAGTCTTATAAAACATCTCAGAGTAGGTAAAGGTCATTTTCAGTTTTGCTTATATTCCATTTTTCCTTATACTACACTAGATGACGCAGAAGAATGAAGACTCAAACTCACGTTTAAAGGATTAGCACAGACTCTCAATCCATGGAGTCAATTCTAGTGGGGTAAGAGACAACTCATTTATCTTTTAGTCCTGGATTACACAATGGTCTGAAAGACATGTTTTATCAGTGTTCCGATCAAACCTGTACTTTTAGGTTCTTAGAGCTGACAGCTGCTCAAAATTCCATCACTAATAATTGTCAGTGCTCAAGATGCCCATTTTAATAATTCAAGGAAGAGTTACATATTAATGATGAAGGAATAAGTAATTCAGGCCACGTATAGTTAGCTGCAAAGATCCCTGCTGGGAATTTGTCCAAACCTGTCCCTGCACTATGTGGCAGATCAGTCATTTATTAAGACCATCTTAACTTCTTCCAAGCAATTTTATTAGTTGCATAGAAGTTAATTAAGAAGTTAATAATCAAGAATACCACATAAAATGGACCATGAAGAACTAGGAAGACACTATAAAACTCCATAAAATGATGACATTCAATATACGGAAGAGTCCACATTTAATTCCAATACCAAGCTCCTAAATTAAGGTGTACATTCAAAACAAAGCATTCATTTACAGAAGTATTTCTTTTTTGAACAGCAGCTAAACAACTCATCTAAAAAAGGTAAGATCAAGAATTCTTAGGAGCCATAAGAAGTTGGTTTTTTTTCAGAAACCAGAAGATTCCCAAAGTCTCCATCTCTGCTCAATTGCCTGCAGGACCATAGGAAAGGTTCATTAAATGTGTTACATTGCTCAAATCAAGAAAGCTCTCACACCCTCATTACTTGTACCTATAACTCCTTATTTCCCATCATGCATTCGTTAGCGAAACTGCCTGGAAAGGTGATTGAGCAATATAGCCTTCCTAGAAACACACCTATAAGATTCAGAAACAACGCTCAGGTTAGCTGATTTTCAGTGCATTATTACCAATAAATCTGCCGTATTAAAACTTCCATGTCACCAAGGTTACATAAGGCCTGCATACCAAGTTCATCGTGCAAACTGCCTACAGCAGATGCAGTGGCATGTGATGCTTCTAAGTGGACACTCCCATTTCTCACCAGCAAGGAGGCGCTAGCGCCGGGCACAGCTGCCTGGGAAGGGGGGCAGGACTGCACTCTGACCTGGGAGGAGCACTGCTGGCCTTGCTGACCATCTTGAAGGCTACGAGAAAACACGCATTGGGGACACATTACCAGGAAGAAGTGAAAAAGAGCCAGAAGTGAAGCAAAACAAGATTTTTCAGTTTAAAGGGGAACATTTTTTTTTTAAAATAGTAGCGTTAAGCAGCCAACAGTTAGGGTTAAAGTAATCCCTACATTCTATGTAACAGAGTATTTAGGCCCTAGTTACAGCAGTAATCTAGAGAGATACTGTTCCTGTCAACTTCTTAGAAACAATATTGCTTTCTAAGATCTCCCCAAGTCACCCAACAGGTATATTCTGCACCTTAATTTGTGGGTGTAAAAGCAAATTACTGCCAGTTAGTTTAACTACAGACTAACCCAAGGTATCACCTATATTTACTACTGACTATTCCAGTCTTCTCACAATCACTGGAGTCCTTTTTGTTTATTCAAGTATGACCTGATCAGCTGTTTAGGGCTTTTTTCCTAGTCACCAAGACATCACCTTTCTTATTATTAATTCACACTAACTAGAAAACATCTTTAAGCTTTGTTAATAGCCACAGGATACCACAGACCCTGTAGATAACTGAAGTAATATGTTTGGATTCAGAATTATTTTGAAGATATTAAGACTCTCTATACAAAGTTATTAATTGTAAAAGTAAAGTTGATTCTGAAGTTATTTTGAAGTTATAGCAAAAGCTTTATGAACCACCAAAACACAGGTTTTAAAAGTCAACCTGGCTTTCAGAGATATTTGTACATTTCTCATAACCATGAGCAAATAATGTTTAAAAAAATGTTAATTCTCCTCTTCACAGACTTCAATTGCAAAATTAACTTAATAAAACTATTTACAAAAGTTAGATTGTTTTAATAGCCTGTTTAATATTAGGTATGACAGTGTCAGAGTACATTATGTTTACAGTTATATTATACCATCTTTGCAAGAGCAGTGGTTTTATTATCCTTCATTTTGTGGATTTAAAGAAGTTACATTATACATTCATTAGCTAAAGCATTATCTTAGATTTTGTATTTTAAAGACTGGAAAATAGCTTAAACACTCTCTTTTGAAAAACTATGTATCACCTGTTGGGTTTAGCACTTCACTGTTTACAGCATGATGCTAGAGTTGGCAAATGAGGCAACTAAAAAAAACAAGATCTTACTAAGAGTTGAAGGGTTATATCTGATGTACTTGCTTTTAACAGTATTTTCTACATCATCTACTTTTCAGTTCTTTTGTTAGAGCATCACTGGAAAACAAAATATGGATATAAGAATAGGTGTTAAGAAAAGCTCATGCAAAATAATGCAGACATGCACACAGCTCAGGAAGAAAAGAACTGCAACTCATAATTTACTGTGTTCTAACATTTTCATCTGAAATTTAAATTCAGGATTTGCTGCAGTACATGAGGTTTGCAGTGAGCTATGCAGCAACAAAAGTCCTAAGGAAGTCCACGGATGTGCCAACCTTCACTGCCTTCCTTAAGCAACACCAAACCAGTGCTAAACAATACTGCCTTGCCATAAACAGCAGGTACATGTCAAGAGGTGTATATACACAGCTGGTCTTTGCATATTATCCACATCTGTCACAATTAAAAAATCCCACAAAAATACTGATGTCAACCAATTGCAAAAAACCCCAGCTTATTCTCTCCCTGATTATTTTAATAGTAAAATTCTGTTTCATACAGTCACTTACACACATGCATACACCATTGACTACATGGGACACCAATGAACACTTATTTTTGAAGTGCCCAACACACTTGACATTTAGACAGGACAAAAGCAGGGGTGGATGGTGTTTTATGGTGCATTTTGAGTTTGTTTTTTTAGGTTACCAGGCAAAATAATCTTGTGAGTAATTTAGCATCAAACCAACAGAATTTACTAGACCAGGTTTGACTTGTCTACCACTGCCAAAGACACTCATATATAATGTCACTGTCTCTTTCACTAAATATTTCACAGTGGAAGTGAAAAGTAATTGCAATGATGGACAGGAAATCAAAAAAGAAATCAGGTTTAACTCAACAGGTCCTAGAGAACATTCCCCCAACATACAATTTTATGACAAGAGTCAGAAGATTAGAGATTAAAGTTTTGCTGACAAGAATAAGAAACACGTAACATCAGGGCAACTAAAGATTAGTAAATCTAATACTCTTAGAAGTTTAATATCTGAAGTCATGGCTTAGCAATATCAAAAACTAGACTGGGGCAGCTCACCAACAGTATACAGGCATGATGTCAGTACAAGTATTCAATTCTGAATATGTTTATATTATAAAGCATTTTTGATAATGTATGTCATTATGTTACAGAAAGAACAGTGAGCAGTTTTGGGTGGTTTTTAATTTAGAATAGAACAAATTAAGATAACAAAGGTGCTTAGAGGAAATACAAGGCTAGAATGTTTAATCTGCTTTTTTACCATTGAACATCTTGTCTGATTAAAGAGTTACTCCCACTTCACAATGTGAAATTCATGATTCACAAAGTTACTTCATAGTCTCTCACTGAAGTCGAGCTTAAGACCTGGGAACCTTAATGACTGCACTAGCATGTGGAAATGAAGCCACTGTCAACGACAGTTTAACACGGAGTCTTTGTATTTTCCTTACTCTATACCGACAAGAAAGAAAACACTATTTTCTAACTAATACACAGTCAAGGAGCTTTCATTACTTTGCATAGCCACTTATGCTGCAATACACAAAGCTGAACTATCCTCCTTTACCAAAAAAAAAAAAAAAAAGAAAAAAGAAGACAGAGGCAAGTGAAAGCAACCAGGTGATCTGAAAGAAGACAAACTTACCATCCTTCACTATTAAATAAATCACTAGCTTGAAGCTGAACACTCTACATTCAGCAAGACCAAAAGCTTAACAGAGAAAAATCTAAAATGACATGATTACTACTTCATACTGCACTAGCCACTAAAACCACACCTAACTAGTTTCAGTCCTTGATAAGACAGTCAATCCTTCATCTGTTAGATTTCTAGGTACCATTCTTACACTCCCCCGCCTGAGGAAAAGCTGCAAAAGTAGTGCTCAAATATTTTAGTGGTGTGACAGAGATGGCATAATTCCTCTGCCATCCTCTATTGTAAGGTATTTTCTTTGTTCCATTTCTACAGGTTTTCCCAGTTCAAAAAAACTACATAAATATTCCCAAAACACAACAACAGTTTAGCATACGAAGGAAGATCATTAAGAATATAAAACATATGCAATTACTCCTACATATTTATCAACTAACTGAAGGAAGAATTACTTCGACACAGGGAACTGTTCCTTCTTCTACAGGCCATGTTCTCCTCACCAGATTCTCCAATTCCATAAGCAACCAAGAAATTGAAAGGCTTAAAACACATGTTGAAAAACTTATTGTGGCTGCTATTTCTACTGTTCAGGCTGACTGATTAAACAGAGCTGCTGTATGTAACAAACCACTAGGCTCAGCTTTGTAAACAAAGGGGCCAGTAAAGGCTGGGGGGACTCCTGAGACACATGTGCACAGTACCTTTTAAACATTGCCAAGGCATGCAAAGTGCCACAATTATATTTAATACTAAGCAATACTGAGCATTCTATTTACTTCATCATTTCTCTTTTGCTGTAAAAAGCTGCAAGATCTTCAGAAAGGTTTACCTGTATTTTAGATTTGGAGTCTCTTTTGGAGCGTGTATTTAGCTCTTTATAAAAGTTCTGTCATTTTGCTTATCTCTCACAATCTACAAATGTGAAAAGTGATCACAGTACTAGTCCCTAATGTTTACATTCTTCAAGAGAAGAAAACCAAAATGGGGAGTGCTGATACTATTTTCTTGGGTTTCTCTTCTTGATTGAAATTAAAAGTTTCTAAAATTTTTGATAAAGACCACTGAGGCTAAGTTTGTTAGCATTAGTTATTTTTTATATCAATCTGAAAATAGCTGTAACATGTTAGAGACTGACTATCCTGACCATTTTTAAAATAGTGCCACATATACATGCACAATTCAACAAGCCCACAGTGACATGCAGTGACAGCTCAAGGAGGTTATGGTGGGGAAGGAAGTAAAAAGTGCTTTTCTGGCAACACTGGTGGGTGTGGGGAAGTGGTCTGCTGCATGCATGCTAAATATGGTGGAACATTTAGATACCCTACCTGAGGGGTGATCCGATGAGCAATGTAGGAGGGGTAGGGTTACTCCCTGCATTGTGCCGGCGTCGTACTGCCTGACGCCTAAATGTGCTGCGTTCACGGCGAAATGTGACAGTCTCCTCGCTGGCTTGTGCTGCTGCATCAAGACAGACTTTAGGTCAAATACGAACCCATCCTAGTTACGTCAACAGTAACTTAAGACTCCTTTCTTCCCTCTGACCCTCCCCAAGTTAACGAACTTGACTCACAACAAAAGTAGCTTGCGTCCTAACTGTTCCAACAAGCTGCCTCAAGACAGGATCACAACACACAGTTATCAGCAAAAACCTGGGTGGCTGGGGGAGTGTTCTTGGGGGAGTGGTCTTTAATATACAGCTTACGTTTTTTCACCCCCAGATCCAAATAGCCAGGTTGTAAAAAAGGTTGGATATCCCAAATCTTTTCTGTTAATGCATGGCAGGAAGAGACACCTGATCTCTCCCTTTATCTCACTGAACAGGTAATTAAGGAGAAGCCTGAAGAACTACCTAGCAAAGTTGTCTACCACTTCTCACCAGAATCTTCTCAATTTTTTAACTTCTGCCAAATAGGCCGGGTTGAAGTTAACCTCATCACAACTCTTTAAGGGGACAAAAGAAAAGCAGCTTTTTTTTCTCAGAAGCATCAAGGGATACATGTTGCTCCTTCTAGACTCATTACAATATAATTCACAGAGGCAGGAGGTTGAGAATAAGTAAGAGAATAACTTATTTTTAAGGACTGATGGTTTTGTTATTTCAGGTTCCCAAACAAAAGGTTTGGTTCGAATTTATAAAGCAACATCGTAAAAAACAATTTGTATGTCCTCAAGGGATCAAAATATTTATCCACACATTATCCCCCAAAATCCACCTGTGCTCCTTAAGCACTACAATCTGAACAATTTCAGATTTGGACTGCTTCATGGTGTGTCTACAATCTGAGAAATCTTCCTCCTGAGCCAAGGAAGCTCCTAGTCAATTTGAATGCAGAGCACTAAAGAGCTCAAATGAATGGGCCACAGAGAAAATAGGGTTTGGCAGGCAAGTGGAGGAGAAAAAAAAAAAAATTGACATGAAGTCAGTGTAAGAGAAAAATCATAAACTTGACAGGGAAGTCACAACTTGGTGGCCAAGAAGCCTGTTGCTAGAGTGAGAAAACCAAGAATTGTGTCAAACAAACAAAAAACAAACATCCCCTCTCCCCTGTACCAAAAAAAAAACCCAACCCCACAGAGAGCAATGGCAGGAATGCTACAGGCAGAGCAGTCCATATGCACTTCAGCACACTTCAAGTTCCAACACTACTGTCATTAAGCTTTCAACACTTACCAGCAAAGACTCTAATGCTGGCCTACAGGGAACAACAACCTATAGCAACCTACTACGGTTGTGTGCTACTGTCACAGCTAAAGCAATAAAGGCTGAAACAAGAGTTTCATTCACGCATGAACCACAGGTTACCAAATTAATTCTCTGTCTGAAGCTTCAATTTATAGCTTGCTTTAAAACAAAGAAGCTACATGAAGAGATTTACTTTAACACCAACATTCAAGCTACAAGCATTTCATTGTCAAAACTATAGATGTTAAGGGCAATGCTAATTCAGTCCTTTCCTGTACTTCCAGAAAAAACAGGAGTTCCCTCATTCTCTCCTCATTCCTCCACAAGTGTTTTTACAATTCTAAGTAACAAGAGATTATACTACCTTTTCAAGGTATTTCAGCAAGAATTCAGTAAGTTTCTCCTGTGGTTTAATACATAGCTTTATTTTAATACACTAATTTCTTTAAGCATTTCTTTGCAGCTCTCACACTTGAAGTACAAAGCAAGTAAACCACACTAAATAAGACAGACTGAATCCTGACACACAAGGTCAAAACCACCCATTAATTTTGTATGACAATTTATAAAGCTCATTTTTTCTAGGATACACATCAGCATATAAAAATTCATCTTTACAACACAGCTTCCACTGAGTTCAGATGCAAAAGCAATTCTGGTAATCAGACCATAGTTAAGCACCACAAAATAAGGAACAGTGACTAGTCTTAACTGAAATGTAAATATATGAATTACCATTAAGATGGCAAACATCAGCACTGTATCTTAATTAGCACTTGCAGCTACTTAGGAAAAGCAGCATTCAAGTGCAATTCTTTAAGGTAGCACACTGACAGCTACATGTCATGTTCTGCAATAACTGAAACAGAGACTATGAAAACATGATAGGTCCTCCCTATATAGCTCAAATTTAACACTAAAGCAAGTCTCAAGAACTAACAGAGACAGTGTCCGAGATGAAACTAGATATACAAACATGCTTGAAGAAAAAAAGAAAATTAAAAAAACTAATATATACTTGGGGGTTAAATTCAAAGCTATAGAGGCAAACAGCTCTGGCATTTTCTAGCTGTTTATTATTTCATTTTAACTTTTAAAAGTCTAAGTAGATTTTGGTGTAGTTTTCTACCTGTTTTACCACAAGATTCTTGATTTATCAAATCTTGAAACTTTTGTTCAAAGTACATCTTTTATACACCTTCTTCCTAAATGCAGGTGGTGCCATTCAGAGTCACTATAAAAGTCTACAAGTTCTTTTGAAAAGGCTGTTCAGACCAACAAGCTCCAAGTCGGCTAACATTACACAACACTGCGAGAAGCTACATGTAAGAAACAGGACCAAAGAGCAGAGAGGATTAGCACAAAGTGTGGAAAGCTAAACTGCTGAAAGTTTGCTTTTGGTTGAAAAGGAAAACCAGAGGGGCTGTGGTTTGGTTTTGTTTATTGTATTGGACCCCTGCATTTGCTAACTCTTCCCCAAGACTTTTTAGCGAGTGTTTGTTTTTAATATAATTTCACAGAAGACATACAATTTAAAATGTACACATACCAGTAAAGAAAGCTATTCATGTTAGTTTGTATTATTTGTGTTTCTACTTGCCTTTAATGAGAGGGAGCAGTGCAACTGCTTGTGAGTTCACCAGTAGGAAATAAGACGAAGTTCCTAACTTCCCTCTACCATGATTTGAAAGCAGCTCTATTATGTTTCAATACAAATAAGCTTTAATATTTATGATGTCACATACAATTCTCCAATATTGCTTACAACTTATCCTAGACTCCAGAAATGTAAGATCCAACATCTAGTCATGTACAAAATCTACATGTAACAGCATGAGGAAAGAGGTAATACTTCTGAAGTTCACGCTTCAGTTTTAAGTAGAGGAAGACAAGCTTTTCAGCTTACAGAATGTTTGCTAAAAGGTGCTCTATGTTTTTTTATTCTACACTTCTATGCAGAATCACTGCACTTCATATCAAGAAATTCAAGCATTTCCTCTGCATGCTGTCATATGAATATGAGTCCCCAGCACTATCTACCTTCAAGAACACAAAAATCATGTTTGAAGTTCAAAGTGCACAAATTGAAAATACAAACCTACACCCCAGAGATCAATAAAACAGAAAGTGGAGACCTAGTGACAACCTTGTAGCAAACTTAACTTCTCACATGCCTATTTCCAAATATAACACTTTTCAAAGTATTTCCAAATATAACTCTTTTCAAAGAAGAAACAATGACACTTGTATCTGTTAATGAATATGTGTATGCATGCACAGTTGATTAGAATTAATATGTTTAACACTTCTGACTGGAAACAGTTACACGCTTAAAACGTCGTGAAGCTATAATTTTGTCATCAGACACTTGGAAAGATGCTTTATATTGAACCTTTTTATGCTCACTTCTGTAGTTTTACTAAGTTTTAAACAGAACCTGAAGACTCACAGTTTTATTCCACAACTATGCAACTGTTATAGAAAATACCTAGCTTTAAGAAACAAAGTACAAATATTTTCCTTTGAACAGGAACATTTATATAAAAACAAGCCAAAACATCTGCAACATCTCCCTGCACCTACTTAACACGACTTTTAACCAAAACTTAGAAGATAGAAGCTTAAGAAGCACAACATGAAAAAGCAGAACTGACAAAATTTTACTGCATCAATAAGACCATTTCATTTTGCTACAAACAAATGCTAAACCCAGTGCCTTAGATAAATTCTAAAATACAGAAAAAAATTTCATACAAAGATTCCTGGAATGATGTGGTATGAAACTAATACAAGGGTGAAGTATCCATGTGGAAAACCATAAAGTCCATAGGATAAAAACTGCAATCATTCTAACTAGAAAGCAAGCAAGAAAAAAAACCCAAAAAACTACCATAGCAGAAAGTCTCCCTCACTCTTCTCAGGAAAAAAGGAAAAAAAAAAAAAAAAAACTACCATAGCAGAAAGTCTCTCTCACTCTTCTCAGGAAAAAAGGAAAAAAAAACAAACCCAGCTAAAAAACCAAACACCCCTCCCCCATCGCTTAAAGCCTCCCCTCTTCTCAGGAAAAAAGAAAAAAAAAAAAAAACAGCTAAAAAAACCAAACACCCCTCCCCCATCACTTAAGGCCTAGATGGTTTTGAACATTAGTCAGGTTAAGCATGGTTAAAGGTGCCCAGGGAACCTAAGTGATGCTTGGACATGCCCTTTCTCACCCTATCAAATGGGAAACAGATCTATTTTCAATCACTAATTACTAAGCCTACCAGTTCTCAGCAAGAGCTGGAATGAATAGTTTATGGCTCATGTACTCATATAAGCAATGAAATTTGCAAATGCAATTAAATTCTTCGAAGACAGAATGTATTTTGCCAAACCAAACAGCTGAAATGCTGTCCTTCTCTACTGAGCACCTATATCTCATTTGTGTTGGAAACCTGAGATGTACTTCATGTGCATTTATGGGTTAGCACTACTGTTCTCCTCATGGCTGAGGCATTTATAGCTTATTTTCACATGTTCTACCACTATATTAAAAAGCATACTTGAAAGATACCCAAATAAAAAGAAGCAGTCTGTTCAGTCCATATCTTCAGTATGCAGCTGTTAATGACCATATTATTATGCACCTTAATAAAACCTACAGCTGCAGGGATTACTTATACTTCTCTGAGGAAAAAATCAAATTATTAGCTCAGAGTATTATAACTTACTGTGGATATTTCAGGAAAGATATCACTAATGACTATTTCTGAAGAACAGAGATGTGCACAGCAAAGGAGAAACAATGGAGAACAGTGTGATACCTCCAAGTTACAAACTTTTGCTAGAAAATAGTGCAGAAGAAAATAACACACAATTCAGGAGAGAAAGTAAAGCCCAGGACTCCAATTTTGTGATTTATAAAAAAGCAAAAAAGTCAGTCTGAAACTAGCCTGAAGAAATATTTACAATTATGTCAAAACAGTCACTACAACAACCTGAACAGCAAAACTCTATCAAGGAAGGAACAAAGCAGGACAATAAAACCATCTGGTTTGAATTCTGAACCAAACATTTTTACAGACCAGCTTGACAGTAGAATTTTTATACTAAGGCCAAAGATGAAACTCGGAGTCTTAATTATCCTACTTCACTGAACTTCCTACTTGAATTATTCCACTTTTAAAAACACTGGGCTACTCACACAGACCTCTTGAATATAATGCTGATGTACTTTGGGTCAAAGAACTACAGCTAAACCCCAGCTGACCCCCTGCCCAATCCAGAACCTATATCTCAGGGTTCTGGAATCAATACCTAGAATTATATTCATGTAGCAGACAAATGTTCATTTGTCATAATTGACATTAATAAAGTTAGTTCTGACCTTGTGTTTAGATTTATTCACCTTAAGGAAAAGATGCTGTAAACCTTCAAAACATAGTATTACCAGCATATGTGGCATGCAATGTTAGCATATCATACATAGAAAGAAATGTTTGCATTACATAGCCTTAACTAAAACCTCAAACATTAATTAGTGGCCAACTTCAATAGATAAAACAAATGAGTTTTATCTCACAGCTACATTTTGTAGCAATGTGAGCAATTCCATCACAGCTGATAAAGCTTTCAGAACTTTCTTCATTATATGCGTACCAATAAACCCAGGTACCTCTCTACAAGCCAGCATGAAGATGCAGCTTCATTCTTATCTAATACCAAAAATTCCTATTCAACTCCTGTTTGAGATGAATACTTAGCAAATACATGAATAACACATGTCAACAAAATGGAATCACTCTTCCCAAATCAACCAAAAGACATCTAATGAAAGCCTCTGTATTATCCATAAGGGGACAAAACACAGGATTGAGTCCCCACAAAATGTACTAAAATTCTGCTTTACTAGGAAGTGGTTAACAATTAATAGATGCAAGACAAATTCCAGGTGTTATTTCATTGGTAAGTTCCAAAACTGCAGAAATCCTACAGTAGCCTCATATATAATTTCTAACACTGACTACATCTTTAAGTGCTGAAAGGTAGCAATCTGACCTCTATTGAGATGACAAGATATCCAACATGAGAGGGAATTCTGCAAAACTCAACCTTCACACACAAAAGCTGTGCCAGTACAGTAAAATGCTTATAAGAAGAGAGCCCTTTCTACTGCTGATCTGCTTACCTGAGTCCAGTTACAGCACGGTTCTGCTGAATACATGAATAGAGACAGCCAACATACACACAACCCAATCACAGGAACTTCACACATTTTTCAGTTTCTACCATTTCTAATCTTCAATTTCTCATGCAGAACTGTTTGGTTTAGTAGTTTGAGCATGAACTGACAGACACACAGAAAACAAGATCAGAAGCCCCATCTTCTGTAATTATATTCATTCTATCTGCAGGAAAACGTAGCAAAAACTAAAGCCATGAGAAGCATGGAACAGCTCTGCAAAACAGGCAAATCAAGTCATGACACAGACCATGTGCAACATTAGCATAAAAGGGAGTATGTTGGCAGCAGCTGCCATGACCATTGGCTGAGTAACAGAGAAGTGCACTGTAACAAAGGCAGGCAGACACGCTAAGCGTACATGTACAAATACATACAGACTGGGGAGGTGAACAGGGTTCCATCTGTCATATGAAACACAAGACTAATGCAAATTCACAAAGCCCTATTTTGCCTGCCTGTAGAGATATACTGCAGACCTCAAAGACAGAAAACAGTATGAGCTGTTACTTCAATATTGCTATGCAATGTATAGAAGGAAAAATGCATCACACTACATGCAGTTTTATTTACAAAAGTGTACGTATCTCAAGAACTTAAAAGTAAATGAACCCTAAATTGCAGCAAGCTGTAAAACACAGCAGAATCTTAAAGAGCACATATTTTACAATTAATATAGAACTGGAGAGAACACTTGACTTTTCAGGTCAGCTCAAGTTTTACAAAACATCACTGTGTTACATACAGCATTATGGTGGTTCTTTAAATGGTTACAAACAGCAATCCAGAAACAGCACACATCTGACAGAAACCAGGCACAGGACAGTGCAAAGAGGGTATTTCCAGAGTATCACAAGACAGTGGAGCAATTGCAACTAACCCATGACTCATCAATTCACTAGCTGCTTTTGGAGTCTGAATAGTTGAACAAGGATAACTAGTATAAGATGTCTTCCATTTTTTTATTATACATACACTTAATTTCAGAATTTTCAGATGCTGTTTCTCCACATTTTAATGAATTGCAATTTCTATTCAAATGCACATACTATCTCACAGCAAGTGAGTCATTCCCCACTTCCTGGCATAATAATACAGAAATGAAACTACTAAGTTGTATCTGCAGAAGTGAAATATGTACAAGTTTGTACAACATCCTGCTTAGCAGAAGGTTAGTGAAGACCACATCCATTAAGATACACATTTTAGCACTTACACAAACAAGAATGTAGTTCTAGTCTCAAAAGACCGAAGGATAAAATGAAGTAATAATTACTGATTTAAATAATATTTGAAACTGCTGACTGGAAAAGAGGAGGTGGTATTAATATGAGACTTTTAGTTATCCTGTGTGCATCTATTAATTATTTGTTTCAGAAAGTTACCATAAGCAATCACAGACATTTTTAAATATTCATATAAAATTACAAAATATTCCTTTCAGCAGGAGGTTGGACCAACTACTTCTAAAATGCACATCCAACCAATATCCCAATCTTATGAAAACCCAAACCAAGCTGATTCTGTCATTCACTTCCAACAAGCAAAAAAAAATTCTTAATTGTCTTTTTAAAAATGCTATACATATATACACATGACATATATTTATATTACACATGTATGTCTTTAAAAAACCTCCCAAAAGGTGAATACATTTCAGTAGTAAGAAATACTGGCTATAAAGTACTTAGATTCTAAAGAGTTAAAACATTTTCTCTCGTTACTCTTACTAATGGGTAAGCCTAAGGAAGAAATCCACAATTAAAGATACAGATATTACAAAACTTGTAATAGAAGCTATAAATTGTGGGGAAAACTACCCAACAAACCCACACAAGATAAAAACCAGTAAAGAAGGACACTATGAAAGAATTAGTCAGATTGGTCACCAACAGCTAAATGCAATGTAATTACTGCATTGGTGCTACACAAGACTGAATAAATGTTTAAGCAGTGCTAAAGAACAATTAAGTGATAATTTTGTTCTGCTTCCAAAAAAAAAAAAAAAGAAAGGCAGAATGACATTCATTTCTTACAATTATAAAGCAAATACTTCCTTTTCTCTTGGTAGGAAGAAACAATATACAGCCAGTGTTATTAACCATATCATGTCACCAGATGTGGAGAGCTTGATTCCAAATTGTTTCTTAAAGACAGCCTGCAATCCATAGAGTAGCACTGCTTGGGTATTTGCCACTTAGTCAAAATACTAATTCAAATAACCCTTATGTAAAATTTTAAACTGGAAATGGATCAGGCCAGCAAGAATGACAGCAAACCTTTCCTGCTTCAGCTGGTACAGATTTGTACCTTTAAGATTGCTTTGAAATGTGTTGAGTGAAATGGTGGGGAAGACAAACTTTTCTAAAAGAGCAATCAAAATATTTCATAATATTCAGCATCTGTCTTCACTTAATTCTTTCAGACTACTGACAAGTAGTAAGCACATATAAAGTCTGATATGTTCGAAAACGTAAGCTATGTTAATCCTCCTTTGCACATAAAGGGAGAATCTTATTAGCTTTAAGCAGTAATAACACAAAACAAAATTAAATCAAGTTTTGTGCTAAGGAAAGCATAGAGTCAAAATGGTAAATACATAAAGGAGACCTTTTATTAGTCAAATTACTCTCAGTAGACATGAAGAGCTGTCACTTCAACAAGGCCTTAGGAAGAATGTGTGTTAAGTGCTTAACTTCTAGGGTTAGTACTAGAAGAGTAACCTTGACTCTTTTATTAAAGCTACTGCAAAAACCTGTTACTAGGAATAACAGAGAAAGTAAAATAAGAAAGAACAAATCCGCATACATTGGTAAAGTGAAGGCATAGAAATAGGTCTGAACTAATTGTAAACCAGTCAAAATTCATCAATAATCAATACACAGCTGACCTTCAGTGTGGCACAGTTTCTCTTCCTCCCCAGAAATTAATTGTACTGATTTTTATAGCTGTTTTGTTAATACTGGGGGACACACCACAAAAATAACTCCATAAAAAACTCCAAAACAAAAAGAAAATCCCACTATTGGTCATACATCTTATCTCACTGTGGGCCTCTTTTTAAGATGAATCACTATATTTTGTTTAGGAAGCTTACATAATAGGAACAGTCAAATTTGCTATAATTTGCTAAAAACACCTGTCTTGATCTAAAATACAATTTTATGAAGGGTTTGTCCACCTAGATGTAAAGATCCAGATTATCTGGTAGGTATTGGCCTTTGAAAATTCCAAAAGTCAGACTGAGTTAATTAGCAACCTCATACTGTTCTGAAAACGTATTTTAAAGACACTCATCTACCTTGACACAAAAAGCCTTCCAGTTGAGGCAGACAATATAGTTAACCAAGAAAAGAAACAAACATTATAACAAGCAATAAACAAAAAATATTAGGAGCTCCAAATTTTGTTTTAAAGGCCACTGCTAATCTGCATTAATAACAGCTATTCCAGGTACCTTATTGTTCACATTACAGCAAACAAAACAATAGTTAGGGAAAATAAGAGGAAACTACATTCCTCTCCAGCACTGGAAGGTTATTGTGTTCACATAATGAAGACAAAAAAACCCCCAAAACTCAAAGTAAACAAGACTGTCTAGCCAGCAGCGGCAAGGCTAAGCAAAAATTAAATCCCTAGGAGAATTCAACTTAGTAACTAGATTATTGTAAGAATTCACAATTAAAGGCAGCATGGTAAGAGTTTGGGATTGGTTTTATTTCTTGATACCACCTCAAGCCATGCCAGAGGCTGCAGTCATTTTTATTACTCAGTATAATGGAGCAGGTGTGATTTGATCACAAATAATAGTTTAAGATACAGCTCTAATTAATGAGGACTGCTGGTAACAAACCCCTACCACCTCTAGTTAGAGATTTTGTAAAATCTGGTTGGATTCAACACCCATTTCAGTAGCTCTTTCAACATATTACGAAGGAAATGATTTTCAGTTTTACTGGGCAAGATTGGAGAAACAGGGAAGATGCTTAAGTATAGTTTTAATTTAAGTCATAGATACCAGACTCATTAACAAAATATGGCAAGGTACTTCTGGTAGGTCATTTACTTACCTCCACTTGCTGATTCTTGCTCTTCCCCTTCAGGAAATGTAGCCTGGCTTGGTAAGCTATTCCTAGAACGAGTGACTGACTCTAAGTGTGAAGCCCTTCCCAACAGAGATAGCTCATCTAGCACCTCTCCTTCTTTGGCTTCCAAATCAGATTTTGAAGTGGTTAACTGTTTTATGTTACCTGGTGCCATTAAACTATTTGGGTCATTTAAACAAGCTACAGTACCACTGTCCAGGCTTAACACTCTGGCACGATTCTTGGCACTGTTTGTGCTAGAAGTCCGTCGTGTAGATCTTTTTTTGCTAATTCCTTCAGAGCTTACGTGGGTTTTGTGAGCATTTTCAGAGTCTGTGCCCCCACGGTCTTTAGAAACATATTTGGTCTTTAAAGCACTGTATTTTCCCTCAGGAGACTGGCATGAATGGGAGGTGGTGCTGGAAGAGCTATCACTGCTGAACTGGTGAGCTGACTGCATGCTTGATGTCCTGCTCAAGTCACTTTGATCACTGGAGTCCTCATCGTGACAAAACACAGCACTGTGAGGTTTAGTACCAGATACACCTCGGAAGGAAACATATTCCCTGTGCCGACTTGAATCAAAACTACTAGCCCGCTTTTTTCCTGTCCTTCTCCGGCTGGATTTGTGGGTAGAGGCTGTTCGATGTATTAAACTAGAAGATTTTGGTCGGACATCTCCTTCTTTTTGTTTTCCACTAGTTTCTTTAGCAGCTCTTGAATCTACCAACACAGCTAGTTTCTCACTCTGCTCATCTCTTTGTTCAGCAGCCTTCCCATGCGGCCTGTCAGCTTGTGTAGTCAATTCATTGGCATGTGGGTTCTTATTGGCCTCTTCCGAAGCAGAGGCACCAAGACCTTTCTGGCTGTGCATCTCATCAGAAGCATTAGAACCCTTTACCTCTTGAACACCACCCAGAGGACTCACTTCCACAGCAGTCCTTTCGCTACTAGTCCTTTTGTCAGTAGTAGAACCACTGTCATCCTCTGAGTCGACACCACAGTCTTTTTTCTTACCATCCTTTTTCTCTTCTCTAGGAGACTCCTCCTCGTGCTCTGACAATACACTTTCTATATGCGTTGAGCTAGTATGTTCACTTTTATAGCTACTGATGGTACTGTTGGTGTCACGATCAGTCCCGCTGCAGTAGCTTTCTGTTGAACCACTGCTTCTAGTACTCAGGCTTCTCAGACTGTCCATACTTTTGTCTGCTTTCAAGGATTTGCTCTTCCCACTTTTAGTCAATGGCTGAGGGCTGCTACTTTTCAGAATGTCATCTAATTGAAAAACTCCTGAAATGCAAGAGTTCTCACCCAAAGACTCTCGGGATCCAGAAGGGGGTTTGGAAGCTTCTAACTCACTGACAGGATCTAGTCCTCGTTTTTGCTGATAGAGGGGGAAGTCATTTAGTGAAGCATCTGGAAAAGCAACAGCAGAGCTAGAAGTCCTTGGTACACCTCGAGGTCTATGATCCTTCCTATAGGAGTGAGAATGTAGAGTTACCAGTGAAGCTACTTCTGTGTCACATGCACTGTTTTTAGACTGGTCCACAAGCTGGTTGTTCGAGAGGCACACTTTGTCACCGCTGTCCCTTGGCAAATCCTGTCCAGAGGACAATGAAGGTTGGATGGAGACAAACGAGTCGTTCGACACCAGACGAAAAAGCTTCCGATCAGTTGCCAAATCTGTTTGAGTACATATTTTAAAATATTCATGTAAGTCATATAACTTGCTTTAAAACTATTTGTTTATATCAGACAAAGTAAATTATCTGAAAAATCCAATTGCAAGTACTATGAATTTGTCACGTTACCATTTAAAAATATTTTATAACATTTGGGCAAATTTGGCAGGCCTTTTTTTAATTAAAAAAGAAACCATCAATACCAGCTTATCCCTAGCAACTGATAAGGCAATTCTGACAAGTCCCCAACCTCTTCTATTGTTCATGTGTCTCAGACTTAATATTTTTACATATCCCAAAGTTTCTTAATTATAAAAGAGTACCCTGCCTTTCTTTTTGGTTCCTACATGCATTAAACAAACTTTTAAGCTATTCATGAAAACACAGTAAACCCCATTAACACTGAAGTAACCAAAAACCCAGCAAAAATCACCTTTCCTACCAGATACCAAATAAGTTCAGCTAGCAAGGATGCAATCACTGTCACAGGTGTTTTTGTACTATAACGAAACTCCCTATGAAGTCACTACCTCTGAAAAAAAAAAAAAAAAAAAAAAAAAAAAAAAAAAAAAAGAGGTGCTTTTGCTGTTAAAGCACATCATGAGATTCCTTGTTAGCTCTTGGTTAAAACAATTGTTCCTGTCACCTATCACAAGCAGTCTCCCGTAGAAGTGCCCATCTGCCGGCAGCACTAACACTCAGGCTACTTTCCCTTTTGCCACTGTCAGTAAAAATAGCAGATCTGGAGGCCAAGTTAAGTTTCTACAGTTGTTAAATTCCCGTAGAGTATATCTGAATGCATGCAATTTAAGAGACTTCACAGTTACATTATTCAGCTGAAAGTCACAGAACCCTGCTGCCTATTACAACAGCATGGCCACCTGTGATGCTCCATTTCAAACACACTTTTTGCACTGAATCACACAGTAATGATTGAATCATCCATCTAATGCTTCCAATCAACCACTGGTGATTAAACTGGCAAAAATAAAGAGTTAATTTCCTCCTAACAATCAGCAAAATAAGCAAAGATTTCCCTTTGGTTTTACGCTTTGTTTTAGTCTGAGCAGGCTTTTTCCTGACAATGAAGCTAAACAAAAAATTGTTGAGTTTTGTTTGAACACAAGCTAACAGTTTCCTTACATAGTAGAAAAAAAGTTTTAAAAAATTCATCAAGCTCTGATAACGTGCATCTTGGAAGCAGCCTATAGCTCTAAGAACATAGAGCTCTGTATGGGGTTATTTGCTTTATAGAAAAGCCCACCACATTCACATTTGTCTGTACTCATAAAGAATGGAAATTAATCTACAATGAAGTCCATTAACCACAGGCCACCTGTAGTTTAAGAGATACTGTCAAAAGAAATCTAAGTTAGCTATCTTTCAGCAGTAAGGTGACAGTAAATATTTATTACCTGCTGGAAGATGTCAGAACAAGGAACACAGAGTCAAAGAATAAAGTTATAAGCATTCAAATTACACTTCTCAGAAGCTTGAGTAATTAAGAAAGGAAACAGGGAACTTCAGGATAGACTCTAAGAAAGGGTATCAATAAACTGCATGAATTTATTTAGCATAATAAGCACACGGTCTTTGGTAACAAAATACCATGTTTAAATATGGAGAAGAAGAAATTTTACCTTGTTCTTCACTCCCTTCTTTACATAGGCTAGAACTCTGGCCAAGACTCAAGCTGATATCATCAGAGGTCTTGGCAGTGTCAGTATCACCTGCAAGTTTTAAGAAAAAAAAGAGTACTAGTGCTCAAAATATTGACACATACACCTACAGTCTCAATTGTCATGAAAGACTGTTGCTTGTATTTCTTCATTTATAGGTAAGTAACAATAGTTACATAATTACAATAAGACAAGATTTCTTTTAGATACAAGTATTGCCTACTCTATTTCTATTATCTTCCACAGAACTCAATGGCAATCAAGATTTTTTTTCCCCCTTAAAGGTGTATCTATTGGAATATTTCTTTTTGCATGGTTGTCCATAAAAAAAGGAGGGCCAGACTAAGAAAATACTTGTAATGGTCAGAAAAGTAAGGAGAAAAAGAAAACCAAGGTGACAAAAATTTGCATTCAATTTTTTTGGCCTTATTATTGGCTAGAAAAATTTACAAGAAAATACTCATAATATACAAAATGGTTATCTTTTCATCTTAGTGCTGGAAATTACTTCAGCTAAATGTCAAAACAACAAGAAGTTATCAAGTCATTGATATACAATACTAGAAGGGTCATTGGTTGCACTGAACTCAAAATACTAGAGAGAAGTCTACCCCAACCAACCCTTTGGCTCTGCATTTTATAGGCAAATGGAAAACCTGTCATTACATGGGAAGTAGAATACAGGCCCCAGAATATTCTCTCCTCATGTTTTGGTCATATCATTTGCATGTCCAAAGAAGACTTCCTCCAACTAGTAAATGCTGTATTTCACTCAAAAAAGAAAAAAAAAGTCAAGATGACTAAGGTAGACAGCATTTGGAAACAATACAGAAAACAACAGTGATTTGAAGTGCTTCTGCAAGGTAATTTAAGTAGCTAAAAACCTCACCTTTGATGGTTGCTGCTGTTCCCAGACGAGATAACCCAGATCCAACCTAGAAACAGGAAATTATGTAAAAAGCTGTACACTTTCAGGACATAAACAATTGTTATTTCCTATTACTCCAACAGATGCATTTGCCTATACACTTAGGAGAGGTTTTTAAAGGCACAAAAGCATCCAGCAGCACCGTGCTGTAAAATTCTGACTATGTTTCCACTGCAGAGAGATGAAAAGTCATGTAATTAAGCATCCAACTACCTCACAGCACTATTCCATTCAAAAGCCAGCATTCATGGAGACTTTATTATGCTGACTTTAAAAAGTTCCTAATCTAGGAATTCTCCTTACTTAATGTGGCCACAAAGTACAAGTGCAGTGCCACACTAGTAACTGCTGTTGTAAAATTTAACATTTCATGCTGTGATTCTGGTTGTCTAAAATGCTTCAAGAAAACAAACAATCTTAGTATAAAACTTATCAACCTTAGTATAAAACTTATCTGTTCAACACAGTAAACACCAAGATAAATCCAAAAACTGCTCCCATGTGAAAAGATACATATTTTTCCAGTTAATTTCACATTCAGTGGCAAACCAGCAGGCATGGTACCTGCTCGTACAAAAAATTTCACCATTTAGGTTTGCAATCTATCTCTCTAAATATATCCTACAATCCATTGGAGATTACTTTGCAGAAATGCTAAAGAGAATTTGGTCTTACCTTCAATAATATTTTCAATACAATCTCTCAACTATAAATAGCATACAACAATGCAGGTGTCAGGTAATAAAATCACTCAGAAATAAGATAGAGGAAGAACACTCAAAGGCAAAATCTGAACCTATAATACACAAATATGATGGCCACTTGATTGATAGATGTACACTTACTGGGATGCTGTTTTCCAAAAATTCCTAGTTAAAATTACTCTGGGGGAAAGAGCATAATTCTATTAGTTATTTTCTGTAAGCACAGCAATTCCAGGTAACCTGAAGATGTGTGTAGATCCTATTCAGCCGCAGCACAGAAGAACAATGGCTTTATGTATATCCTGAAAAAGCAGCTAAGAGCTTGTTTAATACATTTTCTTCACAACATCGTCACACACACTTTTAGTTACTCATTTTGTCATGTTTCAACAGCTTTCCATTCAATAATATGCTTTGATGAAGGCTGTCATTGAATACAAATGCATCACCACAGGAAAGCTATTTCACACTGAACAACTGAACAGAACTCAGATGCTTACTGTTTATGTTCCTTTTTGATGCTGCACATTCAATCACGGAGGACCAGTGAATATTACTTTTCTTAGGACAAATACATTCTAAACACTATACTTTCTTTCACAGTAGGTTGAACTTCTCCACAGGATTTAATATTAAAACACTTATGTTTGGAACATATTTTTTCCAAAGACCAGTCAAACAACTAGTCTGGGCATCATGTTTCTATCTTCTTACATGGACCATCGCTTCCTATTCCTCTGCACCAGCAAACACCTTCTCTCTTGAAGGAAAATCTCTTAAGAGTATCAATGCTGCATAACTGAGCATGATTCAGATAAAACACCAACATTAGCATACCACTGCACTTCGTTATCTACTGCTTGCTCAGAGAGCTAATTAAAAGAACATGATATTGCAATACCATGCCAAGGACTTCCATGTCATTTGAAGACAGGTTGTGTGTCTTTACCATGATGCTGCACTGTTCCTTATCAACATAACTGTACAGCCTGGCCAGTTCATCTACTTGTCCTCATGAAGGGTTGATAAAAACTAGTCATAACCAGCTAAATATCACAAGCCAAACAGAAGAAACAGCACATCCAATGCTCTGGAATTTGAACACATAAACCTAGTAGACATAAACAGAGCAACTTCCCCAGTGAAATCCAAGGCAACTAGAGCATAATAAAGTTACATTAAAATGTAATAAAGTCACGTTCTTCATCACTTCCATCTGGCAGGACTCCCTATTTATTGCTTTCTTCCCAACCCTGCTGAACAATCAAGGAAGTGAAGATTTTACAGAGGGCATCCAAAAAATAAACAGTTTTATTCTTCCCATTTCCAGCAGTTTATCTTTCTTTATACTTTAGCAAACTAACTTTTTTGACCCCAAAATATGACCTATCAGGAATAATAACCTGCAGAAACCCATTCACAACTGCAAGAGATAATCAGCAGTGGAAATATTCGAAGACAACTTAACAGAAGCCTCCCCAAATACAGCATTTAAATTTACCGATTAAGCTTTAAATGGCAGAACAAACAAAAGTAAGGGAGGAAGACAAAGTTAGAACACGAGCATGAAGATATAGCTTGAGCTACCCAAAGGGACAAGGGAATTCCACCACAGCAGGTTCTTAGTACCTAGCTCACCATTCTCTGAGCCATTCTGACTTCTTAAATCAGAAGAAAACTAACTGAGGAAAAGGGAACACTTTCTGATGGAACAGTAGGTTCCCTTTCAAAATCCAGCCATTCCTAATTTAAGTACAAGATGGGTTGAGAGCTACACTGTGGGAGAATGCAATGCCTTCTTAGTAAAGCAGTTATATACAGAACAGAAAATTGCTTTATTTAATATAAATTACCCAAAACCTCCACAAAATAATAATAAGAGAATATCTACGGGGTGCAAAGCCAGCAATACTAAAGCAACAACTGTAGCAGCTTTAATTCTCACCTGGTTGTTTGGGTCTATCCCAGCATAAGAATTGCGTGAACTACAGCCAACAGGGGGAGTTGCTTCTCGTATGAACTCTGACATCTCAATCCCTCCTCCAGGGTCACTGAGAGAAACATTAGAAAAAAAAATCAGTGCATTATCCCCACCAGTTAAACAAAATTTTGTCTATGTTGAGCGCATATGCAAAACAAATATTCCCTTCTTAAGAATCAGGGACTCAAATATATCCCAATATCTTGGATGAACCCTGGCTGTTTGACACAGGAAGCTCAGTCTGAGCCAGAGCACTCTATACACTGTCACAGAAACTGCTGCCGCAAGTCCGCCATCACCAGCCAACACAAGCTATGAAGATTTAGGCCCAATAAAGCATTCCAAAATGCTGACATTAAATTCTCCCTGCCTTTATGTGCACACATGTTACTTTTGGATCAGCTGTTCAACTATAACACCCAGAAATTCATAGAAAAAAAAACTACATAGAACTCAGAGCATAGAAAGGACTCCTGGTCCTTTCCTTAGACTGAATCTGGGAGCAAAAGCAAGGATGGCTAATGAAGAAAGCCACATGTGAATGCTTTTAAACATGCAGAGATATACAGGGCCATAGTACCTCTCCCAGGGATGCAAACCACATCTTTCTACTCAAAAATAACTTCCTTTCAGATACTTTACAGTCCCTACCAAGAAATAATTTGAGGTACAACATATATATCATTGCATCCTAGTGATTTCATCCTTTCAGGATTAATAACTATTGGTTTGAAAGTATTTCCTAGAGCAACACCATCAAATTGTAATTCCACAGAATTCAGCTAGTCAAAGGCAAATATTTTATGAAGCAAAAGCAAGTTGGATTCATCCATTAGGACAATGGGGTCTGAAGTCAGTTGAGGACTAGAACACAAGGATCCAACCCAGCACTGATTGTTAACTGCAAAGAAGAAGCAGTTGAGGCACTCTTTTTCCTATCCCATTAAAATTCTCTTCAAGCACCTTGATCCAGGAGACTCCTAAACAGAAGTATCTGCAGAGTAATTTGACACTGATCCTCTCTGCTTCCTCCCAAACATGAGCAACATCTTCTCAACAATCAAATTCCAGCATTTTGCTTAAAACACACATGCACAGCGCTCATCCAGTCAGACCAAATACACGAAAGACAAAGGCCCTCTGAAGAAGGGAACAGAAATGGACAGAAGCACTGCAAGGCTTACTTAACAGATAACTAGTCTTACAGGAAAATCTTACACAGTAAGAACAACACTTAATAGGGTGCCCTGTACAGGGCCAGGAATTGAATTGATGATCCTGGTGGGTCTCTTGCATCTCAGCATACTCTGTGATTCCAATAATTTCTGAAATACATGGACATCAATCAAGGATATTGTAAACAAACTGTCTGTACACTAAAGGACCTGACACATGATTCATCCTGCAGCATATGTTAAGCTGTTGTCATCTTGGAGAGGTGTAAAGGCACAACCCCAGGAATCACTCTAGATAATATAAGAAACACATGATTCTTTCTACATCAGAGGTGACAAAAAAAGGATAGTTTGAAGGTTAGGAATATATTCCTTCAGTAAAAATAAGTTAAAAGACAACCAGCTATTACGTAGCAGAAGAACTATGGTCCAACTCCAGCTAATTAAAAAAAAAAAAAAGAAGTGAGAAGCCACCATTTTGTTACAGCTCAACAATGAGACAGGCATACCCTTGGAGATGGCTGTTTACAGAGCCCTCTCTGACCTAGTATTATCAATTATGCTGAGGCATGTAAGGAAAATTATTTTAAAAGATACAGCACCAGCTTCAGCCAAAGCATTCCTTCTGTAAGCATTTTAAGAATACATAAGGACATAACATGAATTTAAAGACTAAACTGAAAAATTCTCATAATGTTTAAGTTCAGCATACATTACAACAACAACTGAAGATGTAATAAAGAATGCCTTTCACAAAAAGATGAAATTCCTTTCCTGTTTGAACAATTCATTGAGAAACACTGCATGTGATTGAAGTACATCCTATGAAGTAGAAAAATAAGTCATTGCAAATAAGCTTTCATGCACAGAACCAGGTAGTTAACCAAAGAAGGCAGCAATTTTGTCTAAAACTGAACCATCACATACCAGCATACACAACAACAAAATCCATCACCGCCACTCTACTCACAGCTCCTATATTCTGTGATAGCACACACAAATGAATGAGCAAAAGCCAGTAAGAAACATCAACAAATCAAGTCTGCAGGAAGAAGCTGGAAACAGATCTCTAGGACCGACCACTGTATGCCTAAGTACCTGGACTTTTGCAACATCCAGAGTTCTTTAGGAGCTACTTGAAACTAGTGCTATGGCCAGGCCTTCCTGATATGAAATTCTACAATCTGTTTCTTACAGTTTGCTGTCTTCATTCCTTAGGCAAGTGTTACACTTTACAGTTTGCAAACAAAATAACTGCAGTGAAGTTACTACACAAATCAAGAAGACTGAAAAAATTACATCCAGCAATAGAAACTGCTGTGAAAGAAGCACTCAAAGAAGACATAAAGCAAATTAAACTACTATTTCTAATTATTAGTAACTCCAAATGAAAATTGCTATCTGCATGTGTATCTCATCAGCATGTCAGAGACTAACCAAAAGCCTGAAGAAGCCATAGGTCTACATGAATTCAGTTTAAAATCTGACTTAGGCTGATGGACTACAGTAATCTGACATTCAGACCAGAACTTCAAAGGGGAATTGGAAGTAAGTTACTTTGATTTCTGGACACAGCAGAGGAAAAGTTTTATTATTTAATGTCCAATAAAAGAGTAGGATAACTAGTCAGGAGGCTGCTGTCAAAATACATAAGAACCACTGCATGTACTGCAAATGTTAGATCACAACAGATTCAAGTATTAAGAGAAATTTTCTTCCAAGCTTGAGTCACTAATGATAGTCAGAAATAAAAACTAACTCCAAATTGAAGAACAGATCTTCCAGCCACAGAAAACTGTAGGGAGAATAAATAGCAAAGGCAAGGCAACAGTCTTAGATATCACCTTTTTAAATGTTATTTGCTCATATTTAAGTAGACTCTAAATATTTCAAAGATGCAACATTCTCCAGCTACTAGCTTTACTTAGTAGAAGTACACATGAAATTTATGTAGCATTATTAGAGTTCCCCCATGCTGAGGGAGATCAGGAACAGAAGCATCACCAGATGAACACTTTATAATAGTTTGAACCATAACAGCCACTGACAAGAAGCTATATTCATATATCCAAAAGAAGGATTGACTTAAGTGTTTTAAATTATTTATGTGGGTCCACTGATACACAACAAAGATCATGCTTCCACTGCTTCTTCTGTATTTCTATGAGACCAGGAGTCTGTATCCCCTCTACTTGCTTTCATGAAATCTCACACAAACATTACTATACTAACACCTGAAGTATGAAAACAGCAACTCACATTCCTTTCCCTAAATTAAGACTTTCTTTCAAAAACATTAACTAGAGAATTTCAGCTTGAGAAAGAGGACAGCAAAAAAATAAACAAGGCATTTCTAAAGAAATGCTAAGTTGTTCTTTGCTTAAACATGCCAAAGTTTCATGAAAAGAAACCCCCATCCACAAACCACAATTAACTGAAGATAAATGAGCAGTTCAAGCAAGCCCACAAACGACAGCATATAATTTGTTAGATACCTGAAAGCACCACTTGGATGATAAACATCTTCAGAAAAAAAGAACAGCAGTTCTTAGAAGCTAAACAGAATCCTGAACACAACCACTGCTTAATCCTGCAAATAAATATACTAAGATTTGTATCTAAAGTGCTCTCTGTGACTGCATATGTGGCAGGGTAAAAACTCAAGGATGGCTTTGCAAACTATACTATATGCATATTTATTCAGTATCCCATGCTGTAGCCTAAGCTATCAAAACTAATATTCGTATTATGCAAATATTTTAGATGGTATCTCTGCTTAGATCTCCCCTATATCCACCTCGTATTAGGGGAGCAGAGTTTAAAAATCACAAAACCCTACACACATGTTCTCTTCCCAGACCAGTTTGGGTTTTTATTAGTCCTCCAATTTAACTCACTAAGAAGGTTGCAGCTCAATATTAAACACTCATTCTACATCCCATCTACTGGTTTGAATGCTACCCCAGAGTTCTTGTAAGCTTCCAGGCAAAGATTAGCGTATACTGTACATCCCACTTACCAAAAAGTAACTCCGTAATTTCTGCATTGACCTTGTTCCCAGTTCTAGTTAAGAGACCTGAAAGTGGGAACAAGGATCATATAAAAGTTAATGAAACTTTAGTTGGCAAGCAGGACACACAGCATTAAACTAACCTCTACTTCTGAGCTCACAATGCTTATAATGAAGTATCTCCTCCCATGTCAACTGCTCCCTAGACAAAACAGAACTGAAACATCCAGAAGTAATTCACAACTCTAGGAGAAATTCCCTTACCAACTTTAGACCCGTGTTTTGGAAGCAAAAGCTACATGGCAAAAACACCAAACAAAAAGAAAAGCCCTACCAAAAACAACTCAGACAAAGTGCCTAAAGGTCACACCTAAAACATGCATGAGACATCACACCTAAACCAAGGTTGCATGAGAAAGAACAGACCACTAGTTTACTTCCATGAATTTTATTAAGCAGAATAAGCATTAAGATACAATTAGGGAAGCAGTCTGCCAAAATACCTCAGTACAGTGTTGGTAAGGTACAGGGTGATCTAGAGAGTCACAATTAAAATCAGCAGCTTCAGTTGCCAAACACATCATGGAAAATGGGTCAGGTTTATAAAAGATTGATACAAGAAGTTACTGTATATCAGCTTTAGAGGAATCTAAGACATGGCTTTTGCCAACAATACCTGAGCTGAGAAGACACACAAGAACCATGAGAAGCTACCCCATATATACAAAGGAATGTCCTTTTACTTTTAGGCTTATCATTTTAAAGAGCAGCAGTTTAACACTTCCTTTCTTTAAAGGCATCACAATAAACATACTCAAGAGGCTTCTTTCAACCACGTTTCCTTAGTAAGACACACAATCTTTTTAAGAGTCAGGACAGCATACAAATCATCTCACTTTGAAAACTACTCATGGCTACTAGTACCGGAAACTCAGAGACAAGATAAAGGTCATCTCTAAAAGCTAACAATTCAAGGTTGATTTATTTCACACAGTTTAACTTTTAAGATGGTCTCAAATTATCTAAGGCAGGCAGAGGCTTTGATATCAGAGCTCATAACATCCACAGTCTGATCAAACTGGTTAAGCTGGCCTTGCTGATGAGTCATCTTTTACTCTTTCTCCAAATAGTCTGGTCAGAGGAGGAAAATCTCTGGCATTGCTTTACACTGGCTACAAAGGAGATCTCTGGAAAGGAATCACCTCCTCTTGACAGTACTTCAGAATCATTATCATCATTACTGAGCAGAGCATTTCCAGAATTTCCAAATTCACAGGATAGCATTCTCCTTCAAAAGACTATGACTAGAGTCAAGCATTGTATCCAACTCCTGCTTTTGCAACACTAAAATTGAAACCCAATCAGACACTCCTCCTGGTGAGAAAAGAATCAGTATGTAGTATGTGATCTTTGACAGCTAGATTTTTAATACTACATCTACTACTGAAATTAGATTACTTGTACTAATTATGTTCATTAAACATTTAGTGACCTAATCAGCTCACATTTCCCATGCTATTGTTTCCAGCATGTTCAATACTGCTCTTGAACTCCTTTGGGGGAGTACTAGGAAATTACTGTGAATGCATAATTTCAAACCTAACACACAAATAAGTCTACTTTTCAAGACCAGACTTAAAACCATCTTTCAGAACTACAGAGGTCTGTATCTATATTCCCTAATATTTAATCTCAATCACCATTCCAGTTACACAGCTGATGAAGACAGGACTGTTAGTCATTTGAATCAGTATGCAAAATTCAGCAGACAACTTACCTGGGCCCATTGCTGTCTTTCCTCTTGGCTGAAACACTGCTTTGTTCTGTTTTTGCACCTCTGTCCATATGCTCACTGGCATTCCTCTCCACAATTTCTCCCTCATCCAGGGCCCTGTGCAAACGGTAATTCACCATCTTCAAAACGATAAAGAGAGCTGCTATCACTGGGCAGTAGACAGCTACTATCATCATGGAAGAAGGAAGAGCCTTGCAAAAAAAGAGTAAGAAAAAGTTAATGAACACAAGGTCAGATATCCATAAGAACACTCCCTAGATTTTAACTGTTTGTCTCATAATAAGAGACAATAAAGAAAATATGATAATTCTGAAAGTTACATGACCTACAGCAAATCTTCATGTGAAAAATGTTAAAGTCTAGCAAGACAGAAGAAAGAAACCATTGCACTACCAAAGATACTAAATCACCACAGCATTGTACTAAATAAACATGTTTGACTGAAGCTTGAGAACCAAGTACAACTCTGTCTCTTCTTCCAATGCTTCTGCAATGGAAGACCTAGACTGGGAAGCTTAGAACTAGCATGTGTGAGACAAATATTTTTAATTGTTATAAGTAGAAAAAGAAGGGAAGATTTTAAGCACATGAAGAACCAACCAACCACGGGGTGAGAACTTATTTCAGGGCTAGTACACAGCACCAAGTCCATTTCAGAAAAACTTGATGCAAGTTTGACAGCATGGCTGGATGGGAGAAAACCTGCTTAGATGCCAAGCATTGGTGTTTTGACTTCACTTGTCACCTTCCAACAGCTACTACTGCATGACAAGACACTGATCAGTCACAAAAGCCAAACTGTTTCCTATTTGCCTACATAAAGAGGTTGCTTGCGTGTGTGACCCACACGCTGCACAGCAGAACACAATCTGCAAGACCACAGGCAGCAAAGATTTGTGCTACATCATTGTACGCCCATGGAAAGGTAGCCAGCACATGTTCTGAAGAAAATTGTTCGTCTGTATGAAAGGCAGCCAGAAGCCACATTAAAAATACTCCTCAGTCCTGAACGCAACATTTGAAATTCCACTCAAAGTTAAGAGTGGAACACATGCAGTTCTTGCAGAGGTAAATAAGGCTTTTACAAATCAATCACTTCAGCAACAGGTAATTGACAAAGTCCAGCCTGACAGCTATTTAGGAGAAGTGTTTGAAGAACTGGCTAAACTTCAGATTTCACTTCAATGCATTCATTCTTCTAAAACATGCTTTGTGTTTTTAAATTTTGCCATCTCCCTAGGCAGTGATTTAAACAAAATGAGATATTAAGTCTCATTATTCATCCAAAAAATGACAACTTCCTTTACAAAAGCAACAAAAGTTTAGGTTGTGAAGTATTTCACTGCACCACCATCCTTTACCCTGCTCACGGTGTAGTTTGAGATATACCTCCAAAATACAAAAATACACACAGACATGTGACAAACAAAATTAAACATATGATATCCAGCTTGAACATTAATGCAGTAAATTAGTAGGACAAATGAGCTGTCTTTTTAGACCTCATGGCTGAAAGACAATTCCAGCTTATTTTCATATCTCCCTAGAGAGACCATGGAAAGAGAAGAGTCATCATTGATAAAAAAGCCCTAGGAACATCCTGCAGAGTCAAAACAATCCTTAGAGTAGAACACAGAGATGACTCTCTAACCAGTGTATAGAAACATTTTGAGCCATTTAAAATTGACTGTCTGACAACATAGCATAACATTACACAATGTAACCATCTCCTACCTAAAACTATTCACCTGAATCTTTGAAGGATTTTAAGTAACATAACTTAACCACAGTAGTCAGCCAAACAATTTTCAAGGACTCAGCCTGGTCACATGTGCTGAATAGAGAGGCCTCCTTTTTCTTTTTTCTACTCATTTTCCCCTTATGACTCTTCAAGATGCCCCTGGAACTTTGATCACCATGACTCTTTGTAACCCAGCAAGGTATTCCTCCATCATCAGACAACTATCATCGACACCCAGCTTTCCCCCAAAACAAGTTAAGTCAACACTAAATATAACATTTGAAGTAGGCCAGGCAAACTAAGCTGCAGTTTGCTATGTTTCATTCTGTATGCTGAGCTGGACATCATCATGATGAACAGAGATTCACTCACCAAGCATCAGCTAAGGAGGAGAAAGAGGAAACCAAGCTACTTAAAACCAGTATCAATAAGCAAACAGGATCCACAATGACATGGCATCCCTACAACCCCTGAAGCCACGCTAGAATGGTTTCCTCAAGAAATGAGGTGCCTCCACTTCCAAAAACTTCACAGTCGGTTCCCTGCGGGCAAGGGCCAGCCTATCAACTTTGGAAAAATGCATGAACTTCCTGTACCTGCTAGGCAGTCTGCTACCCATCACACACAGCTTCAACTTTCCTCTCCTTTAGAACACCCAGTGTTCAGAAGCCATTACCAGAAGAGTCAGACAAATGCTAGATTACAAAAGCTACAGTTACTCCATAAAAGATATGCCTGTACTTTTCTGTCTAGAGAGCTCATCAATTTCTCCCTGCTACTCCGTCAGCAGTGAGGTCACAGTATATCCAGTTTATCTTGCAAAATCTACACATCCGGTTTTTCAAAGGAAAGCTTTAAGAACAAGCACCAAAAAAAGAAAAAAAAAAAAAGCAAAACACCTCATGTAACTTGCAGCAAACCCAAACCTAACAGGGAATTCAAACTTTTTTCTCACATCCTGTTTTCACAGAAAAATTATTAAAAAGCTGAGGTAACTGACTACCTTTCCTTCTTCATATTTGTAGCAGGTCCTCATCTCAGAATAGGGTATATGTTCTTGAAATAGAAGGCATTTTAGCTAGCTTAGTCTGCCATATGAACACACTTGACATCAAGTACCATGCTGTGGTGCAGCACTGCCACCCATGGCACCAGCAACTTGTCTGCAGCACAGCCTCAAGAGGAAACCTACTGCAGCTTAAGCTAAACCACTTGCAACTTCTGTTTTTCTAAGCTAAACTTAGAAGCATTCAACATAAATTTGGGGTCTTCTCCCCACAAAACAAAGCAAGTTAAAGTGAGATTACCATTTCCAACTGTGCTCAGCATGTTACCACATTTGAGGAAAGACATGTTTCTCACCAGCATCCCATGTGATACCACCTTCAAGACTGGAACACAAATTTCCCACTACATTGCATCTTAAAATCAAAATAATTTCAAATACTAAAGCATTTTAATTGAGCCCAGCACACTAAAACTCTCAGGCTAGAGTTGTTACTCAACACCAGTAGGCCACAAGGCTACAGCTGCAGTAGTATTTCAGAGAACACCCATTTTTACTGCACATTTCTACTCACTTGCATTAGCACCAAAAGAACACATACTCCACAGCACTCATCACAACAGAAGCTCTTGTACAATATAAAGAGCTACACAGAACCATATAAAAACTGTGTGCTTTTAATTATGTTCTGTTGAAAACTTCAGTTATCTAATGACTGAACAAAACTCCTACCCAAAATGACTTCTCTGAGTCTTAAAGGTAAGCTAAGTAGTTCTCTCAAATATGGGGGGGCAGAGGGAAGGACACTGATTTTCTACCACCTTTCCCACAAGCTACTTACCAAATTTAAATATTTCAAGTCAACAAATGCCAGATATACATATGGACAAAGGTAAGATGGTTAAGGAGGAAAGCATACTCAAGGAGGACCACCTCTTCTAAAACCTCCTGGCTCTTAGATTAGCTCACTTGTATCACAACATACCTTTTCTAAAAGAGTAGGCAGAAAAAAGTTTAAGCACTCCTAGATTCCAATGATCAAAATAGAAAAGAAACCTCCCACCATCAGTTCCAGCACTAAAATATTTCTATTCAAACTACAGAAGGTCACTGTATCTCAAATGAATGTTTCCAGGACATATGTGCCAGGAACCAGAGAAAACTTCAATGATCACGGGCTGTACAACATCCTTACGAAGAAACTAACACTATATGGAGCATACCTAATCTGATTACCTAGCTTTAGCTAGGCCTCATAGATGTAACAAAAATTCCAGATTATTTTCAAAAAAGAAATGCATTACTATGAGTGTTTTTAACAGCTAAGTCTTCAAAATCAAACTAGATTTCAGATTCCTACATAAAGGAGTTATCACCCAAACATTAAGGAGTAAGTCATCCAGTGAAAAGACTTGAAAGTATTTTGAACCCAGAATTTTATACTGGAAAAGAGGAAGGATCAGAAAACAACAGACATAGTTTTGTCCTTAATTCTTTTTTAGGGACAGAGCCCTTAAGAACTGCCATTATCTGGAAGAAAGTTAAGTTACAAGTTATCTAGTTTTTGACCAAAACCTCAAAGCATACAACTGAAACTTGAGTAGCCAAGAGACTGCAAGTGTCTTAGAACAATATGGCATAGCAGGGATTGCTATCACAAATTGAATTCCAATTATTTAACATCTCAGTTTAAGAAACAGGACATATTTCAAAAATTTCAGTGGAAAAAACTTCCATGTGAAGCTACATTTATATGACCTACTTTTATAACTATGTACACAAGTCAGGAAATTAAGTGAACTGTTGACTAAATGAGCTGACTTTGACAGACAAGTTCTGTAGGTACATGTGAGCCCATCACCCCAAGCAAGGTACAGTCCTGGCTCCTCTTCAGTCACTGGCAAAATTCCACAAGTGCCAGAGCCAAGACTTCACCCCCTCATGCACACGTGGTGGGGCTGAAACAGCATTCCGACTAGGGGAAGTGCTTTGGCAGCCTCCTCTCTTTCCCCTCCCCCCTGCAACACGGATTCCTCTGCATTCAGGGTATTTTTTTCAACTCTACCACTAGATTTTACGAAGTGATTGGACGGCTTCCCCATAGAGAAAGCACACTTTCTTCTCCCGATTTCAACTTTGCATCAGAGTAAAAGCAGGGATCAGCTCTTACGATAGAAAGGCACATCAACAAGCACAGTTGAGTCTGTTACTGAATACAAGTACACAAACAGGATAGACTTAACTAGTCTAGAAAGCAGAATTTTTGTATGTGTACTGCCAAGCCACAAATGCAAGAACACAGATTCAAGCTGCTTCCCTAAAGCAGGCATATCTTACCGGACCCCAGTTCCTTCATTATTTACATGTTTATTTTGCAACACTTCCAACAAGGGCAGTTTAACTGTATACACAAGAAAAAGTATCCAGATTGGCAAAATAGGTACGTTTAGGCATACATTGTACAGGGTACAAGAGTCACTTGCACGTGCTTAAGCTCAGAAGGCAGATGTGGGACTAAGGAAGAAAGGCTGGTTATTGAATTCTAATGTTAGTTTTTTTAAGTAGGTCTGTACCACACATTAAACCCATCAACCCTAACAGCACGGGCACACACATACAAAGGAACACACAGATTTATGGCATTACTTGCTGACCACAATCATTACCAGATTCCATTGTGAAAATACCAGAGCAACAAAACAAATGCACAGGAAAAAAGAGCAGCAATGTTGGATGCACTAAACAAAGTCTTAAAGCAGTAAGTGCACCTAAATTCCTATATCCTGGTGCATTTTATTCCTGTTGGAGGTTAAGTAACATTTGGGGGAAAAAAGTGATTAGCCTACTGCTAAATGCATTCAGGCTTGAGAGCCAGCTACAAGCAAAGTTCTTAGGGGATACTTTTGTCTTTGCTGCTGCAAAACAACTTGGAAATAACTACAGTTATTGCTGATCCAATGCATAAAAGCAATGCTATGATCTTGTAATTCTTTACATAAGGAAGTTTTATAAGTAATATAAAACCTGTCAGCAGTCTTCCTATATACCTTGATTTTTTAAACACACAAGGTTGTCTGCCAGCAACAAGTCACTTGAAGCTAGCTTAGAAACTCCCTCCTACACACCAGTGAGCCATGCTCAGAATTCAGATTACAATTACCTAAGACTTTTAAAGCAAGTTCTGCTTATTTATATATGTCCTACAGCAATGCAACACTTACTGCTTTTTACTCTGAAAAAGAGCTTACGAGATGCTAAAGAGCTAAGATGACCAACACAGTTCTGCCTGTTTAGTTTATGTCTAGACAACACTTACACTGTAGAGGGTGGAAAGAGGGAAAACGGCCAAATATGATTCAATCTCCTTTAACTTGTGACTAATCTCCCTACTTATTCTCAGGGAAGTTGGCACTTGTTGCATCTTCAACTTGTCCAGAGCTATGAAGCAAGAGAATTTCTCTGACCTCAACAAAACCCAAAGCAGCTTGCTGCTGTCTGTCTTTTCCCCTTACAAAGGAAAAACTGTTTAAGCAACACTGAAGCTTACACCATTGTATGGGTAACTGAAGCTTACCTACTGCTTTAAGAGCAGCAGGAGACTCAAATGCTGGCCCAGATTTACCATTTGTCAAAAGACCTAGGTGCAATATAGATCAGTCCCCTTTCAAAAGTCTCCCGTGCATGCAGGATATAGCTGTTCCTAGAGGTGTGGTCAGCCTTCTCAGCAAGGCAGTACTAATTAAACAGACTGTTCTGTCAACAGTACTTTTATTTTTTTATTCAAAAAATTGTAAAGCTATATTTGAAACCAAAAGGTGTCTCCTCTTCCCATACTGTGCAGAACTTTCAATAGCTACAGATTCATAGTTCTCATACAAAGTATCTGCTAAGTCAGAAGTTTTATCTAGCTGTTCTCAAGTAACTTCAGTTTTAAATGCAATTTGTCTCAAACTTTAGTTTCCCTGCCAGCAGCCCAGAAGTTTTCAAACAAAAAACATTACAGCTGCCTTTTTCAAGACACTGTAATATGAATTAAAAACCATAAAGTTGTAACCTCCTTTTCCACACTAGCTATTTCTTAGTATGAAGTGTCTCATACTGCAACCTCACAAATTGTTTTAATAAAGCAACTGCCTGACCTCAGAGCTCTCAATTTCTGCAACTGCACTTGCATATGATTTTATCTCCAACATTTCATTCACTAACTACATTTTCAGAAGGCAGCGTCTACTTTAGGTTGTCACAGCATCTGGCAATCTTGCAAATGATGTTCTACCTCATATGCACAGAACTGGTCAAAACACACTATTATGATACACTCTTCTATTGAAAAACCCAAAGTAAACTATTAGCATTTCATAAGTTAAACACAGCTTACACAGGGAAAAAAGCTACTGGCCAACAGGAAACCGCCCCCTTTTCTCGTACCTGATCACACCTCTCTTCTATGTGCTCTCAAGTCCAAATGTCAAGAAAGTTTCTAGGTTTAAAGGTTAGTATTTTAACAGCTTTGACTGAAGTGTCAGATACAAAGATATATAGGACAGGAACTCTCGCAAACCAAGTGCACTGAAATCCGTACACAAACAAAAAAGCCAGACTAACTTCTTGTCGATAACACACAATCAAGATACACCGCCAGCCAACAAAACACACTACAGCCAAATAAAACTTTTAGGTTATGGAACCACATCCCTCCACCAGAATCACAGTCAGAAACCGATACTGCTGCCAGCCAGAAACACTGGCTTAATCTGACAGATCCTGCAGAAACTGCTTTTTACTGACCTACCAGGAGCTCAGCAGCGGGAGCTGCCAGAGCTATTTCCAATTTTGAAGGAAAGTAAACAGAAAAACGAAGGCAAAGTGCCAGCGCCTATAGCCCCGCCGCGCCCCGACAGCGCCCACCCACAGATGGCCAGGAAGGGGCCGATGCTGCCGCGGCCCCGATGGCGGGGCCGGGGCCCGTTCCCAGCCGGGCAGGGGGCGCGCGCGCGGCGGCCCCTCCCGGCCCTCCCCCACTCCGGGCCCCGCAAGGGCCGGCCGACCCCCGGCGCAGGCCGGGGCTGCGCTCACCATGTACAGGGTGAAGGGGAAGCCGAGCAGGAAGAGCCACAGGTAGAGGTGCAGCGCGTTGACCCCCGCGCCCTGGTGCGGGTCCTGGTACCAGCCGCCGCTCAGCGCCGCCCACACGCCCTGGCGCAGGATCTGCAGCACCTGGGAGCCCATGGCGGCCCCGCTCTGCCGCGCCGGCCCCGCTCTATCCGCCCTGCGAGCCCGGGCAGAGCCGCGCACCGCCCGCGCTCCGCGACAGCCGCAACCGCCGCCGCCGCCGCCCCAGCAACGCCGCCGCCATCTTATGTCCGGGCCCGGGCCGCCCGCCCGCCCCC